>NC_037292.2:14655740-15028453 GCF_000002775.5 Populus trichocarpa
TGCTAGTCAGCTCTATATATTTAATAATAATATATTATTGTAATGATATTAAAATATTAAAAAAATGATAGTAAAAATGCATGCTAAAGTAGTAAAAATACGAGCTAAAATTAAACAAGCCAAAACAAATAGGCAAACAATCAAACCAGCAAAACTTAGTCTAACTAGACAAGGTGTTTCCTAGTGGAGTCATCATCCTATCGTGGGGCAATGTCTAATGGTGCGCTAAGCCTCCTGAGAGGTATTTGGAAAGGAAATGGTTTTGAGTATAATCATGAAGTTATGATTATGAAATTCAGGAGTCGTCACCTAGTATTATGGTTACTAGGAAACCTATGGTCTGTGAGAATATGGGTAATGGACTGGTTGTGTAAGGGGAAGACGCATCACCCCTAGTGCACCCTACCTGAGGTAAGCTGCATTGTTGTTTGATTGTTTTTCTAGATTAAGTTTCTATTCGTTGGTCTTTTTCTAAGGTCCAATATAGATCTCTCTTCGTGAGATAGTTTCTACCTTATTGGGTTAAATTCTAACCACTCTAAATTCTTGTGCAATGAAAAAACGCATCACCCCCAGTGCACCCTACCTGAGGCAAACTGCATTGTTGTTTGATTATTTTTCTAAATCAAGTTTCTATTCGTTGGTCTTTTTCTAAGGTTCAAGACAGATTTCTCTTTGTAAGAGAGTTTCTACCTTATTATGTTAAATTCTATGCACTCTAAATTTTAAATTTCGGCATCACATTTATTTATTTTTATATATCTTTAATATCTGAGAGTATACTCTATTGTGTAAATTTACACCCTTAAGTATTAAAATCTATAGCTAAACCCTAATACTTTAAATATAAAATGAACAAAATGATTGGTGAAGGGTTTTTGATATTTTAGTCAGACCCTAATGGATAACCAAAAACTGGTTACGATATATATATATATATATATATATATATATATTTTTGCATTTTTAGAACATGAGAACTTGTTAATGCATAAGTACATTGGGTATGGATTAATGCCCTCATGCATTTTAATTTCATGAATAAACCCAATTCTAGGTTAGGTCGGGAGTACCGGTCTACCTCATGACTTTCAGTTAGGGTTCAGATTCGCGAAACATCTAACAATGAGTTGAGTGCTCACTCGGTAATGGCGGTCACATTTTGCCCCAACCATTCCTTGTAAACCCGTATACTGCCTTCATGTAAGGTGATCATTGGGCAATTCATAGACCTTTTTAAGATCAGGTAGAAAGCCTACCCATCATGTAATGGCCTAAAACTTGCCTTTAAGGTATGAACTCCTTAATAATTCATTTTACATCAAGACAGACATTATCAATAATCCTAAACACTATAGGATTTTCTAAGTTAAAACCATAGCTTTCTTAAAAAGAGTATGAGATGATCAGATTATAGGTTTTCGTCATTTATACCCAATGTGCATGTACATACATTTATATCCATACACATACATCCATTAATTTTAAATAACATACATACATGCACCAGGTTGAAATATAGGTCCCCAAAGAGTCTACAACACCCGACTTTGACTAAGAAATATGGAAGATGAAGAGCGTGCTCATTGTGATGCTTATTTCCAAGAAGAGTTAGGGAGTCTCTACAAGATAGCGTGGCTCGCCTCACTAGCGTACTCGAGCAAGCATTTAGAAATGCCTCTGGTGAAGGTTCTTCCAATCGATCTGTAACCTTTGCTCAGACCCCAACAACAACTCAACCCGAAGAAAGAATGGGCGAACATGGTCAGGAGCCCCAACACAATCCAACACTTACGTAGTCAACATCACCAGCGCCAACCCCTGCAGTTATAAATGCATTTGCCAATGAGTCCCACAAGACAAAGTCATCTAATGATATTGATTAAGATAAGATGACAACACTAAAAGCCAAAGTCAGTGCTATTGAAGGGGTAGACTTATATGACCCAGTACAGGCCGCCGAAATGTGTCTGGTCCCGAATATAGTTGTACTAAAAAAGATTCAAGTTCCTGAATTTATTGAATACGCTGAAACTCAATGCCCCATGACTCATCTCAAGTCCTACTGCAATAAAATGATAGAAGTAGTACACATAAGAAACTATTGATGAACCTTTTCTAGGATAGTTTAAGTGAGGCAACATTGAATGGGTACATAAGATTAAACAACACAAAGATCCAGAGATGGAAAGATCTGGTGGATGCTTTTGTCAAGTAGTACAAATACAACATGAACATTGCTTTCGATAGAACCAACTTGTCCAATCTGGAAAAAAAGGATAAAGAAAGCATAAAGGAATATACCCAGAGATGGAGAGATCTAACTACTTAGGTGCATCCCTCTCTCTTAAATAAAGAAATGGTTACTCTATTTGCCAACACTCTTAAGGCGCCATACTACAAGCATGTGATTGGTAGTTCAGCATAGCAATTCACTAACGTTATGGCAGTAGCTGAGCGCATAGAGTAAGAAGTTAGGAGTGATAGAATTTCCATGCCCATCAAGAGAAGAAGTTTTGAAAGGAAAAGGAAGGTGGTCGACTATATTGAAGGTAGCTACAGGGGCAGGAAAAACCAATTTCAAAACTACAACACTCCATCCCTTCCATCCTAAATTTCCAGCATCAACTCCCTATTTTCTACCAAAAAACCCGAGCCCCAAAACCTCTAAGCTGAAGACCAAACTAAAAATTTCCAGAAGAGGAATTACAAAAAGGGTTTAGGAAAAACTACCTTTATTATCACTGCCCCTAAATGAGATGTACCAGAAGCTACTGAGCATTGGATATCTAGCTCCTAAACCCCTAACACCTCTGCAGCCACCTTACCCCAACTAGTATAAACCCGACCTCACCTACGAGTACCATGCTGGCATTGCAGGACATAGTGTTCATACTGAATGGTCAATTGAGGGTCAAATTGCATAAATCCTAAACCAACGACTAATGTGAAAAAGACGCTGAAATTGAAGTTTGGTAGGGGCAAAATTGTATAAAATTAGAAGTTTAGAGTCAATTAGGGGTGCAATAAAAATAAATTAAAAGATAGAGGACCAAATTGAACTTTAACCAAAACCTTAAATTAAAACCCTAAAAAGTCCATAACAAAGCCATTTTGAATAGTAAAAAGGGGACCTAACGATGCATCATCTGCTGACTGTTCATCTTCTTCTTCATTTAAGCCAGAAAAAGCTGCTCGAGTGGCTTTCTTTCCAAGGCATTTAATGCTTTATCTCTCCATTAAATTTGACAAAACTTGCACGCAAATGATGGCATGACATCTAACTACATCTTAGTATGGTCCTTTTTGACTGATTGACACCACAATGACCGCGACGCCACCCCAAAGTGGCCAACCAAGCCAGCCCTTCTACAATAATTTTTTCAGGCCATGATGGCAGCTTTGAGCCAATAGTTGGGTCCTTCCCAGCTGAAATAAGGGCCAAGATTTGTCCTTAAAAGAGACAAAGTGTCCCTCTTCCACCTCCTATAAATATGAGTGGATTCCATGCCTTGAGGGAGGAGAAAAGAGAGCCCAAAGTTAGTGAAAAATTAGTTTTTCTTCCCAGATTTTTTCTTCTTATCCGCTAACCATCTTCTTCCTCCTCTTCTATCATGTTTTCACCGCCAGCGCTGCCACCAATAACAGTTCAACCTTCCTAGAACTGTCAGCTAGCAATCCTTCACGGCTAGTAACCTTTTTCTTCCTTTATTTGGCTGTAAACAGGGCAGCCATTTGCATGCAGAACATTGGTTCCGCATGCAAAAATCAACCAATTCACATGGTCACTAGGTCGGGCCAGTAATTGTGTGAAGATGGGCTGGACCCATTCTAGCCTAGCTCGTGATTGCTGGGTCAGGTCGAGCCTATTAAAAAAAAAAAGAGAAGCTTGTTAGGTCGCCAATCGGCCCAACCTGGCCTAGTTCGACCTAGTTGGCTAGGTTAGCCCCATCCCATATATTTAATAATAATATAATAATGTAATGATATTAAAATAGAAAAAAACCTTAAAAAAAGACCAACGAATAGAAACTTGACCTAGAAAAACAATTAAATAACAATGCAGCTTACCTCGGATAGGGCATATTAGGAGTGATGCATCTTTTCCTTACATTACTAATCCCTTACCCGAACTTTCACAGACCATAGGTTTCCTAGTAACCATAATACTAAGTGGCGACTCATGAACTTCATAATCATAACTTGATGATTATACTCAAAACCATTTCCTTTTCAAATACCTCTCAAGATGCTTAACACGTCATTTCGTTATTATATACAGGAAAGACAACAGAAGACAACATCAAATTCTTAAACATAAAATAAAATTGCATTTGTTATCATAACTTTTCAATCTGAACTTGTGTTTTGTTTTGAAGGTTTTTGCATGATATTAACATCCAAATTTAGAAAGCATAATTTCATTAACCAACTTGAAAACCTATGCTAGACAACTTATGATCAATATGCATACAATGCTCATCTCTATTTATGGTTAGATGAAATGGATACTAGAAAGAAACCAAGAACAACACTTTCATTCATTATTTAGATACCTTATATTTGCTACCTAATGTAAAAAATAATTGTTGAACTTTCATGTTTTAGATTATTCAATAAAATCTAGTCATTAAAAAGTGTTACACTAAGCTGTTGAATTAACACATTTAAAAAAGACAGATTAAGAATGGAAAGAAAATAAAGTTCATGATACACCTCATATTAAACACACACATTAATATCACCCACAAACCATTATTCTTAATCTGGGATTAGAAAGGACTTGTTAAAATTGACAACATCAAAGATTCATGTAAGGTTTGGTAGCAAGAATTAAAAGCAATATATGAATTACTATTTATTTTATCCATTAAACACCGAAAATAAGAAAACATTACTCAATGATGCTGACAACTTTAGCTATTGTTGTTACTTATTTTTTGGCCCTCACATATATAAAAAATTAAAAAACAAAAAGAGAAAATACAAAAAAAATTGAAAAAATGGTAGAAGAAAATAAAAATATATATCAGTGAGAAGAATATACCAGAACACCCAGAAAATCACCGAAGACTGGTTGAGAAAGATCAAAATATACAAGATTGAAAAATTTGACAATATATTTTTAACTGATGAAGGCCCTATTGGTAAAGGAAAATTCAATTTGAGGAAAGAAATTTAAAATTGGGTATTCAAAGACTCAATTGGAATTTTTCAAGGTCTAATTGAATTTATTGAGGGCTTAATTGCAAGAAAAATTATTTTTTTTAAAGTCAATTTAGGCTTTAATTGGAAGAAATTAAAGTTTGGTGTTGAATTGCAATTTTTAAGAGTTAATTTGGTTAAATCAGGGGCTCAATTGCATAAATATTGAAGTTTAATAGGTAAGGCTTGATTGAAGAAATTCAAAACCAAGGACCAAACTTAAAAAGACACATGAATGTAAAGGCTGAAATTGATAAAATCAGGGGCCAAATTAAAAAAAATTGGATGTTTGTTGGTCAATTGAGGTCAAAATATACAAATTCAGAGCCAAAGACTAGAATGAAAATATCAATGAACTTTGGGGCAAACAATTGAGTTTGACAAGGGTGAAATTACATGAAATTAAAAGTGTGGAGGCAATTATGGGTACAATTAAAAGCAATTGGAAGAATAGGGACTCAATTGAAATTTGCCAAATCCCAAATTCAGAACCTTAAACGACTTGTTGTTAAGACTTAATGAAGAGAAGGTAAATGACAGGTTGTTCGCCAGTTTGCATCTCTGGTTTGATAGTTTTGGCTGATCGAGTTGACAATTTTAAACGCATGAATGTGGAGTTACAAACCTTCAAATTGAGCAATGTTGGATTCAAATAAAAGGTGTGCATCCCCTCTACCAATTTCAGATGGTCTCAGGCGATGATGATGTCAGAATTGCTCCGACGAGGCCTTGAAAATGGGTAACTTAGTCAGCCCCGATAGTGCAACCATTATGCAAAACACAATATGGTTTCCGTGTATTCACACACAAAGGCTCCTCAATAGGTTCTTATCAAGGATTTATCCCTCAAGATCAAGAAGTCAGAAATGAATTCAAGACCTCCTCAAACTTAAGTAAAACCCTATAAATACCCTTCCCAAGATCAAGAAATTGAAAAAAAAGAAAAGAGAGGAAGAAGAAAACAAATATTGACAAGGAAGCTAAGTGTGAAGGTTTGAGAGGCTAACACAAAGTTTTCTCAAGTTTTTTAAGCTTAACAAGTTTGTGAGAGGCAAAACTTTTCAAAGGAAAGAAAAGAAAGAGAGTAGTTGTTCTAGGTTTATCATCTAATCCAAAAACAGGTCCTTATGGCCTGCTTAAGGTGTTTTTTTTATATATTTGTTTTGGTTTTATATTAATATTTACAAGTATAGAAAAAAGGTTTGAAATGTTTAACAAATGATGCATTCACCTCTTTGTTTGTGATTTTTATTTAATGAAGTTATTTTGAAGTTTTTTTTAATGTTTTTGATACATTAAAGTTGTTGTTTAAGTTTGTTTTTTGATATACAGTGTTGTTTTAGGTTTTGTTTAACTTAAGCTATTTATGTTAAAGCAAGAGTGTTTAACCTAAGTTTGTTAGGCTTGTTCACGCATAAAATGTATTCAAAAAACCAATTTTGAATCCATGTTGCATGAACATATAAGTTATTTTATGTTGATTGTATTTTTTTTATTTGGTGCCTTATGTTTAATTTTGATGCTTTGATGTTTTATGTTAGTTTCTTAGTTTAAATATGTTTGTGTATAATATTGTGATTTGGTGGGAGAAAAAAAGCGTGCTTTAGAAGCCAAAAATTCTATTTTTTGAGATTGACAGTGGTTGCCTTTACTGGAGATTTTTCTGGGTTTTCCAGGCATGTTCTTCGTGTTTTTGGAAAGAATATTGCTTTAGCCCCTAAATTCGGACCATGTTTGGTCCATTTCTTTACACAAAAACCTTAATATGCATGATTAGTAGATAATCTAGTGTTTATTTGCATCACCAACATGTTTTTTTTATATAGGTTTTAATCCTAGGGTTTTAGTTTTGAACCAAAACCCATTTTAATAAAAAAAAAATCATGACATTTTAGTGATAATCGAAGTGAATAGATGCTAGATTATTGATGCTTGCATAATTTTCAACATGTATGTTCCTTCTTTTTTTATATATAAAATCTGATTTGTTTTAGAACCCATGTTACTAGGTTTATGTTCGGTGTTCTTGATGTTCTTCATCTTTTTTGTGTGTTTGATATGTTTTGTTTAAGATTTTTTGAGTTTTGGTGTTTAATGTGTTTTTTTTGGCTTTAGTTTTGTTTTTGGGTTATTTTCAGGTCAAACCAAATGTTTTGGTTCGGTTTATGGTCTAACCAAAATTTTTAGGTCGACTTGGTCGAATAAAAAAAAAATAGGTCAAAGGGTTTAATACCCTGTTTGGTTTTCCATAGTTTTTGTTAAACGGTTTTTAGGTTTAAGAATGTGTTTGATAAACTCTCCTTAAGCTTATTTTTGGTAGTTTTATTACAAAGAAAAATGGATTTTTGTCAAAGAAAGCCTTAAAAAAATTTCTTTTTTCTTGCATATGACTAAAAATCCTAAAGTTATTTAAGCATTTTTTTTTAAATCTAAAATACTTTCACATGTTTTTATTTAAAAGATATTGCATGGATTTTACAACAAGTTTGTAAAATTCCAAAACAATTTTTATTTTATTTTAATATATGGTATTATGAACTTATACGTAAAACATATTCTTGATATTAAATAAAAAGTCACTTTTTTTTTGTTGGCATTAGAACGATTAAGTTTTTAACCTGATAAGATAAACACCATCTTATTGAGGAGAACTTTTCTAAAACCTTAAAGTGACCAATGGTTAGAAAATACAACATTTTTATAGCTTATATCAGACAAAATAAACAATGTAACTTACCTTAGGTAAGATGTATTAGAAGTGCTAATACCTTTTCTTTACACAATTTGTCCCCTAACTTAAACTCTAAGACCAATTAGGGTTGCTAGTGACCAGAATACTAGGTGGAGACTCTCATTACCTTCTTTTATACTAAGAAAGGTCAAGAATTCCCTGTCTTTTCCACCCACATCATTCTTGACAATCCTGATCTGGATGGATGATCGTCGTGACGCCGCACACGTGCGATAAAATAACGACTCTACTAAGGACTTATAGATTAAGCTATGTTTGTTTATCTGATTATTGTGTTTGATTTTTTTGTACATTTTTATGCTTTAATTTTATATATATCGCATATGCTTTTATAAATTGGATATGGATTAATGCCTCATGCATCACCTGCTTTAATTTTTGAAAAGCACACATACACTTCGAGGTTAGGTAGGGGATTATCGATCTGCCATATGACTATTGGTCAGAGTTTAGATGTGTGAAACACCCAACTTATATCTGAGTGTGTGCTTAGTAATGGTGGACATACGTGCCTTAACCATTCCTCGCAATGCCTCTATACTGTCATTACAAAGATTGTCACTAGGCAGATCTGAAATTCTTTTAGAGAACAAGTAGTAAATTTATCCCATATCTCACATAGAAGAATTAAAACCAACCCTTGGAATGTATGCTCCCTACACATGTTTTGCATCAAGGTAAACCTTTTATGAAGCATCTTAAGTTCAAGATTTACAGGTGACATAATGGTCATTACTTGGAAATTTATGTTGTAGAGTTTAGGAAAGAATTAAAATGCTTATTTATTATGGAAGAGTTATGACTGTGTGTTAGCCCTTGAACAACGAGAGCATTATATCAAACACATACTCATACATTTAGCATGCATGTTCACAGGTTGAAACATAGGTTCCTCACCGAAGGTCTATTACACTTGACTAAGAGAAAGTATGGAAAACAAAGAAAGGGCTCATATAGAGGCTCATTATCAAAAGGAAATTGAAAGCATCAAAGTTGAAGTGGCTAAACTCATAAATTTGCTCGAGCATCTACAAAACCTCTTGTGAAGGCACCGACAGCTCATGTCCCTCATACACCTCAAAACTTGGGGGTAGATTCAATGATCAATCAATATTTTATCCCTATTGCCCCTGTCCAACCAACTCAAACTCTAGTTATTGTAGTTTGATAGCTAAAGGACCCTTTGATCATAGATTTGTTGGTCATATGGACCATGATAAATGGATTGCTTTGGAAGAGAGATTGAGAGAAGTTGAAGAAAATGATTTTATTGACCTTGTATTAGCAATTGAAGTTTGTTTGGTTCCAAACATTATGGTGCTAAAAGATTTTAAAGTGTTGAACTTCATGAAGTATACTGGAATACAATGCCCAAACACCAATCTCTGGTCATACTGCAACAAGATGGATGAAGTTAACCACAATGATAAAATACTAATATATTTCTTTCAGGATAGTCTTATAGGATCTACCTTGAGTTAATATATAAGATTGGATAATGCCAAGATCAATAAGTGGAAGGATATGACAGCTGCCTTCTTGAAGCAGTATAAAATCAATCTGGAAATTGCTCCTGATAGAAACAACCTTATGGTCATGAAGAAGGGAAACCAATAGTTTGTAAGAGCATACACATAGAGATGGTGAGATAAGGAAACACATGTCCAATCTCCACTAATAGAAACAAAAATGGTGATATTATTCGCCAACATCTTTAAATCCCTATATTATGAGCATCTAATGGGAAGTTCAGCTTAACAATTTTATGATATTGTGAGGATCGCTGAAAGAATTGAACAAGTTATCAAAATGGAAAAAATTGAAGGTCCTACCATGGTTCCAGAACAATGACGAGAGATGAATTGGAAGATGGCTCTTAGGTGGGAAATCTTAGTTATGTGGTCCAACCAAATCTCGTTGTAGCATCATCTGCTCAAGTGTCTTTGTCAAATATTGACATACCTCTGTCACTCGAGCACTCGAGTATGTCTACCAACATATGTTAGACTCCAGATGAGAGATGAGAATATCATGTTAGGGTCCCGAGCTATTCGATTGAAAATTGTAAAAAATTCAAGTATCACATCTAGAAGTTGGTGAGTGAAGGACAAATTGAGTTTGTGAAGAATGGTGATACCTACCATATAGACACTCCGATTTTCAGCAATGATCAGTAGCTTGCAAAATGCTGACAAGACATAAATAATATGCAGTTACCTAGAGAATGATCATTGTATTTTGCTTCTATATGTTTTTCATGTATCATGACTGCATCACGTACTTTCAATTAATTGTACTTTGTTCTTTGTCTTATGATTATTTTGAAAGAGATGCTTCTTTCAAAGGGTATTTTAACAAAATATCTTGATCAAACTCCAAGATGTGAAGTTAAGGCTAATCAATCTTGAAAAAAAAAATATATTAAAAGATTTTTTGATTGTAGAAATGATTTGACGTTTGTTAAAATGACATGGAGTGAATAAACAAATATTGAACTCACATATGAAATTAAACCACACATCATATGAGCTAAGTTTTAACAATATACATATTGACATGTAATGGATTCAATAGTTATGGACTCGTAAATCATGGTTCTTTGTAAGTCTAAAATATTATGCTAGACAAGGTCAAAATTTATCGGTTCTAACTGACATAGCTTGAATTGAGAAAATACCATCTTTGTTTATTCCTTTCACAATTCTTAAAATATATATCCCTTGAAGTCCTAATCTAAGCCTATTGGAATATTTGTTTAAAAAAGAAACCCTAACATCGATCACACCCCACACTAGGAGCAAGTGAGAGATTTTTATTGAAAGGATAAAGATAATGATAGAATCAATGGTGAAGGAAATGCTAAAAACAAAAGACTGAGAAAGGGCTAAAAGTAGAAAAAGCCATAAATAGGAAAGGCGAGAGATATTTTAATTAAAGAAAGGCATAAAAATTCCAAAAGTTGATTACTGAAGGGGTATGAATGAAAAAAAAAAAGAAGAAATAAAATTGATGGGAAAACACACCCAAAAGATCGAAAGACAAGAAAATGAAATACCATGTCTTTTAGTATCTATGATAAGCCTCTTGTTAAGAAAAATATGATTGAGATTATTGTGTATTCAAATAATTAGATAAAATATAAGTTATCCATCAAATGAGGAGTTAGAGTTGCTTTATGGCCTTTATTAAGATAACAAAAAGATGAAAAAATATCATGAGATAAATGATGAGCAATTAGCTTTACTCTTCTCTTTAAGTTTGAAATTGACAATGAAAGGAATGACATGGTTATGAAACTTCCTAAACTATTGATTGATCGAGGTGAAAATTCTGGTTGAAATGAATGACAAGATTATATGTCATATTTCTTACA
Organism: Populus trichocarpa; assembly: GCF_000002775.5. Lineage (NCBI taxonomy): Eukaryota > Viridiplantae > Streptophyta > Magnoliopsida > Malpighiales > Salicaceae > Populus > Populus trichocarpa. The sequence continues at coordinate 14,667,071 of NC_037292.2, forward strand.
AAGACAACAAAAGAAAGAGTGAAGTGAATAGTTGATGGTGGTCCTATATCATTAAAACCCTCAAACACTTTTTCAGCCTATGAATTTCCCTTCATTTTATAACCATGAGTCATAGTCTGTATTATGATTTGAATCGATAAATGACGCTCTCAAAACATGAAGAGCTTTTTCATGAAGGTCATGGCTTCACGAACTAAGTTACTGGTTATTATGCATGCCGATAAAAAAGTTGTTCAAAAGAGACAATCTTTCTTGATAGAACCTCGAGTTTTGACTCAAACCTTTTGCTGTTGAAATCTATAAAAGGTCACCTTATCGTATACCATTAAATGATATACCCAAAATAAGAGAATAAAATTTAACACAAAGAACCATAAAATAGTCAAACAAGTTGTTTTAATCTTAAATCGAGTCAATATTTGTTTTCAAAATGCAAAATAATCAAATAATTGCATGTATTGAATGGCTTGTGTTGCATCTTTGATCAAGTTAATTTTTAAAATACTTTCAAAACTAGCATCTCTTTGGTTTCATTTAGAAAATGAGATAGGAATGAACAAAATTTTTGAAAGTCCGTGGTTAGCTCTTGAGAAAAAAATGATTGTTTGAAAGCAAGTGCTTCATTGATGGGTTGCGTAAGATCCTTTATGAAGATAGTATAAAGGAGCTTGGTTAAATGAGTTGATAATGCTCAGATCAGAAAAGAAAAGTATGGTTAAATTAAAAGCAATTTCATGACTGATTGACAATTTAAGATAAGGTCGACACCAGAAAATATTTTGATAATTGTTGGCACGATGCACACAACTAATTAGAGGGTACCTTTTGAAATAATCCAAGAAGTTGAATGATTCGTTGAACTCTTTCATGATAAAACAAGCAATGTCATACCTGGGGGCATGGTCAAGCTTTAAATAATAAGAGCAATAATCATTACAGATAACCTAGGATGGGCACTGTATTTACATTTGAGTGAATGATTGACATACCATAAACTTGAATGAGTTGGTGAATCAGAAAACCAAGAAAACTTTTGATAGCAAGTAAAGGCACCCTATGATGAAGAAGCATCAAAGAGGGGGGGATATATTTCAAATTAGTTAAGGATGTATGCTTATCATCTAACCTTAAAGCATTGCATAAATATTTTTGATTTTTTCAGGAAAAATCCTCAATGACATCTAGTAAGATTTTGATGAATCTGAGTTGACAAATAAAGAATCGTTGAGCTATGATAGCAAGGAATCTCAGTTAAATCCTGCAATCAGGAAGTATTAATTGTTAAACCTTGCAATCATGAAGGAAAGTGAGGAGAACCCTACTATTAGAAAATTCTCAATAAAATAAAAAGATCAATCTTGTCATCAGGAAGAGTCTTTAGGTAAACCTTACAATCAAGAAACACCAAATTTTCAAAGCCTGCAATCAAGAAGTATTAGTTAAACCCTACAATCAGGAAGCACTAGGTTCAAATCCTGTGATCGAGAAGTATTAGTTGTTAAATCCTGCAATCAGGAACAAAAGTGATGAGAACCCTATTTTTAGAAAATTCTTAAGAAAATAAAAAAGATCAACCATGTCAGCAGGAAAAGTCTTTAGGTCAATTCAAACCCCGCAATTAGGAAGTATCTTAAACCCTTCAATCAGGAAGCACCAAGTTTTCAAACCCCGCAATTAGGAAGTATCAGTTAAACCCTTCAATCAGGAAGCACCAAGTTCAAACCCTGCGATTGGGAAGTATTAGTTGTTAAACCCTACAATCAGAAAGGAAAATGAGAAGAACCATACTATTACAAGAAAAAGAGAAGATCAACCTTGTCATCAAGAAGAGTCTTCAGGTTAACCCTGTAATTAGGAAACACCAAGTTTTCAAACCTCACGATTAGGAAGCATTAAGTTTTCAAACCTTGTGATCGGGAAGTATCAGTTTAACCCCGCCATCAAGAAAGATAGGTAAACCCTGCAATCAGAAAGCATAAAGAAATTCAACCCTATCATCAGGAAGGACAGATTTCAACCCTGCAATTAGGAAACACCAGGAAAGTTCAGAAAGAGCTTGATTAGACCCTATCATCATGAAAGGAGAAAATGAGGAACCCTACCATTAGGAATCCTAACCCTACAATCACGCAGAAAAGTGATAAAAACCTTACTATTAGGAAATTCTTAAGAGAAGAAGAAAGTTCAAACCCTATCATAAGGAAGAACATGAAAAACTACCATTAAGAATCTGAGTTTTGGGAAACCTGCCATCAGAAATCTCAATTTTCAATTCTATAATAAAAATATTTTGAATTTAATCAAAATAGTTAAAGACACCCTTAAAAAGCTCCAATGATCGCTGAGATTCAAGATTTCAAGTCAACTGAGTTGAAAAAAAAGACAGTTGTACGGGAGAATAGCTATGAGCATACGATTCTTCTAGTAGCTGTAAGATTTTGGTTCTGGTTAAAGGAAATCAGTAGACTGGAATTTCAAGTTAACCGAGCTGCAAACAAAGATTTTGGTTCTAGTTAAAGAAAATTACCAGATTAAGATTAGGGATTCAAGTTGACCAAGATGAAGGCAACTTTTGGTTCTGGTTAAAGAGAATCATTAGATTGAGATTTTAGGTTAACCGAGTTGAAGATAAAGATTTTGTTTCTAGTTAAAGGGAATCACTAGATTAGATTTTCAAGTTAACTGAGTTGCAAATAGTGGCTGCCTTTACCGGAGATTTTCTAGGTTTTCTAGGCATGGTCTGGAGAAAAATATTGTCTTAGCCTCTAGATTCAGACCATGTTTGGTCCATCTCTTTGCATAGACACATTCGTTATGCATGATTAGTAGATAATCTGGTGTTTATTTGCATCAATAACATGTTTTTGATAGGCTATAATATTATGATTTTGGTTTTGAACTGAAATCTATTTTGACAAAAATTGTGATGTTTTAGTGATAATCGAAGTGAATGGATGCTAGAATATTGATCCTTACATGATTTTGAACATGTATGTTCAATTTTTTTTTTACCAAATCTGGTTTGTTTTGGAACCCATGTTGTTGAGTCATGTTCGGTGTTCTTTATTTTTTTTGTGTTTGATTCGTTTTGTTCAAGAATTTTTGAGTTTTTGTGTTTATTTGGGTGTTTAATATGTTTTTTTATTATTTAGTTTTGTTTATAGGTTGTTTTCGGGTCAAACTAGAATTTTTGGTTTCGTTTATGGTCAAACCAAAAATTTCAGGTCAACCTAGTCGGATTGGGTAAAATAAAAGGTGGGTTCAATGGTTTATACCCTGTTTAGTTTGCCATAATTTTTTTGAAGGGTTTTTAGATTTAAGGGTGTGTTTGGAAAACATTCCTTAAGCCTATTTTTTGTAGTTTTATTACAAAGAAAATTGAGTTTTTGCTGAGCAAAGAATAAAAAAATAAAATTAGAATATTTATTTTTTTCTTGCATATAACTAAAAATTCTAAAGTTATTTAAGTATTTTTTTTAAAAAATCTAAAATATTTTGACATGTTTTTTTTTTTTTTAATATTGCATGGATTTTAGAACAAGTTTGTAAAATTTTGAAAGATTTTTGCCTACATTTCAAAAATACCAAAACAATTTTTTTTTGTTTTTTTTTAATATACAGAATTATGGCATAAGGGATAAATTTCCATTATTGCATATAGGTGTGATAGAGATCAGCTAGGAATGGCTGTGGAAGTATGATAATCTCTACCAGAAGGTAATTATCTTTTTTTTTTTTTTTAATAAAATTAACGAAGTCCCTAGTTTAATTACATATTCAATTTTGCTCTTATATTTTTTTTTAAGCAATCTAGTGAGTTTAATGTGATTCTTTTGAAAAACTTTTGGATGAAAATTTAAGAATAACTTCGTTTTCAAATGATGGTTCAAGGAGGTCAAATCTAAAAATATAAATTTGTGCAATTAATTCTCAAATGAGTTAAAATTCTAAAGAGACCTAACCCATTTAAACTTTGGATTTGATTTTGGTATAAAAACTATTACTCTTAGAATAACAAATGCTTACTGATAAGTTAATAATCTGATATTTTTATGAGTCTCAAATTATTTTTCTACAACAATGATGTAATGAACTAGGTATTATATATATTTTAATTTTTTTTATTAATTTGAATGTTCGAATCAGCTTACGTATATTTTAATTAATTCCATATGCAGATAATATATATATCTTGGTAGACTTAGTGATTTATTACATGAACACAAGAATTAAAACAACCCATGCAGTTTTTTTAACTTTTGATATAAGTATAACAAATTATAAAAAATATTAATTTAATATTTTTTTCAGATGAAAAAACAAATTTTAATCGTATGTGTAATCCGAGGCTTCATGTTCTCGACAGTCTATGACTATACGTGTTGCATTATTAATTAGCATTGAAGATAAATGGCTTTGTGGGGGTTATATTTTGTCTTATAATTTTGTCCTAACTTTTAGTTAAAACCTTTTTTTCCCATGAGTTTAGGTCGTTGACTTTCTTCGGGTCTGCATCAATTCAAAATTTCGTTCCATTATTGAAACAATAAAAATACGACATGTGTTCTAAGAAACACTTCTAAGCACTTAGATTTCGGAACGTTTGGGAACGCGGCTGCGGCTGTGTTTCTAAAAAAATTAATGTTTTTTATTAAAATTTAATATGGTTTGTATGTTTTGGATCGTTTTGATGTGCTGATGTCAAAAATGATTTTTAAAAAATGAAAAAACATAATTGGCATGCATTTTGCCACGAAAAGTTATTTGAAAAGCACCCGCAACCACACTGCCAAACACACTCTTCATCGAAAGGAATTATCATAATTTTGAGGAAACAGAAGAATTAAAGAATATTTAATAAATAATTGTTTTTTGGTTTTAAACAATTAAAAAATAATATAAATTACATCTAGAGATATTATCTAAGAACTTAAATTTTAGGTTAAATTGTATCATAACCTTATTAACCAAGCGATCACGAGTTTGAATTTTATAATATCTATTTATTTGATAAAAATTAAGCAAATAATAGTGTGACATATACAAGTTTTAAGTTCAAAGTGTTTTCATCTAAAGATGTATTTTAAAAATAATATAAAATTATATATTAAAACTTTACCCAACAATTTAAATTTTTATATTAAATTAATTATTTAACATAAAAGTAAAAGCTTTCCTTTCAAACATGCTAGGATGTTTATCGACAAAGTTCAAGCAACTCTTATTCGATACCTAAAACACTTTTGGCGCTTTCCATGGATTGCATGTCTTCCACTCAAAATTGTCAATCTAAGATTCTCGATATTAATTTTGAGGGCTAATAAACTAATTTGAAATTATATAATGATGTTTCTATCACGTGCTTTGATTAGATGAAAGTAGCATTGATAATAATATGCATTAGAGATTCTGAATCAATATATTAAAATAATTAAAAAATATAAAAAAATAATTAAAAAAATCAAGATTTTAAAAGAACACAGCCCAGCTGCGGGGAAAAAAAAAGAAAAAAACTGTGGGAAGTGCTGTGTGATGAAAGCTTTTGCAGTCCACTATAGATAGAGCGTGTCATGAGAATGATGGATAGATGGGGGGAATGGAAAGTCAAAAAGAAAAGGTATAAAGGTCAAAAAAGGGTATTGTTGAAATGTCACTCTGTGTCTGTTGAACTTTGGTTGCTTTTCTTTGGACAGATCTCAATTTGGTAGCTGATTAGAATTATTTGCGTTTTTAACTCCAAAAGAGAGCATTATCCGGCGTATTGTCAAAGCAAAATACATTGTCCCAACCCTACATTTAGGCTCGTGTTTGTGGACAGTAAGGTAGCAAAAAGCCGAAAAGGCTGCTGGTTTTGGTGCTTTCAGTTGTTAAAAATAGTTTTGTATTATTCTCAGTACAATCATTTGGCGTCAATTGTTGATCTTGAAATTGAAATTCCCTCATTTCTTCTACCTAAAAGTCAAAAAGATGAAGGCTATTCTCACTACATATTTCTTCACTGTTTTGGAGTGTACTTTAACCATATTTTTCAAGAATTTTAAATTAATATATATATATATATCATTTAAATGTTCCGATAAAAAAAATAAAAAAATATTATTTTAATATCTTCAAGCATTAAATATTTTAAAAAATAATTTTTATTAAATAGAAAAAACTAAGTTATAAATGAATATGTAAATATAAAAATTAAATATATAGTTTTTCTAACTTCAAGCATTAATTAAGTAGTTTTAATCAACCACAAGAACTAAGTTATTATTAATACATTTACATCATCAAGTTAGTTATAGCTTAGTTCTTGAAGTTGAATAAAACTACTTAATTAATGCTGCTTGTAGTTAGAATATATATATATATATATATAACTTAGTCCCTTTCATTTTTTTTTATATAAATTTATCTTCATTTTCATTTTAAGAAAAAAAAAGGTAAAAAAGGAAGAAGCAAATGAGATGGAAAGATTGACAAGAAAAGAAGTCATTTTTTTTTTGTTTTCATAAAATACTACTAAATTAAGCATACGGGAGATTGATGTAAAACAATTTAATTGTTTTTAATTTACTTTCATAAACTAAAACAACTAAATTATATTCAAGATGATTGAAAGTCGACTTCAAGTGAGGGGAGGGACAAAAAAAGAAGAAGAAAAAAGGTGTTTGTGAATTGATTTAAAAATTAGACCCTCCTTAATTATCTCTTAGCTCATGAAGTTTCTTTCAATAAATTCCATATTTTTTAAAAGAGTAGTCACATGCTTCATTAATTTCCAGCCGATATAATGATTCGAAGCCATGATTTTATAGCATGTGGGATGTTTGAAGAAAAATGGTCGTGAAATATTGTTTTCTGTACCGCAAGAGTGACTTGGCAATTATGAAGATACAGCATTTTCGATGGATTTGGATCTATCAATGTTCTAAGCCATTGATGGCCCATTTGCACTTCCAATTATAACGATGATAATTAAGGGGAAGCCGAGAAAGACGATGATCATAGTGCTACACTGCACTTCCACAGGTGGTAAATGAGAGGCAGCATAATCCAGCCTTTTGGCTCCACTTTCTACTTCTTTCTCTATGCTTATTTATTATTATTACTATTAATTTTCTCAACACACTCGTATACATAACTCGAACATACATGGAAGATTTAGGATCTTGTTCTTACTGCTTAAGCAGCCAACTTTTAGGGTCTGGTAGAATGCACTCATAGTTGAAAAGAAAACTTCAATTCGGGAGGAGAAAAAAGCCTCTTCAATCCGAGCAGGAAGGAGAGAGATTAATAAGCTAGTGGGCCAATTTAATGTGTGTGTTAGGGCCATAGGCTTTGATCAAGATTGGATTTTAATTAAAAAAAAAAAAAACACATTGGCTTAATTTGGGGTAAAATATTTTGCAGGCCTCAGGCAATTTGAGTAGAAAGGAAAGAGCACAATAGACATATTTTCATGGTGGAGACCCCAATGGGTCAAATGTCTATGGACTTGAACACAAAAGTGTTAGAACCTCGTCTAAAACCATGGCCAATCTTAGTAACCTCGTAAATTGTCTAATTTTCTTTTTTTAAAAAAACAAGTTGTAAACACTTGGGCGCTACTAATTACGAAGATATGATCTAACAAAGCTTCATTGATCTAGAGGAAAGCTTGACTTTAGAAATTAAAATATAATAAATATAATAATTATATGATTAAAATATGCATGGCATTTGGGTCTACTATATTGGTCATGTTAATTTGGAAAAAAAAGAAGAAGAGTAAACTGTCTTATTTTACGAGCTAAATAGATACAAAAATCTAATATATATATATATACACACACTATGTTTTCAATCTAAATCATAACCAGAAAAGATAAATTTTAATTATTTTTTTACTTTTAACTTCTATTTTGATATGTTTTATTTTCAATATAAATGATACACACGACATCATTTACTTCTTTTAATGGAAGTATAAAATTTAATTTGATCATGTTATATATTAAAAATGTTCTATTTGATCAAATTTTAGAAATTTAGAGATTTAGAAAACTACTAGAGAGTTGGCAACATTTCTAAACGAAAGGGATAAATCGATTCGTGATCAAAACTTGAGGAAGCACATTGATTCAACTCAATCTCAAGAACAGAAACTGGATTCACCCCAAATCTTAGTAAATCAAAATTAACTTTTTTATTATGGAATGTTTCTTTATCGATATATCAAGCAACAACTATCCATCCAATTAAATCCGGGAAACACCATATACTATAACTCATATGTATAAATTGTGTCTTGAAAGAAGCTTTGTTGCACTTCAACTGCTAGTTCCTCCACACTCACCTGACATTCTAGCCCTATCTGCAACATCAAATTAAAAAAAAAGAGAGAAGAAAATCAGATAAGAATGTATAAGCATATGTTGTAGGCCTAGAGAAAAGAATCGGAGTAACATGTATGATCATTGAAATATCTGATCCTATAACATTAAAGTTATAACCCCAATAACAAGATCTTTTCAAGTTTGCTATTAATCCTAGAATATATATGAGAACAGTAGTAGGAAGAATATGTATGCATTTCATGTTCATCTAGTTGTATGTATATTATATAGAATCTCTGTGAATTAGAATGAACATCTCTACACAAAAACCCTTGATGGTTGCATGTCCTAGAGTCCCTCTTGAGCTGCGTACAGCATGCTTGAAGGTGATTAATGCCCGAGAACATGCCTACCGGCGCCAGATGTGTATTGTTGAGGAGGCAAAGTAACCTAATTAAGCCTAGTTATATATATATATATAATGATCAGCAAATTTGACTCGTCCAAAATGAAAAATGAGAAGAGCATAAAATGAAGAAGTTCAACCTTAATGACAAAGGAGTAAAGGACAGTATCTTCCATGCTACTGATGTTCAAGTGAAGGATCTCAAAGGAAAGGTTTTCCAACACACTGATTATCCTCACAATTTGACCTGGTATTCGCCGCGATATTACTTTCAAGATAACGTTTGATCCTGATATCTTTGCTTCAACATCTGCAATTGGAGAGTTGCAGCATGCAGCGCCTAGTTCCTTGAGATCATTTTCAATATTCCCAAAGGGAAAGGGGTTATGGTGATCAGGATGAAGACTAGAGGTTATTAGTTGCAGTGGCGCCCTAGGGCTAGGGCTAAGGCAAGGACCAGGGCTAGGGCTCAAACTACTCTTCCTTTGTTTCTTGGACTCCAAAGCTTGTAGAACTTGGTGCAACTCCTTTATGAACTCTATTGCACCCCCTATTATAGAAGCTTGGTCCCCCTAATCACATACACATCCATGCACCACACAAACCAGTTTCCATCATTATGTAGTCAAATCAAATTATATAATCGTATCATTAGAGAGAAAGTTAGAAAATATATAGAAAAGCTAGATAATAATCAAATACCCTTTTGATATAGAAACAAGGGGTCAAGGAACGTAAGACTTTGAGATGCTCATTCATCTGTCTTCTTCTGTTTCTTTCCACAGCTATGTGAGACATGTTGTTTCTGGTACCAGCAAATACTGAACAGGTCTATATGTATGACTGGTTAAGCTTTTGCTCTTTCTGCAGATGATGAAAAGAAAGATCAAAAGATGTTGGCTATTTATAAGCAGCTAGCAAATGCAGGCAAGAACGAGAGAGACCGACTGATTGCAGACCAAACTACTTTGTTGGGTTAACATTAAATGCTCCATGTCGCACTCTCGTGAGGTTCTTTGGGCAGTATTACTGCTCCCTCTTATTTTAGTTTTCTTCCCTCTCTCTCTGTCTATCGTAGGTACATAGATATTACGTCTCACGTTTATTATCTTGGATCAATTACATGCTCCGCATGAAGTTAAAATGAACTGCTGTTGCGTTGCCTTTCCTTAACTCTCTCTCTCTCTCTCTCTCTCTCTCTCTCTCTCTCTCTCTCTCTCTCTATATATATATATATATATATATATTACATGCATATGCATGGTGTATATATACTTACACATTTTCCTTGATTGATATATGCAAGTTCTAATTTCCACTGAAAACAATGTAATACCGCCCTTTTAATGTGTAAACATTTCCTGTAAAGCATAACATGCCACAATGGCATTCACCGTACATGCGTGCTCTGTGACTGTGATTACTAGCTAGCTCGACTCACACCCAACCACTTTCGTAGAAGTGTTAAATACCGGTAAATGTGTGCGTATATAGTGCATGCCACAACGTGATATTATTATGTAACAGCTGTTATCGTATTGAAACAAAAAAAAAATATATGAAAATAATTAGAACAGATATCTCATTTTTTTATATTTTAAAATCATAAAAATTCATTTTAAAACTATTAAAAATGTATTTTTATTATTTTTTACATGTCAAGAATTACAAAAATATAGTATAGGATTAGAAAAATATTAGAGAATAATATAAATCATATCTTTAGATTTTATCTAATAGTTTAAGTTATTGGGTTGAGATAGTTCTTTGACATAATATCAGAGTCTTGATGATCAAGTGGTCACGAGTTCGAATCTCACTATCTCTATATATGTGATAAAAATTAAGCACGAGGTAGTGTAAGCTTGTGCAAGTTTCAAGTCCAAAGAGTTTTCACTTAAGGGGGTGTGTTAGAAAATATTGTGATAAAAATTAAGTGTGGATGTGTGCAAATTTCAAACCCAAAAGGCTTTTATGACTTAAAGGAGTGTTAGAGAATAATATAAATTATATTTTAAAACCTCACTTAACAATTTAAGTTATTGAATTGAGATGATTGTTTGATAAAAATTACATTATATTTTTATTGCCTCTATTTGGTGAAATTAAGTGTAATATTTTACATTGAATTTCGAGATGTGAAGGCACACATCAGAATAACAAAATAGAGTAGAGAACTATAAATTAATAACAGTAAGAAATTGCTAACTTGACGATATATTCGTATTATGTCGTTTTTGTAAAACTCATTGGGAATGTCTTATTTACATCAAATTCTCCCATCATCCATTAACATAGCATCCTGCTGGCAATGAATCATTTTCCACACACACACATGCATGCTTCATTTTAGTTCGGAGTAATATCCATGGGAGTTGTGTTGGATTTGTAAGAGTTGTCTTGGATAACAAATTAGTTCTTAAAATTCATGAGAGTAGGAATTATATCCAAGATTTAGATTATTGGTTTACCGATCAGCCTGCAGATCAAAAGTTAACCCATTTATTTTTAACTAAAATGATATAATTCCAGATTAGCCAATAACAAGGATCGATTCGCCGAGCCAGACTGAATTTTATAACTATAAAAATCACTCCTACTACATGCAACTAATTTAATATTAGAGATTGGTTAGAATTCAGTTCCATTCCCATTTTTCTTTTTATCCTTCATAAAAATTTAGAGGAGGATTTATAACAGCATTGCTGAACAAGGAATGTATCGTGTGTGTGTGGTTGGAGCCTTCATGGCATCCTAGTAATCATACATGCACCAACCATGAAGAAATAAATATTTTCACAGGCACAAGTATTGCAGTATCCACTAGTGCAATATCTGCGTTTTTCATTTTGGAAATATTTTTATGGTCCCTGATTCTTCTTAGGACTTTGATCCACCATTTTACATAATTCCTCTTCTTTGTTGCTGCTGCTGCACATCAGAGTTGAGAAGCAGTGTCCATAGCTAAAAAACACCTTTGGTCACCCACTCACTAACTCTATAACAATAGTGGTTTAATTCGCAGTATCAGCTGGCAATGCATGTAAAATAATCATTCTAATCATCAGTGCTTGATCTGCTAGCTGCATAAAACTCTGTCCTTCAACTATTGAATCTTTTGCAGAAATAGCTGCATATGTATTAGGAAGCATGCACGGCAAGTCTGCAACAGATGTCACCAGTGTTTCATCTCTGCTAGCAGTGCCAGGCCAAATTAATTACTCCATCTTAAAATAACAAGAAAATGAAAAATATGCTTTATCCAGGCACTTGCTAATGATCGCTTTCATGCAGATATCAATTTACAATTACATGAAATATTTAATCATTAACATCAGAATCATGCTGCTCTATTAAAAAACAGAGAAAATACTGGAGCTGAATGAAATGATTTTGCATCGGAAGTTCTAACTTTTATCTTAACTACCGGAACTAGAAGCATTATTATTAAACATGTTCCAGCCAGGTGGGTCAGTATAGTCCGCTAATTCAAAACCTACCAAGTTTTATGTCAAATTGGATTAGAATTTGCCTAGCCCGATGAGTCAATCAAGTTGTAGTGATATCATCGAGTTTTATAACTTAGAGTAGAAGGTTTAAGTCAAAGTTATTAAACCTAACCTAATTCAATATTCTAACCTAATACTCGATTGACTTGGATTCTACTTAAGTAAGCAGAACTAGGAATTTAGGTTTGGGGATCAAATTAGAAATAAAATCTTAGAGGGGCAAAATTTAAATTTTTTTATTTTTAAAGTTAAAAATATAAACCCATAGCCCGGTGAACCTGGTTAAAACAAACTTTGGCTTTAACGAGAAAGGTTACTATAGCCAAATACAGCGGCACCAAGCTGTGGGTGATGAAGTATGAGATGAATTATATTCTTTTTCTGACTTGGATTGTTATGTAACTGCGAAGACAAACTTTGGCTTGAATTTACAGGCTTTAACGAGATAAAAAAGAAATGGTAAGCATCTAACTTTAACAAGGGAAATGGTAATTTTTTTCAGATCACCAAAACCATAAAACATCAATAGATTGACCATATCAAGTACAATTTGCAAGTAAATACATATAGAAGTTTCAAGGAGAACGCACCTTGAAGAGGCTTTTCAAAGTATTGAAACCGTAACTGAATTAATGCTCAACCACTAAATATTTAGAAGAACTCGAGTTAGCAGGCTTTCCATTATGGTTCAGCTCCTGAGAGCTACTGTCTACCCATAAATCATGTCCAGGTCTATGATATAAAAAAAACACCACCAAACACATCTCATGTTCCCCTACCACGATCAATGCGTTAGAAACATGTAATTATTTATTATCCCCTCTAAGTACTTGCTCAACACTTTTCCGTATCCTTTGACTCCAACAGTTGTAAAGGACTTGCAATGCCTCCATTCATATCATTATCTCAGTCTTTCACCATTCATTAAACTACTGGATTGGAACAATATAAAAATAAAATTATCCTTGTCAAAAAAACTAGATAAGCATGCAATTAGGAGCAAAATTATCTTTTTTCATGGAATATATTTGCTATTAAAAGAATAATTGAGGATAAAATGGCCCGTTCATATTTTTTTGCTACAATATAAATACTTATTTGCCTTTCGGGGCACAAGATTTTAACATTTGGGTGGGAGATTCTTGTCTTTTCAAAAAAAAAAAACCTTAAACAATGAAGTTACAGCTATGCCCTTGGGAGGGAAAAAATATATATGTATTGAGAGGTTTCTTTGTCTTTTTTTTTTAAATAGTACAAATACAAAATTACCCATGGGTTTTGAAAAAAATAAGGCTTATATAGGAGTGTTTTTGTCATTTTAATATGGTTTTGTTGTAAATATCAGATGGGGTCAGCGGTAATTAAGTATTTTTATGTATATAAATTATTATTTATATTAAAAAATAGCTGACCTATGTTAGGCACGCGCCAACAAGTAGGTGTTGCGTGCAGCGGTAAAATAGCACTGAATGCCTCCTTCCAGGGCGACGTTCGATGCGCCTCGCCACCTCAAGCATGGTGGTGAGGTGAGTGTGCGAGGAGGCAAGCGGAGGAGCTCTCAGGGTTTTTTCCCTCCCTCCCTCTTTCCCCTCTCTCCTCTTAGAAAACCATCCTGCCTATTGCAAAAAAACCAAGAGAGTTTGGCTATTTGTTTGTTAAGTTAAATTATGTCATTCTTTTGATTGCAAAGTATTTGGCATTGAATCATTTATTGAGTTAATTTTTTTTCAATTTCATCCCTTCATAATTGATTTTTATGTCAGATTTGGTCCTCATTCTTTTAATTGTAGTGTAACTGGTCTTGAATCATTTATCAAGTTATTTTTTTAAAATTCCTTTTGCACTTGGTTTTTATATTAGATTTGGTTCTCATTCTTTTAATTGTGATGTATTTAGTCTTGAATCCTTTATTGAATTGATTTGTCTTTGAATTTTATCCATTGAAATTTTATTTTTATATCAAATATGGTCTTCATTCTTTTGATTGTTATTTTTAGTTAGTTCTTATCCTTTTCTAGATTGAATTTCCCTTATGATTTGGTTTTATTTTATTTTTCTATCAGATTTGATTATCTTTCTCTTTAAATCTATATTTTTAAATCACTTTTTTTAAATTTATTTTTTCAAGTTTATCCCTAATTATTTTGATTGGTTATGAATTTTACATTGTTATTTTTTCAAGTTAGACTTTTATGTTGTAATCCGATCTCATGATCCGTGTTACAAAATTCTAAAGGTTGTATCAGGTTGGCTTTAGTCATTTCGTTGGAAATTGGTTTTTTTTTGTTTTGGATTCATTTGTTAATTTGAATTTTTTTTTCAATTTTTCCCTTTAATTTAAGATTTTTGTTTGTCCTCTCAATTTTATTTTTTGAAATGAGGTCCTTATTCTCTTAATTGCTATTTTTTTATCCTTTAGTTTTTTTTTTATTTCATCATTCTACATTTTAATTATTGAGATTTGATTTTCTAGGTTTTTCCCATTGTTTACAAGCCCTACCCAAGAGTCAATCTGGGACAATGATCGGGTTACGGGTCGAGTGGGTTGACTCGAGTTAACCTAAGCCAACCAAATCCTTTTATTTTATAAAAAAAATCAAAATGATACCATTTTGAAAAATAAGAAAGGAAAATAGTCAATGAGTTTTGACCATGTTTTGAATAGATTTTCCTCGGGCAAACCGAAACATGGGTCAACCCGGGTTTTTGATAGTCTTACACTTGATCAATTCTTTCTCAATTTATTTTGAAGCTCGGCCCGATCTGGGTCAAACATCCAAGTTTCAAAATAGTTGCTTTCTAGAAACGATGCTTCCAGTTTAGTCAATACCCAGGGTCACAGGTGGAAAAATTTACACTGGTTGGTATCGTTTTCTTTTCCGATTACATTCTTTGAAGTTGTTCATTTTTAAAAAAGGAGCTTCGTTTATCCGTGTGGCCTAGGTTTCTTTCAAAGTACTTTTTTATCCTTTTTTTTATTTTGTCTTTCAAAATCCAATTATTTTTAAAATTAAACTTTTTTTTTGTTTTTTTGTTGTTTTGCCTTCTATTTGATTATCTTGTCCACATGATCCTACTCACGGGTTTTGATAACCTCACTTGGTTTTGCTAATGCTTTGTTTTATAAAAGCTTTTTTTATTGATTTTTTCCTGCATTCTACATTTTGATTCCCGAGGATTGACGATCATTATTTTTTTTAGTTCTCTTTCTATGATATCGGGTCATGGGTTTCTTTTTGTGATTTAAAATACAATAACAACACTTGAGCAATTTTTTTAAAAGAAAACAAGTTTTTTCTATATTTGTTCTCTTTATACTTGATAATTTTATCATTTTACACTTGGCCTATTTATCACCTTTTTTTTTCTTATCTTTATTTTTTCCTTTTTTTTCTTTACACTTTTTTTTAGAAAAAATATTATTTTGTATTCTTTACACTTGGAATATTTATCACTCTACACTTGACCTTTTCATACCATTCTTTTTGTTCTTATTGTCATTCATTTGTAATTTATTTTTTTATTTACACTTTTTTATTAAAAAATTATTATAAAAAGACTAAAGAAATAGTGTTTCAATGTAGCAATTGCAACATTGTCCTATTTTTCTACTACAATCAAAATGAGTTTGAGATCTTACATGTTTTTATTAATACATATGATCTTCATTATATTTTATTATATATAAGCATTGACTTTTTGATTCAGAGTTATGTATTTTACTCGCCATAAAAAAAATACAAATAATACCCACACATTAATTTATTTTTGTTAGAAAAAAATTATTCGACCTACAGCTAGGCAAGTCTAATAGACACGTTAACACTTCTTTTTTTTGCATTTATTGGCAAAGATAATTCTTGATTTATTTAATTGAATGCATGCGTAGGCTTTTTTATTTATAACTAGGATTTTTTTGTAAAAAAAAAGAATTTGAAAGCTTGCATATTTTTTTTTTCTAAAAAATTATCCAACCCGTGGCAAAGCGTGGGTCAAATAACTAGTATTATCCTAAATGAAATTAAATCTTTCAAGTCAGATAAATTGATCTCCCAACAAAACAAAGGAAAAAAAATGTTGAGTGGACCTTACATTTCGGACACATTGCTCATCTTATAATTCATTCAAGATTAAAATAGCTTGATTTATCTATTATAGTCACTTTTTCTCTTTAAATTCAAGATTAAATTAGCTTAATTTATCTATTACCTACCCTACTAAAATAATTGGGATCAACCTAACCCTACTAAAATAATTGGGATCAACCTAACTCCTTTACTATTCATATGAATAGTAAAGGAGTTGCCTTTATTTTTCTTCTTTTTTTAAAAAAAAAAAGATCTTCCAATTTTTTTTTTCTTTCGATTGAATCTCTTTATGTTCGATTTTATCATTCAATATTACATTGATTTTGAACTAGTCTTTATAATATGTTTCTATCTGCTTTCTATAACGTTATCGCAATCTCAAATAAACATTCATGTTGTTACCCATTTTTTGAAAGATAAAAATATACAAAATTGAAAATTGCCAAAGATTAGTTGAGAAGGATCAAAATATACCAAATTGGAAAATTTGATAGCATATTTTCAAGTAATGAAGACCCTATTGGCAAAGAAAATTTAATTTTGAGGAGGAAAATTTAAAATTATATGTTTAAGGACTCAATTAGATTTTTGAAAGTTTTAATTGAATTTATTAAGGGTTTAATTGCAAGGAAAATTGATTCTTGAAGTCAATTTTAACTTTAATTGGAAGAAATTAAAGTCTGGGGGTCGTATTGTAAATTTTAAGAGTTAATTTGGTAAAATCAGGGGTTTAAATGCATAAATATTGAAGTTTGATGGGTGATTATAGACTTGATTGAATAAATCCAAATCCAAGGACCAACTTGTAAGAAGCGCGAGACTTCAGGGTTTGAAATCGTTGAAATCAGGGGCCAAATTAAAGAAAATTGAAAGTTTAAAGGTCAATTGAGAGTCCAATTAAACAAATAAAAACCAAGGACCAAATTATAAGAGACACTCAAATTCAAGGTTGGCAATTGAGTTTGGTAGGGGTAAAATTATATGAAATTACGAGTTCAGAAAGCACTTATGGGTGAAATTACAAGAAATTGGAAGAATAGGGATGAAATTGAAGTTTTTCGAATCTTAAATTGATCGAGTAGGAACTTTCAGGTGAATGAATGTGGCGTTTCCGACCACTTCTAAGGGTGTAACCACCATCATTCAACTGAGAAACACCCCCTCTACTACCCTATTTATATGAAATCAAACATTTACATTTCATTTTCTCCAATGATCTCAAAAACATCTTGTCCAAGATTAGCCACCACTGTATTTTTAGATTCTATGTTGATCGGGTTGACACTTTCAAACGAATGAATGTGGAGCTACAGACCTTCAAATTGAGTAAGATTGGATCCAACATAATAGTATGCACCTCCTCTACCATGATCAGGTGCTCTCAAGTAACATTGACATCGAAGTTGCTTCGTCAAAGCCATAAAGTGGCCAACCCAGTTAGTCTTAACTAAAACACCCATTTACACAAAACCACTCAACTCATTTGTGTGTTCACACCTAAGCAACTCCAGAGGGTTCTTATCAAGGGTTTAAAACCATTCTTTCAAGATCAAATGGCCAATAACACTTCACCTTGGCCTCTAAGTTTGTTACAAAACAACTTAAATAAAAAACAATTGATCCTGTGGTAAAACTAGCCTAGTTTTTGTTTGTTAGAACCCTAACAAACTCATCTAGAAGGTCTCAAATCAACCTATAAAAGGAGGGAATCACGAACTCAGGGAGAGGAAGAAAGGGAGGAAAAGCAAGGGGAGAAAATTTTTGGTTGAGGTTTAAGCAATCAAATCAAGTTCACGATCTCAAAGATTCAATTTGTTTTTGTTGGGTTTGGAGATACAAAAAAAGAAGAAGAAGGAAGGCAACATTAGAAATCCTTTCTTATTTGAAGATTTCAAGCTTGGAAGGTATATCCTGCAAACCTTGAAAGTGGAGTCCATAAGACCTGCTGGATTGATTTTTATTGTTTAAATGCAATGTTTTGAATGTGTTAGCATGTTGATGATTACCTTAATACGTTATGTTTACATTTGAGTTTGATTTGAAATTTGTCAAATGTGGCAGCAAGGTTATGATGTTTTTATAGTTTAGTTAATGTATGTTTCTGGGTTTATGAGTGTTATTTGGTTCATGTTGAAGGTTTAGAAAGACATTTTGAATCCCAAATTGCTAGGCTGTTTTTGGCAAATGGAATTTGATGCATTTTTATAATGATTTGTTGTTTTTTTTTATTTGAGTCTTTTGATTCAAGTACACTTGGTTTTGATAATATGTCTTGTTGGAACTAAGATAATATGTTTTATAGGTAAAAAATGGCCATTCTGGTTTTGTAGAGTTGGCTGGGTTTTCTAGGTTTAAGGCGGTATTTTTCGTGTTCCTAAGAAGAATATTTTCTTAACCCCCTTGATTTAGACCATTTTTGGTCATTTTCTTTACACATAAACCTTCTTTATGCATGATTAAGCAATAATATGGTGTTCATTGTCATCAACAACACGTTTTTATTGGTTTTTAATCTTAAAGTTTTGGTTTTGAACCAAAACCTATTTTTCTAAAATTGTTATGTTTGAGTTATTATTGAAGCAAAATGACACTGGATTATTGACCCATGTATGATTGCGAATAAAACTTTGCCTTGTATTGTTTCAAATATAGTCTGGTTTAATGTTTATATTGTTAGGTTTAGGTTTGAATGTTCTTAGTGTTCTTCATTCTTTATGTGTTTGATATGTTTTTATTGAGAGTTTTTTTAGTTTTTATGTTTTTACTTATGTTGAATCTGTTTTGGGTTTCGGTCTTTATTTTGTTTTGTTTTGGGGTCAACTCAGTTAAGTCATCCCATTCGGGTCAACGCATTAGAGTTTTTATGTTTTTTTTTTCATTTTTTGTGTGGGAACCCAAAAATGGGTAACAACATTTAGGTTGGTGTTATTTCCAAACCTAATAGGAATAATCAGTTTAGAGATGGTTGCAGCTTTTATTGAATACAAAAATAGTCAGATAAATCCCACCGTAGCAATATTAGTAGAAATTGTCTTGACACTCACTTATTATAGGAAAGTTGGCAAAGGATCTATAAGATGTTGTGAACAACTGTTATACATATGGCTAATTAGACATATAGAAACCAAGAAGCTGATATTTAACAATTTATGGTAGTTTAGTCAAAAACCATTAGAGATAGTTAAAGATGAAGGGTGGAAGGATCTGAGTGAGGAAAAATGGAAAGTGAAATTGTAAGGAATCCCGCAAGGAGAAGTTAAGTGGAAAGCTTTGTGGATGAGAGAAACAAATTATTTGATGAGTTATGGGCAAAGACAGTGGGTGCCTCTAATTGGAGTAACCAGATATGTCAGCTACACGTTCGTTTTGGTCACAAGACATCTTAGGGGTATACATCATATATAGGAGCAACATGTTACTCTCAGAAAAGATGAGTAACATGGATGAGAAGATTGACTAAGCTATTGTCTACGCCCAAAGAATTTGCCACAATACTTGACAAGTTGGGAGTGATGTTCACTGATATCAACAAAGCATGGTTGAAACTGATGTTTTTCTTATGGATATAGAGAACAAGGGCTTTCCCTTTCTCCCTATAAATGATGATGAGTATACTAACTTTCAAATATAGAAGTTTTCTTTGAATATTAATGAAAAGGGCTTAGACCTGATCTTTTGAGCAGCATCTTGTTATAATAAGTATAAATTTATTAAGCATTGACTCATATTAAATTGCCTCAATAGCAATGAAAGGATAAAAAAACCTTACCCGAATGGTGGTCATATATCAGCCTGGAAAAAGCAAATTCATATCCAATATACATTAACATACGCATCATGCATTCACGTTACATAATCATGAATTTTAATTACTCGTTCTGTCATACGCATTATAGATTGAGAAACATAGGTCCTTCGTCTAAGGTTCATTACACCTAACTAAGAAAGAGAATGAAAAATGAGGAGAGAGCTCATTTGGAAGCGCATTACCAGAATGAGTTAGAGTTCATGAAGAATGAAGTTGCTCAGATGACTCAGATGACTAGTCTACTAAAGCAACTTTTAAGAGCCAAGAATAGGGAGGGAACGTCTGCACAACCTCCTATAGAGACACCAGCAGTCCATGCCCCTCACACATCTTGGAACCTGGGAACAAACTAAGTAACTGAACATCACTTTGTCCCAGTTCCCCCCTTCCAACCAACTCAACCTCAAGTCACTATAGATCTAACAGTAGAAAGACCTTCTGATGATAGGTCTACCGGTCTTATAAACCATGGCAAGTTCTCTGCTCTAGAAGAGAGATTGGGGGAAGTTGAGGGAAATGATTTGTTTGACCCCATACGAGCGGCTGAAATATGTTTGGTGTCGAACATTGTGGTGCCAAAAGATTTTAGGGTACCCGATTTCATTAAGTACACCGAGTTAGAATGCTTAAACACTCGTCTTCGGTCCTACTACAACAAAATGACTGAGGTAATCCATAATGATAAGATGTTGATTTTTTTTTTTTAGGATAGTCTCACAACGTCCGCCTTGAGTTGGTAAATAAGACTAAACAATACCAGGATCAAGAAATGGAAAGACTTGGCCGAGACTTTCCTTAAGCAATACAAATTTAACTTGGAAATTTCTCCTAACATAACAAGCCTAATGTCAATGGAGAAAAAAAAGCCAAGAGTCAGTAAAGGCCTATGCGCAAAGGTGGTGGGACGAGTCCACGTATGTCCACCCCTTTTAATAAAGACAGAGATGGTGAATTTGTTCACCAACACCTTCATATCCCCTTATTATGAGCATTTAATGGGTAGCTTATCTTAGCATTTTTATGATGTTGTATGTATTGCTGAAAGAATAGAGCAAGGGATTAAGTCTTGATGCATAGCTAAACCGGTGGAAAAGAAAGGTTTCGTTGGGAAAAAGAGAGAGAATGAAGTGAACAGCCTGGAAGGCAGGTATAAAGGCAAAAAGGTAAACTACCATAACCCACAAACACATACCTCTCAGGTTACCAGCATTAACTTTGCCAAGCCTTTTGCTTCGAATGAAACCAATCAAGCAAATAACCAGAGCAACCACTAAAGGAAAAACACAAGAAATACCCTGAAACAACTACCACCTCTATCAATGCATTTGAAAGATTTGTATGCTAAACTGTTGAGTATTGGTCATATAGCTCATATCCCTATACCACTAATGCAACCACCATTTCATGTCTGGTGTAAGCCAGGTCTTACTTATGAATACCATGCTAGCAATCCCTGCTATGGTATTGAAATTTATTACGCCTTCAAGAAAAAGTTGATGGAACTCATCAAGATAGGATGGGTAACTTTTGAAGATTTACGCAACGTTAATTCAAATTTGTTACCTAACCATGCTATATGAAACAATGGAGTAAGTATGGTGGAAGTCGGGATCAAGGACATGGTATCGAAGGTATCCACGAAAAAAATTATATGACGTGCTTGAATAATCACGATCTTTGAAAAGGAATGTTGAACATCACCCGAGGGACAATGACCATTATGAGTTTCATGAAGCAAATGGACTTCACATTGAGGATTGCATTGAGTTCCACCAAAAAATGACAAGAATGGTAACCATATGAGAGTTAAGGATAAAGACTATAAAGGTTAGCAATGAGGTAAAGATGATGAAAAGTCAAGGGAAACCGTTGGAGGTGTGTAGGATCCAACCACCAATCAATGGGCTAATTATGGCTATACCTCTAATATCAAGACTCATGCTCCCTTATTCCAAGCTAAAATCAGTAGGCTGACCCGGAGTGGTCGTTGCTTCACGCGTGAAGAGCTAAGGAAAGCTAAAGGCAAGGAAGTAACAAGCTTTGACAAAGAACTTGAGGTTAACAAACCTGTGATTGAGGAAGACTCAAATGAGTTCCTGAAGTTGATAAAGCACAGTGAATACTGCATAGTAGATCAGCTTAAGAAAACTCCAGCTAAAATCTCCTTTATTTCCTTAATACTCAGCTTTGAACTATACCAAAATGCCCTGCAAAAAGTGTTGAATGAGGCTTATATACCTCAGGATATTAAGCAGAAAATCATAAAACATCTACTAGGGAGGATTCATACAACTAATTACTTGTACTTCACGGAGGACGAGCTGGATGTTGGGGGAACTGGACATTACAAGCCCCTGTACATCACCGTCAGATGCAAATACTGTATTATAGGTAAAGTGCTCATAAAAAATGGTTCAGCCCTCAATGTGCGGCCAAAACATATGCTGAAAATTTTTTTTGTTGATGAATCGCACATAAAACCTAACACCATGATGACGATAGCATATGATGGCTCACCCAGACAAATAATTCAAACTCTGAAAGTGGAACTATATGTGGGGCCACAAGTGTTCTTAGTGATGCTACAAGTTATGGATATCAACCCTTCCTATAGCATGTTGGGAAGACTTTGGATTCATATAGCTAAGGCAGTAAACTCATCATTACACCAATGTTTGAAGTACATCATGAATGGAATGCTGGTGACTATTAAGGCTGAAGAAACATTTCTCATGATAAAAAGCATGGTTGTGCCATTTATAGAAGTAAGAGACTACAAGGATATAGACATTCATGCTTTTTAAATTGTAAACACTGTGCGAGTTCCTGAGAACACAATTCTGAGAATACCAAGGGTTTCAAAAGTAGTAAAGATAACAGCTAAATGCTTCTTGAAACATGGAATTCCATTTCAACATGACCTTGACACTAGAATGCTAGAAAGGGTTAATTTGATGAAGGTCAAATGTGTTGATCCAAGATTCAAGCTTGGATATAAGCCCAAAAAAAAAAAGAATTACAGATGGGTTGCTGGTGTGAAAAGAGAGACAAGAATGGCAGGAATTGAGGGAACATAGCCCGAAGAGGAAAAGTAGTCCATCCCTCTTATTAGGGTTTCATTCCCAAAGGTTGCATATGTAATGCAACCTGATAAAAGACTAGAAAGCCTTGGTTAGGAACTCTCAACTATGAACATAAACACCTTGTAGAAGGATAAGGTTAAAGAAGATGATGAGAAGACAGAGTTTGAAAAGGAAGATGAAGTGTTATCGCAGCTAACCGTCCACACTTTGGAACTTTAATAAAACCTTCATGTGAAAGCTGGCTAAACGCAAAAAGTTTCAAAATTAGGTGACCCAGAAAGCTTCAAAATGACGTTGTTATTGCTTGCTTTGTTTTCCTGGTTAACATTTAAGGCTCACGATGTCAACTAGATTTTGCCTTTGTTGTAGAGTCTACCTTTTCTAAATAATAAAATCATGTATTTTCCAAATTGTTTCTTTTATTTATATTATTTCACTCGCATATTTACACTGAACAATTTTTACTTTCAGGAAACCTGAAAGCAGATCTTCTATAACACCACATACACCTTACACCAAAAATGAATGGTTAAACCATAACAAATATATAGTAGCTATGGAAAAAGAAGAGGGTGATGAAAATAATATCAAGGAATTCATAAAATTAATGGAGCAATGTGAATAGACCTGGAATCTCGCTACGGAAGAACTTGAAACCATAAATATAGATAATGATCAATTTAAGAATGAACTAAAAATAGGAGCCTCGATTACTCCCGAAGATAGAGCAGAAAAATTGTTTTTACCTTATTACAAGAATATACAAATGTTTTTGTCGGTCCTATGAGAATATGCTTGGTTTGGATATGGATATTGTAGTACACAGAATACCGCTAGTAGAAGGATGCAAACCGATCAAATAAAAGTTGAGAAGAACTTATCCTAACATCCTAATCAAAGTCAAGATAGAGATTGAAAAACAATGGGATGCTGGTTTTTTAGAAATAGTTAAATATCCTCAATGGAAATCTAACATAGTTGTCATACCAAATGAGAAGGGAAAGATCAGAGTTTGTATGGATTTTAGGGATTTGAACAAGGTTAGCCCTAAAGATGACTTTTCTTTGCCACATATAGATGTTTTGGTCTACAATGTTGCATGCAGTTTCACGTGTTCCTTCATGGATGGCTTCTCAGGGTACAACTAGATAAAAATAGCTTCAAAAGATAATGAAAAAACAATTTTTATCACGCCTTGGAGGATATTCTGCTACAAGGTGATGTCATTCGGGCTGAAGAATGCAGGGCCACCTACTAGAGGGTCATGATGACTTTATTTCATGATATGAAGCACAAGAAAATCGAGGTGTATATAGATGATATGATTGCCAAGTCTAAGAAAAGATAGAGTCATGTCCAGATTTTAAGGAAATTATTCGATAGATTAAGGAAGTACAAACTAAGGCTCAACCCTATAAAATGTTATTTGAAGTTAAGTCCAGGAAATTGCTAGGATTCATGGTGAGTGACAGAGGGGTAAAGGTGAATCCTAATAAAGTGAAGGTCATTCAATCTATGTCATCTCTTAAGACAGAGAAAGAGGTGAGAGGATTCTTAGGGAGGTTGAACTATATTGCCTGGTTCATATCCTAGCTAACAATAACATGTGAGCCTATCTTCTGGCTATTGACAAAAAAGAATCATGGAACTTAGATTGAGGAGTGTGAAGAAGCCTTCAATAAAATCTAGTACTTACAAAACTTGTATTTGATTGTTCCTCTAGTATCAGGAAGACCTTTGATACTATATCTGACATTGACTAAAACAACTATGTGATATATATACTAGGCCAGCACGATGAAACCAGAAAGAAAAAAAAATCATTTAATACCTAAGTAAGAAGTTCATGGAATGTGAGTCTAGATACACAGTGAATAAAAAGTTATGTTATGCGTTGGTATGGGTGGCAAAAAGATTACGACATTATATGTTGTATCATACTATGTGGTTGATTTCAAAGGTATATCCCTTGAGATATATTTGTGACAAGCCTTATCTATCAAGTTGAATAGCAAGATGACAAGTTCTGTTAGCATAATACGACATAGTGCATATGGTGAGAAAGGTTGTGAAAGGAAGTGCAATTATTGACCATCTAGCTGACAATGCCATTAGAGATTATGAGCTATTGGATTTTGATTTTCCTGATGAAAACATAATGTTAATTGAGAAAGAAGAAAAAAAGACAGATTAATGGACCATGTATTTCTAGAGGGTAATAAATGTATATAGAAATGGAGTTGGCGCAGTAATAATCTCTCATGATAAGAAGCAGTACCTAGATTTAGTTAAACTACAATTTGAATGCGCCAACAATATAGCTGAGTATGAGACTTGCATCCTTGTTTTAAAATCTGCATTGGAGCTTAAAATTAGAAAGATAGATGTATATGATAATTCAATGTTGATTATCTATCAAGTGAAAGTGGAATGACAAACTAAGGAAGAAAAACTAAGACCCTATAAAAAATATCAACATTTAGAAGCTCTCTTTCGCACCAGCAGCCATGAACGAGCTCAATCCAACAGCAGTGGAAGAGCTCTAGCGACTCCAGCAAGTTTAGCAGACTACAAGCTCCAACAGGCACTCCTCTCTCCCCACCGTGCTTTTCCGGCCAGCGTCTATTAGTTCTTCGATCGGGAGAAGATCTTGCCCCACTGTGGTCAGCTTCCTCTTTTCTCTTCCGGCTGCGGCTCCATCCATCGCTAGTGAGTTGTTTCCCTTCCTGTATTATAATTCACGTAGCTGTGAATTATAATTCACTTGTTCCTGTAGCAGGCGTGCGTTGTCACGCACGCCTGCTACTCAACCGGATCACTAGCTTAGGCTAGTGACCAGATCGGGGAGGTTGGGTCAGACCCATCCAAAATAAAAAAACAAACACAATCAAAAATAGTTTTTTATCCAGATTTTTTGTGGGTTTATTCACTGACGCCAGAGTCAGGAATACAGTATTTTGTGGATTGCACAATATTTACCAACGCCAGAGTTGGAAATATTCATAAGTGAATATTCATTGACGCCAGAGTCATGAATATTATAGTATGACCATAAGAACAAAACACAAACAAACCTATAGTAATTTTAGACAAAATTAGCAATGCAGTTTGCCTCAAGTAGGACGCTTAAGGGGTGACAGTATCTTCCCTTTCGCATAACCAGTTCTGTACCATAGAATCTCTTTTGACCAGTTAGGGTTCCCAGTGACCATAATACTAGGTGACGACTCCTTGAAACAAGACATTTTTCCCTAAAAGAATAAGATGTCAGATATCTGTTCTTTTTCCATTATTCAGATAATTGTTTTAATGGGTCGTCGCGATGTCCGGGTGTGACAAAGAGTATTGATAGATTCTGAGCTAAAAGAAGTCGAATGGGCCAAAATGAGATATTAACAGCTAAACCTGATCAGTGAGAAGAGGATAGTTATGATTTGTCATCACCAACTTTACCAGAAAATGATGGCTAAAGCATATGATAAGAAGGTTAGACCTTTAATGTTCCAGGAAGGAAATTTAGTACTGAAGAAAATATTGTCTTTGCTAGGAGAAGATTAGAGCAAATGGGTGCCAAACTACAAGTGTTCTTATGTAGTGAAGAAGGCTTTCTCATGAGGTGTTTTAAGGTTGTCTAGAATGGATGGAGAAGATCTAGTTAGACCTGTGAATTATGATTCTATAAAAAGATATTATATATAATTTGTTCATTTCCTCTCAAGTCAATAAAAGTAAAGTTAGGCCATGAATTCGTCGTGTAAAGAACCTTTTTTTAGTTTTTTTAATTGCATGATCTCATAACATTTGGAATCCTTTTCCTAAAAGAAAGATCTTGAAAGAACTGGCTTTGTGCATAAGTACGAGAAATGGATCATAAAAATGCTCAAGATAAGTTTTTAAGAAATTCTTGATTAAAAGGTGACCAAACCAAAGCCAACTATGAGCTAAAACCCTGTCTCTAAATAGCATTTTGAATTGCATGGATAAATGTTTGGTAGTCACTTTATAATCACCCGCAAGTTCTTTCAGGATAAGGATGAGGTTTACCAATACTAATGATGAATGTTTGAAATGAGGAAAGGTCATCTTTTCTATCCCTTCACTTTCTAAAAATATATACCATGTTGTCTCAATTTGAACCTAGATAAGTTTTTCTTTACAAAAACCATGACTAGGACCACACCTCACATTGGGGGCAAAAAGAAAATGGGAGCAAACTGCTGAAATGCATACATGAATCTATGAAAGTCAGAACCTAACACTAGAGGGCATCATCATAAAAGGGGAAGACTAAGAGGAAACAAAAAATATATAAAAAGAAAAAAAAAAGGAAAGAAAGAAGTGAAGGAAAGAAAAAAAGAAGAAGGAAAATGATGGTTTGATGACACTCTAAGACTGAGGCAAAGATCTCGAAGTAAGACTCTTCATTAAAAAGAAAAAATATATCCAAACGAAGTCCATAAGACGATTTCACAAGGAAAAAGAGGTTGAAGAAATTTATCCCTTAAAGCCCTTAAAAACCTTTTGAGCCTAAAAACATCCATTTCTTTCATAGCCCATAATTATAACCTACATTACGTGTCTTTAGAAGTCCTTTCTAATCAAGCGCACACAACCTGGGTTTATAAATATTGATCTTACTATTCACACGAAGGGATAAATAAGTAGCCACCCACTTTTATCCATGCAAGAAAAATATAAATTCTAACATGAGACAAAACTTTTATTCTACACAAATTTCTTCAAGTAAATACTGAAACATTTTAAAAAAAAAACTGAAGCAGAAGGTCACCTCTGGTAAAAGCCTAACCTAAAGATGACCTACATTCTAAAATCTGATAAAACCCTCAAAGGAATTGATTAAAGAACTTTTTTTTATACATACAATGAAAATCTTAATTCTCATGAATAGAACTACATTAAAATATTTTCTTATTGAAAAAGATTTTTGTGCTGAAATAAAACCAAAAAGCCTTTAAAATGAAAAGGCAAAATTAAAGCATTAACAAGAGCATTATAAGAAGCAATGTCAAAACATATATTCAATGGAGTAAGAAAGGGCCCCATAAAAAACAAAAGCTGGAGACTTTTTCCTAAGAATGTGATGGGTAAGAAAGGCAGCACATGAAACGGATCCAACTCAAGCATACAATTTCTAACATATGAACGAGCTCACACCAGAAAAGGAGTTTATAGGAAACCAAAGAAAGGGTGGGACCTATGTTTCCAAACCAGGTAAGAATACGAATTTAACCCCAAAACATTGCACAAGTTTTATTTTACATAAAACATTATTGAAATCGAACTTACACGAGTCAAAAGACTGATAAAGAAAGAGTCTTTAGAAAGCTCTAGTTCAAGGGGATCATTGAGATTCAGGGTTTCAGTTCATCTAAGCTAAAAAAGAAGATAAAAATTTTGGTTCTGGTTAAAGAGGATCGCCAAATTAGGATCTCAGTTTGACCGTGCTATTGGTTTTGGTTAAAAAAATCGTCAGATTGAGATTTCAGGTTAGCTGAGCTGTTTTTCAGTTTTTGGTTCTAGTTAAATGGAATCATTAAATTGGGATCTTAAGTTGACCTAACTGAAGACAAAGACCAAGATTCTGGTTAAAAAAGGGTCTCTAGATTAAGATTTCAGGTTAATCGAACTAAGGCAATATTTTGGTTCTAGTTAAAAGGAATTGCTGGATTGGAATTTCAAGTTGACTAAGCTAAAGACAAAGACCAAGGTTCTGGTTAAAAGGGGTCTCTAGATTGAGATTTCAGGTTAACCGAGCTAAAGACAACATTTTAGTTCTGGTTAAAGGGAATTGGTAGATTGAGATTTCAGGTTGACCGAGTTAAAAACAAAGACCAAGGTTCTTGTTAAAAGGGATCTCTAGATTGAGATTTCAAGTTAACCGAGCTGAAGACAACATATTGGTTTTGTTTAAGGGAATCACTGGATTAGTATTTCAGGTTAACCGAGATGAAGACTAAGGTTCTTGTTAAAAGGGGTCTCTAGATTGAGATTTTAGGTTAACCGAGTTGAAGGTAACATTTTGGTTCTGATTAAAGGGAATCACCAAATTAGGATTTCATGTTAACTGAGCTAAAGACAAATACCAAAGTTCTCGTTAAAGAGGGTCTCTAGATTGATATTTGAGGTTAATTGAGTTGAAGGCAACAATTTGGTTTAATTGAGAAGAACACACCGGAACGCTAAGGAAATTGCCAAAGACTGGTTGAAGAGGATCAAAATATATAAAATTTGAAAATTTGACACCATATTTTGAACTAATAAAGACTATTAGCAAAGAAAATTCAATTTTGAGCAGGTAAATTCTAAATTGTGTGTTTAAGAACTCAATTAGAATTTTTCAAGGTTTAATTGAATTTATTGAGAGCTTAATTGCAAGAAAAATTGATTATTTAAGTCAATTTAGGCTTTAATTGGAAGAAATTAAAGTGCAAGGGTCGAATTACAAATTTTAAGAGTTAATTTGGTCAAATTAGAGGCTTAAATACATAAATATTGAAGTTTGATGGGCGATTAGAAACTTGATTGAAAAAATTCCAAATCAAAGACCAACTTGTAAGAAGCGTGAGACTTCAGGGTTTGAAATTATTGAAATCAATGGCCAAATTGAAAAAAATAAAATTTTGATGGTCAATTAGAGGTCCAATTGAACAAATCAAAAATCAAGGATCAAATTATAAAAGACGCTCAAATTCGGGGGCTGGTAATTGAGTTTGGTAGGGTGAAATTGTATGAAATTAAGAGTTCAAGAGAAACTTACAGGTGGAATTAAAAGAAATTGGAAGAATATGAATTAAATTGAAGTTTGTCAAGTCCCAAATTAAAACCCTAATTTGTAGGGTTTAACCTAGGAAACATCGTTCGACTACTATACATCTTCTTCTTTGGCAGTTTTGGCTAATCTAGTAGGCACTTTCAAGTGAATGAATGTGCCATTTTTTACCACTTCTGAGGCTGTAACCACCATTATTCAACTGAGAAACACCCCTTTTACAACTCTATTTCTATGAAATCAAACATTTACATTCCATTTTCTCCAATGATCTCAAAAACATCTTTTCTACTATCAGTCACTGCTGCATTTTCAGATTCTATGCCGATTGGGTTGGCACTTTCAAACGAATGAATACGGAGCTACATATCTCTAAATTGAGCAAGATTGGATCCAACATAAAGGTATACACCCTCTTTACCATGATTAGGTGGTCTCAGGCAATGTAGACGTCGGAGTTGCTTTAGCAAAGCCATAAAGTGGCCAACTCGGTAAGCCTTAACTAAGACACTTATTTGCACAAAACCACCCGGCTCTTTTGTGTGTTCACACCTAAAAAAAATCCTATAGGGTTCTTATTAAGGGTTTAAAACCCTTATTTCAAGATCAAAAGGCCAAAAACATTTCACCTTGGCCTCCAAGTTTATTACAAAACCACCTAAATCCAAAACTATTGATCTTGTGGTAAAACCAGCCTAGTTTTTGTTTGATAGAACCCTAACAAACTCATCTAAAAGCTCTCAAATCTAACTATAAAAAGAGGGAATCACGAGCTCATGGAGAGGAAGAAATGAAGGAAAAGTAAAGGGAAAACAATTTTGATTGAGGTTTAAGTAATCCAATCAAGTTTATGATATCAAGGATTCAATTTGTTTTTGGTTTGGAGATAAGAATAAAGGAAGGCAGCATTAGAAATCCATTCTTATTTGAAGATTTCAAGCTTGGAAGGTATATCCTTGCAAACCTTGAAAATGGAGTCGATGAGGCCTGCTGGATTAATTTTTATTGTTTAAATGCAATGTTTTGAATGTGTTGGCATGTTGATGATTGCCTTAATACATTATGTTTACATTTGAGTTTGATTTGAAATTTTCCAAATGTGGCAACAAGGTTATGATGTTCTTCTGGTTTAGTTAATGCATGTTTCTGGGTTTCTGAGTGTTCTTCTGGTTTAGTTAATGCATATTTCTGGGTTTCTGAGTGTTATTTGGTTCTTGTTGAAGGTTTAAAAAGATATTTTGAATCCTACATTGCCTGAATATGTAGGTTGCTTTTGGCAAATGAAATTTGATGTATTTTTATGATGATTTGTTGTTGTTTTTTAGTCTTTTGATTCAAGTATGCTTGGTTTTGATAATGTGTCTTATTAGAGCTAAGAAAACTTGTTTTAGAGGTTAAAAATGGTCATTCTGGGTTTGGACAATTGGCTGGGTTTTCTAGGTTTAAGGTAGTGTTCTTCGTGTTCTTAGGAAAAACATTTTCTTAGCCCCTTGATTTGGACCATTTCGTGTTCATTTCTTTACACATAACCTTCTTTATGTCTGATTAAGCAATAATATGGTGTTCATTGTCATCAACAACACATTTTAATTGGTTTTTAATCTTAAGATTTTGGTTTTGAACCAAAACTCATTTTTCTAAAATCATGATGTTTGAGTGATCATCGAAGTAAACTAACGTTTGATTCTTGATCCATGTATGATTGTGAATAAACTTTTTGTTTGAAATATTGTATGGTTTGATGTTCATGTTGTTGGGTTTAAGTTTGAATGTTTTTGGTGTTCTTCATTCTTTTTGTGTTTGATTTGTTTTTCTTGAGAAATTTTTGAATGTTTATGTTTTGACCTATGTTGAATCTGTTTTGGGTTTGAGTATTTATTTTGATTTGTTTTCGGGTCAACCTAGTCGGGTCATCCTATTCGAGTCAACCCAATCAGGTCAGAACCGAGTCAGTCATTAGGCCCTGTTTGGTTTACAACATTTTTTGTTAAGGTTTTTTTTGGTTTAAAAGTGTGTTTGGCAAACACACTTTAGCCTTTTTTTGGATAGTTTTATTTCAAGAAAATTTGGTTTTTTTTGGCCAAATATGGCCTTGTAAAAATACAAATAAATAAATAAATATAAAAATGGTAATAGTATATAAAGAAATGTTTTTTCTTTGCGTGTTGCACATGTCCAAGTCTCTCAAAAATACAAAAATCATTATTTGTCTTATTTATATATCCATTTTGTGTTTTAGCATTTTTTACAAAATATATATTTGCATGTATTTCAATTTAATAACTAGTTTATTGAATCCATGATAATTTAGCCAATATTCTAAGAACCCCTAAAATTTTAATTCATGAAATTAATTGTCAATATCATGGTATAAATGTTGGACCTACAAGTAGGCTAATATTTAAATATCAGGAGTTGACCATAAAATTCTTAGAATTATTTTAGATATTCACCAATTTTAATTTGAAGTATTTTTTACCGCAATATATGAATTGTGGAAACCATTTTCATAAGAATTCATTTGAGCACTCAAACCCATAATAAATTCAAAATACTAGATTTATTTGTAAGAATAAATCTTTTTCCTGAGCCATGACAGACTATCGATTAGAAACTCATCAAAACCTTTAAACTACATTTAGATCACACAATCTAGCTTACGCCAGGAAGGTGTGCTAGGGGTGATAATACCTTTCTTAACCACAATCAATCTCTTACTCTTGAAATTTCTGATAAGATCAGTATACTCAGGTTTCCTAGCAACCCTAAACCAAACAACTAGGTAGCGACTTCCGACGCTACGCATTCACATGCGAAAATCCTGACATTTGATTGGTGCTTAATTTTGTAAGTGCTTATTTTTTTTTATCATATCATTAAGTAAACAATAGTTAAAAAATAAAATTGTTAAACTAGTGGAGTTCATGATCTGGATCGTAGGTTTGACAAGTTAAGTTGCAAAGTCTAGTCGATCAAATTTGTCACTGTCTTAATATTAAAAAACTGTCTTCTTGAATTTTTTTTTTTTAAATTCAAACCATGCTTTTTACCGATCATTTGAGTTGTCTTTAGACCTACCAAGTTAACTGGGTCACGTCGGAGCAACCCCTACACAAAACGATTTTAAACGCAAGTTAGGCAAGGAG
The DNA here is from genome assembly GCF_000002775.5 of Populus trichocarpa. NCBI lineage: Eukaryota > Viridiplantae > Streptophyta > Magnoliopsida > Malpighiales > Salicaceae > Populus > Populus trichocarpa. The sequence goes on from NC_037292.2 coordinate 14,700,207, forward strand.
TTGAGTCGAGAGATTTCAAAGTTGATATGTTGGGTTGGGGCCCTTTTTTTTCCTTTTTTGTTTTTCTTTAATTCCATCTTCCAATTTTTTTCTTACGATTGAATTCATTTTGGCTTTTGTTTATTTTTTTTTCAATTTCATCTTTTAACATAGGGTTATTTTTGAATTGGTCTTCATAATTTGTTTCAATTTTTTTTTTTATGATGTTATCACAATCTTAAACAAATATCACAGTATTTGATTAATGCTTAATTTTATGAATGTCTATTTTTTGTTATCATAACATTAAGTAAAAAACAGTTAAAAAAAGTTGTTAAACCCAGTGGAGTCCATGATCCGGGTCGTGGGTTTAGAGGGTTAAGCCGCAAATCAATCCAATATATCGTCGTTTCAATATTAAAATAATAAAAAAGATGTTATCTTAATTTTTTTAAAAAGTCAAATCACGTTTTTTATTGATCATCTGAGTTCCTTTTGAACCCACCAAGTTGACTTAGTCATGTTAAGACAACTCTCACATGAGTTAATTTTAAACCCGAGTTAGTTAAAAAATCAGGTTGAGAGGTTTCAAAGTTGACCTGTTGAATCAAGTTTAATAATAATACCAAATAGTTCCATACGGCTTGAAAAAATTCTCACGTTCAACTTTTTATATGATTCACAGTGTAGCGCAGACCAGTAAACTATTTTGTATTATAACTAAACTATAAAATGATGATAAAGTTGAATTAGTTTATCATTAAAATTGTAATATCAAAATTTATCCTTGTTTTATAACTAAGTTATAGTGGTCATGAACATTTTACCAGTAATATATTCAATATAAAAGAAGGAGGTGTTTTCTTGACTCTACCACCTAGTCAATTCTTTTATACATAATCCATATTTCATGCCACATATCTTTTAGGATAAAAATGAGAAACCTTTCTTCTATTACATGAATCCAATTTTCATTTCATCTAGGAAAAACCATCTTTTCCTCAGCAATGCCTTTGTCACTTGATCCAATAGCCTTTTGTTAAATAAGAATTTTTTTATAAATATTGATAACTTTCAGATCGAGTATTAGAACGGTAAAATCTGTTGGATAATGAATTATTGGTTTTAAGCCATCTTTGGTGATGAATCAACAATTTAAAGTATTTTTGTTATGTATTCTTGATAAACCGGTGTTTATATATAAATGTAGGAGGATATGTTTGAGAAGTAAGAAGCCTATTTGGTATTTCTTCATTTATAAAGAATTTTCAATATGAAAATACAGAGACATGGCTGATATTTGAATAGAAAAAAGAATGAATCTAGTGAGCTCAAATGAATTGACTTATTCGTAAAGCGCATTGCTCTTTGAAAGATCTATCTTGTATTTAGTATTGCATGGTTCCACTCTACAAGAACTCCGCATCATTATCTTAAAACTCATCTTATTCATCATAAATGATTTGTTTGTTCAAAATGATCGGTCTAATAAAGAAAATTCAAATTCATTGAGCTTTCAATGCAATAAAATAGAAAGCCCTAAGGGCTCAATAACATTGAGATTTAAACAAAAAGACTTATTTAAGCATGGGAGGATAAGTAGGAGGGCTTTATTATAAAAATTAATTGATGAGGCACCACATTAAGAAAATTACTAAAGCAGAGGGACTTATGAGCATATTAAACCACTATCTTGATCTCTAGACACGTTTCAGTTGTAAAATTAGAAAAAGATCAAGGGCATAACTGTAAGGTTACTGAACTCTTTTAGAAGGGCAAATTGGGCAATTAAAATAAAGAAAAGAAAATCTGAGAGCCCTTCATTCCCCTGGTTTTCATCATCAAGCTAATGGAAGCAGGGAGTGGTGGGAATAGAGGCTTGTGGGGGTGGAAATGGGAGCATAAAAGGAGGAAACAGCAGAGTAAAGCATCGAGATCCTCCGAGTCAGCATCCGGGGGTGGCGGTTACCGGTTCCCTTTAAAGCAAGCTGTGACCGCAGGCTCCCTGGCTCTTACTGGTGACACAGTCGCTCAAGTGACAGATCGGTGGAGAAAGAAGAAGCCATCTAAAAATCACTCTCCTTTCACGACGACGCTTCTGACAATTCGAACGACAGTTCGGTCAGGTTTTTTTTTCATGTTTTGGAATTTTGAAATGAAATAAATTTAACCATGTGGTTATGTGTGCTGTTTATTCATCCAGCAGTAAAAGTAATTAGTTTATTCTTACTTACTGTTTGCATTGTCTTTTAAATTCCTTTTTAAAGTCCCTTTTTGTATTAGAAATATTTAAATAATTTTTAATATGTTTTTTTTTCATGATTTTGATGTTTTAATATAATTTTTTTAAAATAAAATATTATTTTAATATATTTTCAATTAAAAATTATTTTTATAAAATCAATCGGAAACAAACAATAAATCTTACCCTCGAAGTGATTTATATTATTGACAGTTTCTGCCAAGAACTTTTGCATTTTGCTTTGAATCACCAAACTATGTAATTTGTAAAAAGGAGAGCATGCAGATTTTATTATTTTTTTAATACAAAGAAAAGAAAAAACCGAAGTCGTGATACACATGCGCATAGAAAGAAGATAAACACTGGACACCCATCCTTTAGTGGACATTACCACCAATCTAGTCAGCAAAATAAAATTATTGCAAGACCTTATCCATTCTTCGGAGTTTGTACTACTTGATATGTGATAACCCAGCTGCGTCGACCCACCGCATCTGACATACAAACTACAATTGTCTGTCCACTAGGTAGTCGCAGGTAACCCTAATCTTCTTGCAAGTTTCATTTGATGATGGCCTGTATTCAATTTCTTCTTCTCTTTTGTTCTTTTATGTACATTTTTAATGTCAACCCATCTTGTGCTCAAATTCCCAATTCACCAATTAGGTCTCTTGTTCTTCCTGTGACCAAAGATCCTGCAACCTTCCAATTCTTGACCACAATTTATCATGGAACCTCTCGAGAACCCATCAGGGTTGTACTTGATCTGGGGTGTCCATCTCTTTGGCTTGATTGTTCCTCAGGACGCCTGTCTTCATCTAGGCGTCTGATTCCAAGCTGCTCAATCCAGTGCGCAGCAGCAAAGCCGAACAACATGAGTTGCGCCTTCTCTGCTGCTATGCCTACACGTAAACGTACCGCTTGTGGTCTCTCCACAGAGAACAGCATCGCACGGTCAGCAACAAGAGGTGAGCTTGTAGAAGACATCTTGACCGTCGAATCAGTTGACGGGTCAAAAGCAGGTCCAGTCACTACAGTAGATCACTTTCTCTTCTCTTGTGCACCCAGATTTCTTTTAAATAGGCTAGCGAGGGGTGCCCAAGGAATGCTTGGCCTCGGTAAGTCTCGAATTGCTCTTCCATCACAGCTCGCTTCGAAATTTGGGCTCCAGAGAAAATTTGCAACCTGCCTATCATCTTCAGATGGTCTCATTTTATTCGGCCATGAGCCTGGTTACGACTCAATTTTTGGCACAGAAATTTCAAGGTCACTCATGTACACACCACTAGTGACTAGCCCAGATGGCAGTGGCAGCTCACAAGATTATTCCATCAACGTGAAGTCCATCAAAATTAATGGCAAGCGATTGTCTCTAAGGCAAAAGGGTATTGGTGGAGGCACAAAAATAAGCACAACTGTGCCCTACACCACTTTGGAGAGCTCAATATACAGCACCTTTATTAAAGCTTACAAGGAGTCTGCTACTAATAATTATTTCCTGAACATGACAGTTGTGGCACCTGTGGCACCATTTGGTCTTTGTTTTAGCTCAAAAGAAGTTCCTAGCAGCATGTTGTTGGGGCCAATGGTTCCTGTCATTGATCTAGTTTTGCAAAGTGAGATGGTGAAGTGGAGGGTGCATGGTAGGAATGCGATGGTGCCGGTGCTTGATGAGGTTATGTGCCTAGGTTTCTTGGATGGTGGCTCCAAGTCCAAGACCAGTTCCTCAATTGTTATAGGAGGGTTTCAATTAGAGGATAATCTTTTAGAGTTCAATTTAGGTACTTCCATGTTAGGATTTAGTTCATCATTGTTGACTAGACACACATCTTGCTCTGATTATCATACTAGGATGATGCAATCTACACTTAAAGATTCCTAGTGATTCCCCCCTCTTCAATTTTGGTGTCTCCTCTTGTAATTACTTCAATCCATGGATTTTGTCTGTTACAGTCAATATCACTAATCTCAAGTAAGCCTAATATAAAGAAGTCAAGTTTTGTTATTGAGATTTTTATGAAATAATGTTCTCTTATCTTAAACAGACCAATACTCTATTGTTTATGGAGAATAAAGTACTCTACACTATACAACTTGGAATCTCTATGAAGATGTGAAAAGTTAAAGTGATGCTTCTCTTTTCTTCTTTTTTTAATTCAACCCCCCCTTAAAGTGATGCTTCTTCTCCTTCTTTTTTTAATTCAACCCCCGCCCCCCGCCCCTTTCTCTCTCATGTACTCTATTTTTATTTCATTTTTATTCTTAATTTTATTCTTATTTTTTTTAACAATTTTTCAGATTGTTTTTGTACCAATCACATCAGGATAACTTTTATTTAATTTAATTTTAAATCTAGACTAAGTAAAGATTCAAGTTGAATAAATGTTTTTTTTTCTTTGTTAATTTCATCTTCTTTTTTTTTAATTTAGTTATTAGATTTCTTTTACCGGTTGGGCAGGATATCTTTAGACCAGTCACATTAATTAGATCATGTTAGAAAAACTTTTATAAAATTTAATTTAAAATCTACCCTAAATAAAAATTTTAGCTAGGAGATTTCAATTCTCCACAACATTAGTATTTTATTGTTACTTTAAATAACACGTACAACATAATTATATTGATTAAAAATTGATTTTTTTTTAGCTAGGTGCGCTTTGCACTTTCTTTCTAATTAGAAATTATACTTTTTTTAATAAGAATATTACACCTTTTCTTAATTATCAATTTGATTATCTTAGATTTGAGATGTCAAGTCTTTCTATCTTTTATTATCAATGAAAAACTCTACCTCAAGAAAAAAAAATAAAAAATAAAAGAAAATTATGAAAACCAATTTACTCAATCTTACCCTCCTAATTAAAGAATGCCGCGGAGAAAAAGAAAATTATCAAGTCAAATAATTTATTTGGAGATGATAACAAATTATTGACAAGAAAGGAATTTCTTTTGATGCATTTGGCTACAGTACCAAGTCAAGTTATAAAAGAGGTTTGGCCCGTCTTTTAATATCAGTATACTATTTGCTTTATTCTCATTAACAATATATATATATATATATATATATATATATATATAAACTTAAAGAAAAAAAAAAGAGATTTTACTTTACTCATCGTCACACATTGGTAATTACTAGAATATGTTTTTTATTCTTTTGTTTTTCTATTTAACAATTTTTTTTTTTTTTCTTTTCAATTTCAATTCAATCCTTCAACGTTAAGCTGATTAGAAATTACATTTCATAATTATTTTTAATTTATTTTTTATGAGTTTGTCTCAGTTTCATTACTCAAACTTTGAGTTTGACGAGTTAATTTAATTGACTCAAGTTTTTTTTTTTTAATTGATTTTTTTTTCAATTTCACCCTTTAACATTGAGTTGATTGAGAATTAGACTTCATGATTTGTTTTCTATAAGGTTATCCTCGTCTTATGACTCGGGTCATAAGTTTGACTAGTTTACCTAGGTTGCTCATATTGTTTTTTTATGTTCTTTTTTTAAATCGAATCTTTTTTCAATTTTATATTTCAGCACTGAGTTGATTTAGAATTGAGATTTATAATATGTTTTAATTTGCTTTTTATTGGGTTATTCTGGTCTCATGATCTAGATCGTGGCTTTGATAGGTTAACTTGAATTGACTCGGGTCACTTTTTTCTCTTTTTAATTGATTGTTTTTAATTTCTTCCTTCAGCATCGAATTTATTGAAAACTAGGCTTTATAATTTGTTTTGATTTGTTTTCTATAAGGTTATCATGGTCTCATGACTCGACATGTGGATTGACAAGTTAATTTGGGTTGATCTGAATTAATCTAATATGTTATTGTCTCAATATTTATATAAAAAAAATATCATCTTAAATATTTATTTTGAGTCAAATTATATTTTTTCTAGTATTCAAGTTGCTTTTGGACTCGTTAAATTAGCAACCTTCACAAGGTTTAAAAATATTTTTCAGCTAGAAAAAAATATTAGCAACATTTTAATATTTTTTTAACATTAAAAAAAATAGCTATAAACAATTATCTAGTTAGTAAACTATTTATATTGATGGTACCTAGGCATAATTGCATTGGTAATTTAAGGAAAGGTGCAGGAGCTTTCTTGAGAAAGAGATAAATAAATTTGAGATAGCATTTGCTGTCATAAACAAGAGCTAAATAGCAATAAAAAAACTCAACCTTTTCTCCCTTGGCCCGACAGGCAAGAGCGACTAAAACTTGGCATCATGTGCTCATTAATTACTTAGTGGCCTTCGTTTACTAATATTTTATGTATTCATATTCCATTTTAAGACGTTGAGGGGAATCTAACCAGGATGAGTTTATACTTAAGAAAGTTTTAAGAGATTGAGAAGAACAATTTTTTATCAACATTTATATTTAGAAAATTTTTAAAAGATGAAGAGGAATAACTCATATTAACATCCATACTTACAAAAAAAAATTTATAAGGAGCATAAAAGAATCTAATAAAGGTGGTTTTATTGCATTAAAGAGATCAATGTCGATTCCTCCTTTAAGAAGTTATTGTATTTTTTTTAGAGTATAAAAGGATTGTGGCTTTCCTAGCGATTATCTAGGGCATGAGAGTTTCTTACTGAAAAGAAATCATACCCGAGAGCGAGAGATTAAAAGTTTATTATAATATCCAAGTTTAATGGAAAAAAGAAGAAGCTATTATTGCTCCAATTAGTTGATGAAAATAAATAAGATTGATTAAAAGTATGCTATAAATTATGAAATTGAAATTTTGTATAAATTTAAAATAGATATTTAATTCATGATATTGGTAGTATAGAAAATAAGATCTAGAACATAAAATCAATCTTTTATTCCAATAAAAATTAAAAAAAATATTTAAATTGAAAAAGTTAAGGCCTGTTTGGAATTGTGGCAGCGATTGTGATTGGTGTTTTTTAATTATAAATTTATTAAAATAAATTTATTTTTATTTTTTAAAAATTATTTTTAAAATCAGTACATTAAAACAATCTAAACACGTATTTTCAAACTTGTTCTCGTACTTGCTACAAAGATCACTTCCTAGATGTTTTATAAAAAACTACATTAAACATGAGTGTTTGATATGGAGGTTAAAATTTTTTTTTTTATTAATTAAAGTTTGATTTTTTTATTTTAAATTATTCTTTTAATGTTTTTGAATAAAAATAAATTTTAAAAAACAAAATTTATTTTAATATATTTCAAAACAAAAATAACATTAAAAAATCACATTCCCCACCACCCACAAAACTGGCCCTGGCCTTTAATTTCAGTGAAGAGGTAACCCATCTTGCCTTGGAGTTTGGAGTGTAATCCTTGAAGGCAAAAAGTTTTATGGAGTGGCATAGGATATAATAAACAAATCTCGAGCAAAATCTCGAGCAATAAAAAAACAAATGAATTGAGAAGGAAGTCATAGTCTGACCTTCCTTGATGAATTGAGTATTGAACACATCACCTCACCTCGCCATTTGAGAAGCGTAAAGCTAGTGCTGACCTTCCACACACACACACACACCAACGAAGTGACCTTTCCTCCTGCTGTGTAAATTGGCATTGAATCCCAGCACCAAAGACAGCAACCATAATGGCTCTCGCCCATGTTCTTCTTCTTCTCCTCCCTTTTTCCCTTCTTCTTCATCATCCCTCCCTTGTCAAAAACATCATTCAGGCCCATAGCATCATTCCTTCCCGTCTCAAAAGATGCTTTCTTTTAAAAATATAGAGATGTACTTTTAAAATGTATGGAAGAGGTTTGAATAACACGCAAGCAAAGAGCATACCTATCATATATATATATAAAAATTGAAGTGGAGAGCCAACGGTTTGATCACAAAACCAGATCATAACTCTCACTACGTGGGAAATTGAATACAGTCAGAGCTATAATATATAAATATATGCCATGGAATTGACTAAATCAATAGCTAAACACAATCTAGTTTTCCTTCTTGCATAACTTCCGGATGTGGTAAAGCACGGCGAAGGGGAGAATCCAGGTCCAATCCTATCCAATTATTTTGAGTCAAATCAGGAGAAATTTTATTCTATGATCACTGGGCCGGGTCACCAGTTTTATAATACTTGGATTTAAATACAGGAGGATTTTCAAATGTAGACATTAAATTAACGAAGGAAAACAAATGGCAGTATCCTTGCTAGCTAGGGTATGGGTTGCACAAACTTGCTTTCATCAAGTATTTTGAATTAAATTGGAAGATAGTTGAATTGATCAAATTCAAGGAAAATCTTTTCTTGTAGCCATTCCGTGTAACACGAGTTATGATTGGGTTCATAACTGTTATTTCTCCACACAAAAAAAAAATAAAAAATATATAGACAAAAAATTAAAATAATTATGTTTTGAAATTGATCTAGTTAATCCCAAGATATTTGAATTGATATAATAATGCAGTGACCCGAAAAAAAAATCATATTAGATTGATGAATGGCATTACAAAACTAGATGAGAATTTATCGGTTTATATCTTATTGTCCCAATTAAATGTTTTGTATCCCGGTCTTAGATTAGTTTATATCTCAATTAAAATTATTGTTTTTTTTCAAAATTATCTTAAGAACAACATCATTTCAGCGACTTATCACTCTCATTGTCGTACCCTCCTTATAAGAGCACGACATCGTGGTGATATTTTTTTAACGTGTTCTGAATGGTTTTTTATTAGATAAGAGAGTCGTCACCTAGTATTATACCTTCTAAAAATCTTAACTGGTCTTTAAAAGATTCTAGGTAAGAAACTAGTTACATAAAGAAAATGTATTAGCACCTCTAGTACGTCTTACCTAGGGTAAACTACATTGTTTTTCTTTGTTTGCTATGGTATGATGGTGTTTTTATTTCTATCAACAAACTTTGACGAGTTTGCTACAATGAACAAACACTTATTTTCTATGTCAAGAACTTGATCTGAAATTGTAAAATGTCATCAATTATCATTGAGGCTTTTATGAGATAAACTTGAAATTTTTAGCTATTGCGCCATTTCAAATAAAATTTCTTGTAATTCTTTATATTATGAGTAAATGAGTTGTATTACTCCAAATAATATTTTGAATATTATTCTCATATATTTTTTTTTGTCCTTATATTTAAGGTGAGTAGTAATAAATCATTATCCTTAATAATATTTTGGATATTAACCCTTTTAGAGGTTTCTTATCTCTATATTAAAAGTGAATAATATATTCTCTTGCCAAAAATATATTTTTAATATTTTGAAATATAATCCAAAATTCTTTGAAATTTCACAAACTTGTTGTAAAATCCATGCAATATGTTTTAAAATATGCCAAAATATTTTAGATTTTAAATAACGCTAAAATAATTTTTAGGATTTTTGGCCATATACAAGGAAACAAATATTATTTATTTTTTTATATCTTAGCTTTTTAGGCTTTATTTGGCAAAAACTCATTTTTCTTTAAAATAAGACTACCAAAATAGGCATAAGGGTGTGTTTGTCAAACATGTCCTTAAGCCAAGATTTCTTTTATTAAAATAGTGGCAACCCTAACATGGCCTACCATCTGACTCGACTTTGACCCAAAACCTTTGGTTCAACAATAAACCAAACCAAACCAAAGTCTACTGGTTTGACCCGAAAAACAAACCAAAACCTAAACTAGAATTCAAAACAAATCAAATTTTATAAAAACATGAAAACTCTTTATCAAAACATATTAAAACCCAGAAAAAACAAATAACACAAAGAAAACCAAAGAACTTTCAAACCAATTCCAACAATATGAATTCAAATCCGGAATAGATTTCATCAAATCAAAAGCACATAAACATTATAAATCATGCAAGGAGGACCAACAATTAAGCATCCATTTACTTCGATTATCAATGAATCACCATGAATACATGTGTTCAGTGCGGAAAAAAAACCCTGGAATTAAAACCTATAATTATCAATTATTGATGTAAAATAACCATAGATTATTGACTAATCAAGTCCCTCCAAAGTGTTTAGTGCAAAGAAATAGATCAAAACTGGTTTAAATCATGGATCCAAGGCATTGTTCTTAGGAAGAACTTGAAGAACACGAACCCAGCAAACCCAGAAATAACCAGTACATTATCAAACCTAGAGATGGCCTTTTAGGCCTCTAAACACATTGCTTTTGATCCTCACAAATCACATTATCAATACCAAGTATAGTTGAATCCAAAAAACTAACAAATAACATTAAATTATCAATAACATGCATGAAGTTTCAATTTTTAAAATTACCAAAACTAACAAGTAGCATATTTAACAATTTTAGAGTTTAAAATTGACATTTTAACACTCAAAAGAACTTAATCAAAACCACGAACCTATAACATAAATTAATAACCCAGAAAAAGCATCAACATCCCTACTGCTATATTTGACAAATTACAAAAATCATTTCATCTGAGCAAAAACAACATTAAAACACTTTGTAAACATTCATAAAATATTAATAAGCAACATTAAGCAAAGAAAAAATATATTTTCATGCATTGAATAACATCCAAGCTCAACACCCTAAGAAACCAAAACAAGTCTAAAATTTCATTAAAACATGTAAGAAAGAGTTATAGTTGTTCCTTATGAACATCACCTGCTTTGTTAGATGAAGGTTTTATACCTTCAAAGACTCAAATAGTAGTTATTATCTTTTTTTGCTCTCTTTTGCAAAACTTTACCTCCATAAATTTCAAACCTTCCAAAGTTAAAGAAACCCTTGTACTAGGCTCATGAACCTTTACAACTAATTTTTTTTGCGTATTATATGAAGTCCCAAAATGGATAATAATACTCATATTTACAATCTTCTTCTCTTACTAGCTACAAAGATCACTTTCTAGATGTTCTTATTGATAATTGCATCAAGCATGAAATTTACCTTTAATTTTAGTGTGCATTTAATAATGCAGTGCGTAATTATACAAAAAAATATTTTTTAATTGAAAATGTATTAAAATAATTTTTTAATTTTTAACATCATCACATCAAAATCATTGAAAAATATCTTAAAAATAAATTTAATATTTTTTCAAGTAAAAAACTATTTAAAAAGCAAGTTGATCGCAAAAACAAATACATTATTTGATATTTTGGTGCACTGTACTTTTTAAAATTGTTTTTTAATTAAAAAATATTAAAAAAAATACTTTTTTAGATCTATTTTTATTTTTTATATAAACATATCAAAATCATTCAAAAATACCTAAAAAAAAAACATCAATATAATATACTTTTCATATAAAAAATAATCCTGACAAGCAAAAAGTTACGGGGTGGCATAGGATATATAATAAAGAAATTTTGAGCAATACAGAATCAAATGAATTGAGAATCCATATCCAGGTAAGAAAGTCAAAGTCAATATTGGACACCTCACCTCGCCATTTGTTAACTGTAATACTAATGCTGACCTTCCTTTCCTGGAGGCTGCCCCGATACAGACACACACACCAACGAAGTGACTTTTCCTCCTCCTGTATAAATCGGCATTGAATCCCAGCACCAAAGACAGCATCCACAATGGCTCTCACCCATAATTTTCTTCTTTTCTGCTCCCTTTTTCCCTTCTTCGTCATCCCTTCCTTGTCAAAAACATCATTCAGGCCCAAAGCATTAGTCCTTCCCGTATCAAAAGATGCATCAAGTCTCCAATACGTTACCCTGATGAACCAAAGAACCCCTTTAGTCCCTGTAAAGTTAACCCTTGATCTTGGTGGCCAGTTTCAATGGGTTGACTGTGAAGAAGGCTATGTATCGTCTTCTTATAAACCTGTACGTTGCACATCTGCCCAATGCTCACTTGCTAGGTCAAAGAGCTGCGTCAATGAATGCTATTCTAGCCCCAGGCCAGGATGCAACAACAACACATGTTCTGTCCTCCCTGACAATACGGTAACAAGTACTGCCACTAGTGGTGATGTTGGTCAGGATGCTGTTTCAATTCAATCTACTGATGGATCAAATCCTGGCAGAGTTGCTTCTGTGAATAAATTGATCTTCGCTTGTAGTGAAACACGTTTCCTAGAAGGCCTTGCTAATGGTGTCAAGGGTATGGCTGGCTTTGGAAGGACTAAGATTTCACTTCCTTCTCAGTTCTCTGCTGCTTTTAGCCTTGACAGGAAATTTGCCATTTGCTTGACCTCTTCGGCTTCAAATGCTAAAGGTGTTGTATTTTTTGGTGATGGGCCATATGTTCTTCTTCCAGGTATTGATGCCTCCAAGCTTCTTATTTACACCCCATTAATTCTCAACCCTGTAAGCACAGCGTCTGCTTACTTCGAAGGAGAGCCTTCCTCTGATTACTTCATTGGAGTCAAGTCTATCAAGATTAATGGAAAAGCTGTACCATTGAACACATCATTGCTATCCATTGATAGGATCCAAGGCACTGGTGGAACAAAGATTAGCACTGTGAATCCATATACAGTAATGGAAACAACAATCTACAAAGCTGTCATTGCCACTTTTGTGAAAGAGCTAGCCCTTGTTCCTAGAGTAGCATCCGTGGCACCATTTGGGCCATGTTTTAACTCAACCAACATTGGTAGCACAAGGGTTGGACCACCCGTGCCACAAATTGATCTTGTCCTGCAAAGCAGTAAAGTTTCCTGGACGATTTTTGGTGCAAACTCAATGGTTCAAGTAAAAAGTGATGTCATGTGTCTTGGGTTCGTGGATGGAGGTCTAAACCCTAGGACTTCAATCGTCATCGGAGGTTACCAATTGGAGAACAATCTTCTGCAGTTTGATCTTGCCACTTCAAGGCTTGGTTTCAGCTCTTCACTGTTGTTTAGACAAACAACTTGTGCCAATTTCAACTTTACATCTAATAATGTTTAAAAAAAGATTGTTTCCTTTCGCGAAAAATACATCATGTAGTGTGTTGATCATTTGCGCATGTTGCTGTTTTTTTTTTATCTGATATTTTGAATCTAAATAAATAAAAAATTTAGTTGACATCCAACGCCAACCTTTCAAGTAATATTTGATTATCATCTCAGAAAAAAAAAAAAAACAAAGTGCGAATACAAATTAAAAAAATAAATTGAGCAATACAAATTCAAATGAATTGAGAATCCAGGTCCAATCCTATCCAATTATTTTGAGTCAAATCAGATAGCTTTCAGGAGAAATTTTATTTTATGGTGACTGCCTGACTGGGTCACCAGTTTTGTGATACTTGGATTTAAATAATTTTTGTAATATGTAGGGCTAAACTCATTATATGCATTCTGTATTTTCACCGATGCATTAAAAAAGCTTTTCTTTTATCAATTAAACATTCATATTTTCAATTTCTATTAATTGAATATAATTTATCTAAATGGAAAAGGAAACTACTTACTAGAGAGTGTGGACCGAGGAGATCAAATTAACTCGAATGAAAGAAAAAAATGATAATAATTACCCATGTATTTAAAAATATTTTACTCAATCGGTTGAGATAAAGTTTTCACTACCAGAAAATCGATGAATACAAACAGAAATATCGGTGGATTTTTTCTATCGGTATTTTACGGTGATCTTTACCGACCAATTTTTTTCCATTGCTAACTTCATCGGTAAATACCGACGGAAATATATTGATGGTATTTTTTCATGTGCTCACCAACGTGTAAGTTTTTACAGATGCAGTTACCGATAGAATTATAGTTGGATTCAAACAGGCAACCTGTACAATGACGTGTCACTTAGATTGACAGAATTGTCAACAGATTGACAGATGAAATAATTCCATCGGTAATATTTAATATACAATCTGGCACTCGACCCTCCTCTCCCCCTCCCATATTTCTCTTTCTACCTTAAAAAACCTATGCAATAAAACAAACAACCCCATCTTAAGTAATGCATCTATCCTTTTTTAAATTTGAACACATTTTTAGAATGTTAATTTTTTTATTGTATATTTTTATAGTATATGTATTTTGTTTGAGTTTTTACTTGTTTTATTTTTTTTTATCAAATAAACTTGTTGTATCGATTTATGAATTTGTACATGTTATGGTTTGATTTAGATTTTGTAAAATTGTATTTGTTTGTAAATTATTGAAACTTATGTCGAATTACCAGCTTAGTGTGTTGTTATGAAATAAATAATGACTTGTTTAACTGGTCCGTTTTATATTTTGTCAATTTTATTGCTGAGTTGTAATTTTCATAAATGTGTATAAATTTGTATCTACGTAAATAGTTGATAATAAATTAAGAGAAGTATTAAAGTAGGTTGAATAATCTTGAGCTAAACCAATATTTTTACAATTTTATTTACTTAGCTTAGTTAATTAATACATGTTGTCATCATTATATAATATAGGTTTGATAGAAGTCATGGATGATCATTGCTGGATGTATCGAGGTTCACCCCAAGGATTACGGAGGATGGATTATTGTAATGGGGTTCAGGATTTTATTAATTACGCAACATCTAATCTGAGAAATATTAGTGGAGGCGGTGTCCTTTCACAGCGGGATCCATTCACCTGCAAGTACGAGGCGCATTGGAAAGATGACCTTTCAATGTAAGTTTATTTTGTTTTGAGTTTGTTCATATTTAACAATTTATGAACAAATAGTATTTGATTAAATTTATAAATTTTCAGGTTCACAAACATTGAGGTTGTCCGAATAATAACATCGGCATTTAAATAGTCGATGGAAATTTCATTGTTTCAATGGAGCCACATTTTCACACATTCTGATTGGAAACCACATGTCGATGCATGATTTACAAGATTTAAGATTAGTGTTAACTTAAAAGTTTTACTATTTTTATGTTAATTCCTTTACTTTATAGAAATTATTGAATTAGTTTTTATAAATTTTTAATGCAAGGGTAAATTTGAGTGGGATAAAGCAAATGATAATGTTGTGAGGAGGGTTTTGGAGAATTACGTTGCAACTAAGTAACATAAAAAAAAATACGATAATATTTTTTTAATTTTAAATATTAAAATTTCATTTGTCATTAACTCATCTAGAATACTTTTGTATCATGTAGGTTGCGTGATTTTTTATATGAGGTGCAAAAAAAATCTAAAAAATATGCTAGAGAAAACGCTCTACTAAGCTAGAATAACGTGGTGGTTTTGAAGGATTTCAGGTTGTCATACATCCTGGAGAATATATGGGCGGAATATATTCAGCACATGACATTCGAGTGTTTCACACGACGCTCACAGTCTAGTGCGGGGAACCGGAGATGACAAATTCACAGTTTGGTTACCACACACACCTGCGACTCCATTCCGTTTGTTTCTCATACGAAGCGAATGGTAAAATTAATTTTAATTACATCTATCCTTAATTAATTTTTTTATTATTTATAAATATATTTAATTGACAATATTTTTTTCTTACAGGCTACGACTCTTGGACGTAAGCCAAGCCCAATGAAACTTTTTATGGAGATGCACGTGCGGAATGAAGGCCGCCAAAAAGGGATGCAACAGTTTGTCGACAACTGTGCTTAATACTTTATGGTACGTTCATTCAACCATTTTATTTCGTAAGTTATTATTTTCTTGAATTTGATGATTTCATTTTTTTATTTTCAGGAGACATATAACAGCCGGTTGAATGAGAAATACAAGGATGATCATTTGACTCACCCGAATTTCGATCTGTATTTGTGGATGGAGGCAGAATCGTCTGGTGGACCCAATATAAATCCGGAGTACGGACTCTCCAACACTACGACCAAGAACTTGTGGACAACCCGTAGTGTCTTAACCATTAGGAGCTCGCAATTGATACCGAGCACTCAGTTTTCGGAGTTCACAGCCTTGTTACAATATGGAGTACAAGAACATACGGCCCATCTAAATGAAAAATATGAATGACTCTCTGCGGATTATGAAGAACTCCGCCGAATGATCTTGGATATTAGATCACAGATGGGTGGTACATATACACCCTCTTATTGGCCCTATGGTCTCGAGAACGACCAGCCTCCTCCTCCTCCTCCTTCAGCGTCACCTTTGTTCTAGTTTCATTGTATTTGAACATATAAATTTGTACTAAATATTTGGCTTTTATATTAAGATAATTTATTTTTACATACTTGAATTTTATACAATTTTTAATTTTTAATTATTTTCTTTTTCTATTCAATAGATTTTTTAAAAATATATATTTTTTAATTATTACGGACATGGTTACCGACGGACTCAATCCATTGGTATATTTTAGAGAGATGGAAAAAAATTACTGCATGTGCCACTTCAACTGTTACATAACCGACAAAATTATTCCGTCGATATTTTACAGAGGGTTGGAATAAAATTACTTTAAATGCCACTACCAATCATCAACGGAATTCTGTCGGTATATTCCAACAAGTAATTTTTTGGTGTGTATTGTCCATTTTTAAAACCATCGGGTTTTTTTTAACGATGAATATTTCAACATACCAGAAATTACCAATGAGGAGTTTTCCAACGGCTGTTTTCCGTCCGTGAATCCGTTGGTAAAATATGCTCTGACGGAATGGTAGAGTAAATTTTACCCATAAAATGTAGTAATGTTTTATTTTGATTGCTATGTTTTAAGTTTTTTAAATAACTTGTAAGAAGAAAGGGAGGTGTAAAGATTTTCTCCAAAAGAACCAATTATATTTCATTCTTTAGTTTTTTCTTGTTTTATTTTAAAACATTGATTTTGATTTTTCTCTTTTCTTCTAATTTATGGATAATGGGTTTATTTAATGTACATTGTCATCAACAGAATGAAAAAAAATAAAATCGAAGTCTTTATTGAAAAAAACGAAAGGTTATACACTTAAATAGAGAAAAAAAATAATAAAAAGAGCCCTGATTAAAAAATTTGTACTTAACACTGAATTTTGCATTTACCTCCATTCATATCCTTCAAGAGCAATGCATCAAGTTGTAATTGGACGACACATGCACAAATACAGGAGGATTTTCAAATGTCCATGACCCATATTGCCACTCTAGACACTACCGAGCTCTGGTCTATATAACAATTTGTTCTTGGTGTAAAGGCTCAAGAGCCCGCTTCTTTTCTAGACATGGACAGGTCGTCATGGATGAGACCAAAGGAGCACCAGCCTCAAGAGCCCTCAAATCTATAAGAAGTAATGGAAGCAACTAGGGACTTCCCTTTCCTCCACAACTTCAACTTTTTATGGCATGAAATGGTTGGCCCATTTTTTTTTTTTTTTTAATTTACTTTTTGCTAAAGAATGGTTATTTCGAGTCTTATTTACTTGTGTTTTGCAATAGATGGGTTGGTGGTTAGGATATTGTTTGTATACTCACAAATTCGTTGGCCCACTTTTAGAATTCTGCATTCTCCATCTTTAGTTTCATAGTTAAACAATTCAAATTAGGAAGACAAGCATGAAATGGTGATTCACTAATTTTAAATCTAACTTCAATCGAGTTTTAAATTAAATTAAATAAAAATTAACTTGATTAAATTCAATTTATTCAGTAAATCAACTAAGAATTTGGTTATTCGGTCAAAACCTGGTTTGATTTAAAAAAATATTAAAAATGATATCATTTCAATCATTTTTTTTTAATAATTGAAATGATGTCATTTTAAATTAACCTGGTCAATCCATCTACTCATAAGTGACCCGAACCTTGTGCAAGTTTCAGTTACTTTGCTCAATAGCAAACTGAATTTCATAAAATCATCTTCAGAATTAAGATATCTAACTAAATGTAAGCTAATATAACATAACATAACATAACATAAAAAAAAAAAAACAACAGGAACCCAATTGACATTACTTCTAAGCAAGGGCTCAAAAGAGAATAAATTATTTTGTAGATAATTATCAAAATCAGAAAAAAAAAAAAAAAAAAAAAAAAAACAGGAAAGTGCTACTAAAATAAGGTGAACCAAAATTTAAGATTGTAAGTAAATTGTGGATAACCTCTTAAACTGGAAACAGTTGAGAAGCACAAACTATACAACTCTTTCCCCCGCCCATTTGGAGAACCACATGAATTGTGTTGAATTCCTCATTTCAATCAATTCTCGCAAACGTCAATCAACCTATAAGCATGAACTACAGCGAAAAAAATCTGCCATATTTAAAGCTTCCCTTAATAAATGATTATTGATCAATGCAAGAAACATCTCCACTCCTCTAAACACCATGCTCTTTGCGTTTCCTTAGCTTTATGCAAGACCAATAAAGAGTCTGTCTGCCTGGACTCCTATGTTGTAGATTGGAGTCCTGATCCCTCGCATGAGAGCTGTTTTCATGAAAATGAAACACTTACTTGAGGAAATAACATCTGCTCATGTTCCAAAGACTGCTGTGCTGCCACCTGCATCATCTAGTAGCTCATCTACTGATGATCAAGAGATGGATTCGAATTCAATGCCAATGAAAAGGCATATCTTTATTAAAAAATCTAGTTTTTGCAGCTTTCTGCATGGCATGGATCTAAATCCTGCACGCATGGTAAGCAATCCAACTCTCCTTGATATGCATGAGCCTAGCTAGCTACACTTCTTGCATCTTGCATAATTCCATTGATTCCTGCCAATTAAATTCCAAAATCATTTACAATCTCGTTATAGACTATAAGACATACTGTCTTAGCAGAGAAACTAAGGTAGCGTTCGGTTGCTGTCTAAGGATAGAAAAGATGAAAACAATTAGGATAAATGAGACATATCCTTTCTATCCTTCCCTGTTTTGGAAGGATATAAATTCACTCCACAACAAATATACAGGTGATGAGATATAATCGAAACAAATACATCTACAAGAGGATACTAAGAATACACCAGATTTCGACATATTGATCCTCACATTTTTCTGTCAGCAACATTTTCATGTAACTGCTTGAAACAGTAAATTATGCTAGTATAAATCGCAAGTCCAAGTTCAAGTACCCAAAATGTTGTTAAAAACATTATTTTTCAACTACAAATCTTAAGTCCATTTTCGCAGCCGATCAGTTTGATTGAAAGCTCTTCTTTCTGCTTACCCTGCATTCGGAATGTTTTGCTGTATCTAAAACGTGTAAGCTCCATTATGATCTGCAGGTTTTAGCAGAGATGGTAGGAACCTTTCTTTTACTGTTCTGTGTATGTGGGATTGTAGCTTGCACGCAGATATTGAGAGGACAAGTGGGTCTGATGGAATATGCATCCGTAGCAGGATTAACAATCATCGTCGTGATTTTCTCCATAGGATCAATCTCTGGTGCTCACGTTAATCCTGCTGTTACCATTGCCTTCGCAACTTTTGGCCATTTTCCATGGTCCAAGGTAAAAAATCATCCAAATTCTATTTTCTGATATAATTTCTTCATATTTTTATACACCAATTTACATATACATGGTACCAATATTGGTTTCTTCCAGGTTCCACTTTACATATTGGCTCAAACAGTAGGTTCAGTATCGGCAACATATGTTGGAAGCTCAGTATACGGCGTAAAAACAGAACTTATGACCACCCGACCAGCAATAGGCTGCAGTTCTGCCTTCTGGGTGGAATTTATGGCCACTTTCATGCTCATGTTCCTTGCAGCCTCGTTAACAAGCCAATCCCGATCCGTAAGGCAAATCCCCCATGTTTTTGTTTCTAAATGAATTGTGTTGTTTTTGCCACAAACATGCATGTTGTTTTTTATATTTGCAGTCTCTGCTTTTTTTCGGTGAATTTCTCAATCTCTATGGGAGAAATCTCCAATATGTTTTTTTTTTTTTACTTTTATTTATTATATCTTTATATAGTACATGGAGATATGTTTTTCCATCCAATTTAATAATATTATATTTTTTATTAAAAAAATGCCATTACGTTTTATAAGAATATAATAGCAAAACTTTATAAAATTGCTAAAAATTGTTTTGAGAGAGAAAAAATTTCAAAATTACTCTCCAATTAAAATTTTGAAAAATAAAATTTTGAAATTTTCAAAAGATAAAAATTATTTTCTTGTAAACTCAGGGAAATTTTTAAAATAAAAAAAATATAATTATATCAATTTGAATGGAAAAAGAATTGACATAAATATATAAAAATAATTAAATATTATATAAGTACATAAAAAAAAGGGATATAAGGAAAAATTTCCCAATTATATATTAAATAGTTGTAAATTATAGTATTTGAGTTCGAGAGAGTCATGAATACATGAGATTCGAGTTTGGATATGAACACTATAAAACCCGATTCATTGGTATCAATTACCTCCCCCAAGTGAAAATGCTTATTCCTCAAACGGAATTGCAGGACTCTGTCAACCGCCACAAAACCTGTTCATGACTGTAGTTGGAAAACTTTTTTGCAGATAGGCCCTTTGTCTGGTTTTCTTTACGGCATTGCCATTGGACTTGCAGTGCTTATTACAGGGTATGAACAATGAACGGCTGGAAAACACTCTTAAAATATCGTTCCTTCTAATTTTCTCTTGGTTTTTTGATCTTGTTAGTTTTTCTTCTTCTTCTTTCATTCCAGGCCTGTGTCAGGAGGATCATTGAATCCTGCAAGGTCATTGGGCCCTGCAATTGTTTCCTGGGACTTCAAGGATATATGGGTATACATCACTGCTCCAACCATTGGAGCTGTAGCTGGTGCTCTCATGTTTCATCTTTTACGGATTCGACCCCAGGCATGCAGTGCCAATTCCTCTCCTGATGATGATCTACTTGTTCACTCCATAGCCTTCACTGAGAGCTAATCCATCGTGTTTTTCTTCTTTCTTTTCCTATTATTTAGAATTTGTTTTCGAAATATATACTTGTCCACCACACTATAATGAAGGTGGCACCGTGTACATTGCAGCAACAACAAAAAAATCACTAGGAGGTGGTTGGTGATTAATACAGAACTTATTGTTGTCTCGAAAATAGCAATTTTTTTAGGTTTTTGTTCGGGAAATCAATGTTATAGAGTCAGTCACCTGGGCAAGGAGGCTTAATAACCAAAAAGTTTAAATTAATTGATTATGAGTTTAATTTATTTTTATTAAGTATTACTTTAAAATACATGGGTTTTTTTTTTTTTTTGTTATGCAAGGCTTCATTGTTTAGCCTCTTACATATTACTATGGATGGGTTGTATGAAATTTTATATTTTTTTCAATTTAGTCTTTAAACTTGTTTTTCAGCGATTTAGTCCTAATTGAAGAACAATTAATTTTGATTTCTTATGAAAAGATGGTATTGAAAGAAGAGGAACTGAAATAAAAAAAAGGCATCAAACATGGGTGGTATGCTATAAGTTTCGCAAAAGATACACTTTGATCCTTGAATTTTAAAAATCACGCAAATTATACAATTTCAGTATCTCAATATTTTTCTAATTTAATTTTGGTACAAAAAATTATTTTTATTATTTTTTAGTCCCTGGTTGAGAGAAAAAAAAAAAGAGAGCTCGCTAGATTCTAGCGGTAAAGAGAGAAAAGTGTTGTTGACACCGAATTAGACCACCAAAACGAATGATATTTTTGTTAAATGGTTCCATTTGATTAGGGGAGTTCATATTAGGTATTTTTTTAACCTTTAACATTCGTGAAAAAACAGATATGAACTCAAGTTGATTTCGGTTTCTAGGGCGGTGTTTCGGGCTTTTTGAAGCCATAGATAGATTTATTACGGTTCCTATAATGTTTTAGGTCAAAAATGGATTAAAAAATGGGTTTTGAATGAAAAGACTTGAGCTCTGATTTTCCAGGCACTATAGTGGCTGGAATCTGGGCAAATCAGATGATATGTCGTCTGAATTTTTTTCAAAAAAAAAAATTAGGCCAAACTACCTTAGTTGCAAACAAAAAAATAATAATTAAGGGCCCAAGCTTGGGGGCCCTAACAAATAGGACAAGCCTAGTACTGTCTGGCCTTTGCTCTCTTTTTTTTAATTAATGATTTTTTTTATGATTTTTTATCTAAAATTTTTTAATTTATATTTAAATTAGTATTCCTTCTCTCTTTTATTTTGTTTGTAAAGCCTCTTTTAAATGATGATTATTTTTTAGTTATGCATAAATTTTTTAACAAAAAAAAGATAATATTTCTAATATATGTAGCCCTGCATGATGTTTGTTTTCTCCTTTTATTTTATTTGATCAATTTAATTTGTTTCTCTATTTCTATTATCATTTACTTAAATAAAAAAATATTTTAATAAACAAATTAGCAAAAACAATAGGGTAAATGTCCCATCTTTCAAAATTGAATATCTTGATTGTCTCTTGATTTTTCAAGTTTTATTATTAGGTAAAGGTAATGACTTTTTATTTATTTATTTATTCGCACACATAGTTCTTGATTTATTTGATTACTTGTATGCAAATATTTTTTATTTGAACTTAGATTTTTTAAACTACAGAAATGCATTGAAAAACTTGATTGTTATTTTAAATATATATATATATATATATATATATATATATATATATATATTTAACCCACAGCAGAGCGAGGATCACATAACTATTATAATACCTCAAACTTGTTAATCAAAATCAATGTGGAATTTTCTTCTCATGTGTAAAACTCAACAAATCTCCGCTCACATATAAGTTTTTATAGTTTGTTTGAAATTATGATTAAAAAAAAATTTAAAGTATTTTTTATTTAAAAATATATCAAAATAATATATATTTTATTTTTTAAAATTAACATATTAAAATAATCTAAAAATATTCAAAAATAATAATTTAAAACTAAAAAAAAATATGTTCACCCACGTTGGTTTTCTCAACACATGAGTTTTATTAATCAACCATGTACGTTTAAAAATAAAAAACCATGAGAGCACACACTTACCCAATTATTGGGTGACAACATTGAAATCTGAAACCAATCATACCACACTTGCCCTCGTTGATCTGGACGTCCTGCACGTGTAAGGGTTTACACATAGAATTGAATACTATTTTAATCTAGAAATCTAAACTAAGAAGTTGCGGATATATATTAACATCTTTTTATTATTATTATTATTAATATAAAAATTCGGATCAGCTTGCGTGTATCTTGACTAATCCAATGAATTCTAAAATTAACGATTATATAAAACTCTAGTAAGTCTAAAAAAACTCGAACTCATGATTATTAAAAAACAAATTCAAGATCTGAACAGTTAAGTTATCTTAATTTATGTGAGATTCAGCACTCACATATGAAACCCAGCCATTAATAATAATAATAATAAAATAAAGAAAGAAATCTGATGCTGTTGCGGATAACATAATTTTCCATTAGTTGTGGGGGTGTGAAAGATTTGAAATCAAGATTAATGATTTGGAACTTGCATTGTTGAGCAAATGAACATCAATTTGATTGTCTCTCATTGCACACAGCAGGCAATGCGTATGCTACACAGAGCTATTTCCTTATGCTGAATTACGTGGAGGACGTTTCAAGCACTAGCGACTTGGACCATCTTGTTTCTTGTTAAGCAATTAGAGACACGTCATTATTAAAAATTCATCTAAAACTAATGGAATTAATGACAAAATAATTCTATCAATAAATTACAGTGATAATTATCGACAACCACTATTTTGTCTGTAACTCAATCGGTATACCGACGGAGTGATTCTGTTGATATATACTCACTGAATTATAGACAAAATATATATAATTTTTTTTATAAAAAAAGAGGTTTGATGACGTGGAAGTTTTTGTAGATAATTTTACCGACGGACTGACCGAGGGATTTAAAATGAGATCTCCGTACAGTGTCGACGTGACCAATTCACCGTCAAAATTACCGACGGAATCGCCGACAACCAGAACCGACAAATTCATGATTTTGTGACCACGCACACCGGCGGCTCTGTTCTGTTTGCTACACATGCAAAACAGATGGTAAGATTAATTCAAATAAAATATATCGTTAATTAATTTGTTGTTACTTAATTAATTTTTTTTTCTTACAAGATACGTCTCTTGGGCGTGAGCCGAGCCCAATGGAACTGTTTCTATAGACGAACATGAGGAGTGAAGATCGTCAAAAGGGGATGCAACAGTTCGTTGCAACCACGCTCAACACTTCGTGGTATGTTCGTTCAACCATTTTATTTCGTAAGTTATTATTTTTCTTGAATTGAATATGATGATTTCTTTTTTCATTTTCAAGAGACCTATAATAGCCGGTTGAGGAAGAGATATGGGGACGATCCTTCGACCCATTCGGATTTCGATCCAGATTTGTGGATGGAGGTAGGATCGTCTGGTGGACCAGATAAAAATCGGGTGTACGGGCTCTCTAACACTACGGCAAAGAACTAGCGGGCGGCTCGTAGTGTCTCAATCGTTGGGAGCTTCCAATTAGTATTGAGCACCCAATCTAAGGAGATCGTGACCTTACAGCAACACACGGCTCATCTCACCGAAAAATACAAGCAACTCTCGGCGAATTATGAACAACTCCGTCAATTGATCATGAAAATTACATCACAGATGGATGATACATGTGCGCCTCCTTTTTAGCCGTTTCGTTCCGGGAGCGACCAGCCTCCGCCACCACCTCCTCCTCCTCCTCCAACTCCACCGTTGGTCTAGTTTAATTTTTTTTTGGGAAGCACATTAAATTTGTAATGAATATTTGGATGAATATTATTTAAATTTATTTTTTTATTTTTTATATTTAATACAATTTTATTTGCATAATTGGTTTTTTTTACTATTAATTTATATAATTTTATATTATTTATTCTAAATAATGTTTTTTAAAAAAATTTAAAAACATTACCGACGGATGTCCAGACGGAATATTTCCGTCGGTATTTTACAGAGAGTTGAAAAATATTTACTGGAAATGCCACAATCATCGACGTCTTCACAGACGGAAACATTTCGTCGGTATTCTACCAAAAATTGAGAAATATTTACTACAAATACCATAATCACCGACGTGTATACCGACGGATACATTCCGTCGGCATTTCACCAAGAGTTGAAAAATATTTACTTCATATGCCACTATTATCGATGGAATATTTCTAGAGGGAATTTTTTTTCGCGCATTTTCCGTCTGTAAAAGCATAAGTATTTGTTTTTTTTTACCGACAAAATTAGCGATAGAATATGAAATTACCAACGAACGCTATGCCGACGGACAGTTTTCGTCGAGGAATTAGTCAGTAAAAAATCTACCGATGAAGTAGTAATCTTACACCGACAGATTTGGTCCGTTTGTAAAATTGTTAAATATTATATTGTATATACTTCATAAGGTCCCATCAGCCATAGAAATCCTACCATTCCAATTCTGCAAAATGGCCAGTGCTTAACCAAAACAGCGGGCGATGCTTCCAGAAGGAAAAATACGTGAACACGACATATTCATCCAATAGAAAACAAACTTGGGTCAATAGTCGTTCCAGCAAAATGGGATGCTTTAAGCATTTGCCAATCCTCCATGCCCTAGCTAGCTATATATGCAATGAAACAATACAAAATTTGATCAGCCTGCACCCCACCCCAAATACAAAAGAGAGGAAACCCTCTTCATCATCGATCGTCACCTTCAAGTTTATATAATTATAGTCCGTACATCATGTCATTTGAGTTATATATGTGCTCTATATATATATATATATATATATATATAACCTTAATAATAATAATCTTGTCATCTTACGTTCGACAGTAACAGTGAAGTGTTGCTGAAGTATATAGAAAGGACAGGCGTTAATCTCCAAGCGCCTAGAGACAATCCATCCAACCTGAAAAGAATAATATATGAGTTCCTCCAGGCCTTTGTAATTGGTCTGGCTTCTCTATCCCACTGGGTCGCTCTCCATAAAAGAACAAGCACCACTGCCCTAGCTTCTTTTTCTACATAAGCATCGGTTTCATCGTAAAATAGACTCGTTGTGTATTTATACAGATACGGGTATCTTTAGAAGTGAAAGCGATGAAATATTAATGTTGTGTATTTACAATAATGATAGAAAAGGAATACAGTAGGGAGAGGCTTCATAGAAAAAAAATAAAATAAAAATCTTAACATGGAAAAAAAAAAAAAAGCATTTTGCAATCTCAGATCTAGTTCGGCCGGGAATTGAGTAAAAAATAAGACCGTAAAGAGAGATAAAATTAATATGAGGTGGGAGATGTTGACTTAATTAGAGAGATAAAATTAATATGGAGAAAGATGCTCCCAGGAACACCAGCTGGCTCCCTAAAATTAATGTGAAGGAATAAGAAATTTATAAGAACAGGAGGTGATCATAAAGGCCGGTTAAGATCATGTCAAGTTCGTCTTTGTTACGTTTTATTTTTAAATTAAAGTGTTATTTATTATTATTATTATTATTCAGAAGTTTTAATAAATAAAAACTCGGACAATACTAAATCACTAGACTTCATGAAAATGTTTTAAGAAAACAAATCTTAAAGAAACTTATGCTTTCGAAATATTTTAATAAACTGATTTTTTTTTTTAAAAGTGCTTGGTCATTAAAGATTTTGAGAATTTTCAAGAAATAGAATATAAAATATTTTGAAATGTTTAAAATTATTTTAATTTCTTAAACATTTGAGATTTTCGAAAAAATTAATGGCTTAGAATTTGTTTTTTTCATTTAATAAAAAAACATTTTTAAATTATCAATTTTTAGAAAATATGAATATTTTATTATTAATCTTTTTTAAAATTTTAGTTTTTATATTAAAAAAATAATAACTGAGGATTTCTAAAATTTTCTTACCTAAGCATTTCTTAATGGAAATTATGAAATAAAAATTTTCAAAATTTAATTCTTTTCTAAGATTTTTTTTATTTCTTAATGATTATAGAAAATCATTTCTGGATAATTATAGTAGAAATTTCAAATTTTCAGTTTTTTTTAAGATATTTTTTATTTCTTAATAACTATAGAAAAATCATTTGCCAGTATCAAAGAACTATCTCGACCCAATAGCTTAAACTATTAGGTAAGGTCCCAGAATATGATTTATATTATTCTCTAACACACCCCCTCAAGTGAAAGTCCTTTGAACTTGAAACTTGCACAAGCCAACATTACCTTGTGCTTAATTTTTATCAAATAAATGAGGATGGTGAGATTCGAACTCGTGACCGCTTGGTCATTATAAATCATATCCTAGGACCTTACCCAATAGTTTAAGCTATTTGATAAGGTCCCATGATATAATTTATATTATTCTCTAACAGCCAGTACTTTTACATGGACATCCAAGCCAACAACTTAAACATATCAAAATAAAAATTACCAGGTACTCTCACATAAACCTCCCAACAATCAACAATTCAAATGGTATGTTTTGCATTAAATTTATAGTTTAGTTTAGAGTTTAATTCAAACACTTAATTCTTGTAATAGATGATGATTCATTCTCAATTTTATTTGTTAATTTTATATTGTTTTTTTATTTTTTATTGTTTATTTATTTTATATAAGAGTGGTGGTTATGACGCTCTCTCGTACTTTCATTTTATTACCATATTTTTTTATTAAGGCATGAGTAAAAGTTAAATTGAAAGACTTGGCCCTTTTATCAATTTTGTATCGCAGTTCCAAGGACAATGATTACCTTTAATCTCTATTTTTTTTTTCATGACCAAATAAAACCTAGAACCCATGTTTGGGTCATTTTATTCCATAAAAGTGTATCACTCACGAAATATCAAAAAATGGAAAGAATTGAAATATTTAAAATATAGAAGAATATCTGCTTCAAGATAACATGAATATTAAAATCAATCTCGCAATAAATGGACTGTTATTTATTTAAGAGTATGATAACTTTTGTTTTTAGATGTTTTTTAAAAATATATTTACTTATTATTAAAAAGATTTTTCTTTAGTATTTTTTCATAATTTTAATGTACTGATATTAAAAATAAACCTGGGTTGACTCTTCTGATTCATGACTTGAGTTTTGTCCTAAATTGACCCCCGCATCGAGTTTTTAAAACTATGATAACAACTATTTTTATTCTTATCTTAACTCGGGTCAACCCAAGTTGACCGTTCAGACACGTGACTCGGGCCTTGCCTTAAGTCGACCCTCGAGTCAGATCTTAAAACTATGATAATTGTTGTACTTTTCACAAGAGAGAGATGTTGCGGTGACCCTTTACAGGCATGTTGAAAGGTATTTGGTTGAATAAGGAGTCGCCACCTAATATTATGATTATTAGGAATCTTAATTGACCTTTAAAGATTCTAGGCAATAGCCTAGTTACATAAAGGGAAAGTATTAGCCTCCTAGTACGCCTTACCCTCTGTTTTCGATCCTAACAAACCACATTACTAATACCAAGCATGTTTAAATAAAAAAAACTAACAAACAACATCAAATCATCAAAATTATGCATGAGGTTCCATTTTCCAAAACTATCAAACTAAAACAGCAAGCATATTCAACAATTTAAGGTTCAAAACTAACATTTTAACATTCAATAGGACTCATATAAACCTAGAAATTAAGAACATGCATCAAAACAAACACCAAAGGCTACTACCATTTTTGGAAGATTCCAAAACAATTCCATTTCATCAAAAACAATTATCCAAACATTTTCTAAATATCCAGTAAACAATAACAATCAACTCAAAGCAGAACTAAGCAAAGAAAAATGACATTTTTATGCATTAATCAAAATCCAAGCTCAACACAATATAAAACCAAAACAAATCCAAAACATCATCAAAACATGTAAGGGATAGTTAGGGGTATGCCTCATGGACATTACCTCCTAGGTCAGAGGAAGTTTATACCTTCAAAGTTTATACCTCCTAGTTCAAAAATTTGTTAAGAAAAAAAACATAATGAAAACAAATGTTGCAATTTAACAAAAAATATATACTTCACACTAATTTTTCCATATTTGTCTTGCCACCCTAGAGTGCCTTGTCACACTGTTTTTTTCCTTGTAATTATTTTTGTAAAATAATTAGTTTCTAAATCAAAAGGACATCTTTTATTAATTATAAGTATTGATCATAAATGCATTAACCTTAAATTTCCTCCACCAAGCCTCAACCATGGGCATCCATTCAGGATGCTCTTTAAGTTGGCTCTATTAAAGCAAGGCTATTTCATCACCAATGTTATCATTCATACAATTTCCATATTTGTGAGCTTAAAAAACTATTAATTAATGGTTGACTACATAAACACGTAAACATTGATTTAATATTATGTTTGAATATAACAAATTTTTTACATGATTAAATCTGGTTTCCATTATGTTATTAACTTGCTAGAATAAGGATCTTTGGCAAACAGGATGCCAGATCTGCAACCCATAGTTGGCGAGTTTACGTTGTTAGAATGTGCATCAAGTGCCTCTTCATGAACAACACATAAATGCATTGTAGGCTCAAGAACACTACTGCTTGAAGATGCACAACTGCTTTGTTTTGACTCTAAACTTTTCTTTGAAATCTAAACAATACAACTAATAATTAATAATATTCAATTAAATTCTCAATCTACAGTTTATGATTTTTTTTGTTTTAATGCATCTATCCATTTAAAACATATTTCAATAGCTTCTTTCGTATACAATACCCTCCTTAAAATTAGAAAAAAAGATATAGACAACCAGTTACAATGAACCAAATCATCACCCACAAGCCAAATGCACACTTACCATGTATTCTTTTTTAGGAAAATGAGATTGAAAGGGAAAAGGGAAAAAGATAGGGATTTTCTTGATATTTATGGGTTTTAACATCACCGACATAATTTCCTGCCGATGAGTCCATAGGTCATTAACCCCGTCAGCATATTATTCACAGTCTTACCAATATAGGATTTTAAACCCATCATTGAATTCGTCGGTCATTTCAAAAATTTCAAAACTCTTTTGAACACCTCTAAATTTATCGATAATTTTTCATTTGTCGGTATATCTGTCAATGAATCCAACCCTTTCAATTCTTGCTAAACTCTCTGTAATTCTTCGATGATTTTAGATTCCATTGGTAAATCCATCAGAGAATTGAATTCCTGAATTTTTCTTTGTAATTGTTCAATATTTTTAGATTTCATCGATAAATGAAAATTCATAAATTCAACCCTAAACTCTATGTAATTCTCTGATGATATTATTGTTTATCGGTGAGTTCATCGATAAGCACTATACCACCGATGGAATAATTTTTGTCAGATAATTTTTCTGTTGGTTAACATTCCTAAATTCTTCCCTAAATTATCTATAATTCTCCAATGAATATATCTACCGCGGATAAAGTTATATTGATGACATATTCACTAATAGTTAGTTAATAATTTACTAGTTTTTTTTTTATTGTTGTCGGTGATTTCATTGGTAAATTTATTGTAATTGATTTTCTTATATATTGAATATAATTTGTATCGAACCCAATTAAGCAACAACAACAGGTACATTCATAACTTATTCAACAACAACTTATTAAAACCATAACCATAATAACAAACACTTGATAAATGTGTGAGGTACAATGCATTATACAATGAGAATAAATATGTTAATTGTATAATGATGTTTTACATCTAAAATCAGTTCAGATCCACTGTCTAATTTAAATCCTCATCATTTTTATTTTCATCGTTTTCATCATCCTCATTAAACTAAAGTTGTTCGATCTCTTCATCTTCATCAAGTTTCGTATCTCCACTGGTACTTAATATATCTTTTAAATCTTTAAAAGAAACATGAACATAAGTATTCTCTATTACATAAATATTTGAATTTTCTTCTAACTAGATAAATGGAGAAACTCGATATCGATAAGCGAACTCATCTAGTTGAAAAACATCTTCTCCCCTAGTTATTTAATTGTTACCATCTTTAACAGCTTAGACACAACTTTTAAGTTTGGTTTTCATAACAGATAACCAACCAACTCTATTATAATCATTTCTAAACGATGGAGCGTATGTGTAATACACTTGTTGGCATTGTTGGGCAAGTATAAAAACATCGTTGATGTTGCCAAGTCTACTTCTTTTATTGATTTTGACCAAACCATGATGAGAATCTATCCTAATTCCTCTATCAATATCATACCAACAGCATTTGAGTGAAAAGATTGTATTTTATGCCCTATGATATTGTAATTGAATGACCTTTTTCTAACTTGCCATAATAATCAACTTCGAATTCAATAGGAGTTGATTCCTTAACACAAACCTTATTATTATAGGTACTTCTATCTTCTTCATAATCTTCTGTGTGAAAGACATCCATTAATGAAAAACTCATTATAACACTCAATCTTTCTTTCAGGACCCAAAGATAGAAATTTCAAACTTTTAGCATTGCCTCCCATGTTGTACACCAGGTTAAATATAACATCCAGTAACGGTTGAAAAAAAGAGTTAAATCAATGTATTTTTGTTACAATTAGAAATTATTACATACTTATTGGTGTTTTAAAACCACGTGGTGAATTGTTCATCTTGTATTTGAAAAATTTGAGCTTTAGTGAGATACGAATTTTAGAATAACAAAAATTGACGATGTTGTATATAAGAAAGTTAGTGATCATTTAGCATAAACGAGAATACAAGAGAAAATAGTTTATCATTTAAAAACTTGTAAATTGACTTACTAAATAAAATATCTCAATTCATCGTTGTTAAATAGCATATAATTATATGATTATCTAAATTTGATGTCTGTCAAATATCTTATCGAAATTGTATTCTTCAACAATGGTCGAACAAGATGGGAAATTATTGATAAATTCCCACTAGAAGGCAATTCACCACAATCATCATATTTTGAAAGTGATTGATTCTTGTTCTCATAACGGGTTCAAAATAATATGAGATAAATGTTGAAATCTCTTCAAAATATAATCTTCGCATATCAAGGCCTCAACATGCGCATTGTTTTTAACATATTTCTTGAGGTTGAAAAGTATATGCATGAAGGTAAACAAAAATAAATTGAATGACCAAAAGTTTTTAAAAAACATCACACAATTAATATGCATATAATCCCTAACCTCTCGGGATAATACATCTATTTATACTGCACAAGCCCTTCAACTTTTGCTTTATAAGTTAAATGTATAGGCAAATGCTTTATTGAGTAAAAAAAAATAAGGTAAAGAAGATCATCTCAAGTTTGCAGATTATCACAATGATGTTCCTTTTAAGATGCTCTATATGTTGTGATCACAACTTGTTTTAGCAAACATCTCTCAGAAAATGACTAATTTTCATGAGTACATCTCATATATCTTTTAGCAATAAACCCATTTATGTAATTGAAATGGGTGTTTACATAAAAACATGATAGTCATAACTCTTCATTTTATATAATATGCATTCCTCTATTTCACCAATCTAGCTATGTTCAAAGCATATCCATTAAGAAATCACAAACTCTTAAGTAATTTATAGACAAGAAATTATGTTTTTTTTAAGACAAAGATGGCTTTGGGCTTTTCCACACATACCCTATAATTAAGCAAATTCATATTTTGACAGTCACAAAACAAAGTTATATACATTCTAGATTTTATGTTGTCCATTGTTTTCCTTTTGTTGTCCATGATCGTGTTAAAAATGTTTTCAAACACATTATTCTTAATATGCATGACATCTAAATTATGGTGGAGGACATTAGTCTTCCAATAAAAAAAGTCCAAAAAAATACTTCATTTTACCCAATTATAGATCACACCAAAACTAGAAAACTTTTGCTTACCAGATTCAAAGTCAAATACAATGTCTTCATATTGTGAAGCTACATCATACAATTCTTCACTCGACAGTACTAGAGGTGCAACATCCTTTTCAGCTTTACCTTACATGAAGTCCTTTCTGTTTTGCTATATTAATGATAACTTGGCAAGAATCTTCGGTGGTAATTAAAAAAAGAAGTTTTACAACCATTCGTTAAGGTAAATGCCTTATTATTTTCATACATTATGGACAAGCTAAATTTTCATATATGATCCATCCTGAAACCATCCCATGCATAGAAAAACCATTTATAGTCGCATTAAAGTTGTCCTTAGTTGAAATTATATTTCCTTGAGACATTTCAAATTATCAATCAATGGTTAAAGATAAACATCTATATTCCAACCTAAATTGTAAGGATCAGGTATGATTATAGATAAGAACATGAATTCTAGCCTCATACACATTCCTGATGGCAAGTTGTAAATCATTAATATGACCGATCAACAAGAATAGGGTGCAACAAATTACCCAAATAGATTGAGTCCATCTGTACACAAACCAGGAGGCATGTTTCATGGTTCTATTGAAAATTAAGGATGCACCCTATTAAACCGCTTTCAAGCTTCACTATCGGAAGGGTGCACCATGACTCTATTCCTTATATCATGTGAATGATGTCATAACATGTGTTCGGATTCCTTCTGAGACATAAATAACTTTTATATCCTATAAGTGATTGGGAACTATTTTGGTTTTTTATATGCGACAAATGTCCTTCCCCTACTCGTATTGGATGTATACCAAGCATGCCTATATGTTTTGCACGAAGTTAAATTTATATCTTCACCACAGTACAACATGCAAAAATTTAGGCACATATCAATTTTTTAGTATCTTAGACCAAGAGGTTTTTATCATAGATTTTACAGTAAAGAAGTTCTGTTTCAACCTATTTTCTTCTTGTAAAATGTTTTTTTCTCATTCGATTCTACTATCATAATCGACCTCACTTATATCATAATCAAACTTAATGATAAACACTCATGAAATGATTGATAATTTACTGTGATTTGTTCACTTATCCCATAATGGTTCATCACAATCTTTTATAAGTTCAAAAACCCTAGTTGCATCTATATTTGGTTCTTCATCTACAAGTGAACCTTCACTTCACTGATTGGTGGAACATTTTGTTCTTACACTTCACACATGAACATCTAATTATGCCTCCACTAATATTCTTCGGATTTTAAAGTGCGGAATTAATAAAATCCTCAACGTTTTACAATAATTTTCCTTATACAACCATTAAGATGAATCTCAATATATCTAAGAAAGATTATCTATTACTTAGAAAACCTATATAGAATAATGATGATAAAATTTCTTAATAATATAACAATCAACACAAAATTGAAATTTGGTAATTAAAATTAAATTCATAATCTAATAACAAATTATTATTGTTGTATAAAAATATAATGATGCGTCAAAATATTAACTAAATAAATCCAATTAACAATGATTAAAGGTGTAACAGCTCGGCCCAACCTGCCAAATATTGTCCGCTTTGGCCCACAGGCCTCACGGATTTGTTCTTGACGACCACGCATGGCCCCAAAACGCGTCTGACAAGTTAGCAATCAACACTACTAATAAGGCCAACTACCAAATCCTCACCCGCCAATGTTGATATTACAATTCACCCCTTTAAAGAGCCTGACGACCCCGTCGGCACAACCAAACAGCCAGTGAGGTCGGCTCTGATACCAAATGTAACAGCCCGACTCAACCTGCCAGATATTGTCCGCTTTGGCCCATGGGTCTCACGGATTTGTTCTTGTCGACCACACAGGACCCCAAAACACATATGACAAGTTAGCAACAAACACTACTAATAATATCAGCTACCAAATCATCACCCGTCGATGTGGGATATTACAAAAGGGTACCCAACTAATTATCTATCATTTTCTCAATTCAAACTTATTCAATCTTAATTAATACCATTTAATTGTTATCAATTCCATAAAAAATCATTTTTCCTAAAATTTCTAATATAATAATAAAATTGACAAAATATGATCATTACCCACTAAATAACTCATCATTTCTTTCATTATAACACATCTAAGTTACAAAATCAAAATCAATTTCATCAAACTACAAACAAATTCAAATTTCTCTAAATTACAAATAAACCCTAACTTACAAATCAAACTTTAACTCTACGTGAAAATGTTTTAAAACACTTAAATATACAAGTAAACTACACTGTAAATAAAAAAAAAAATTAATAATTATCTTAAAACATAAATGGGTAGGTTTGCTTACTTGATGTAGGGAATATTTAGAAAAAAATAAATGGTACCAAGACAATGATGCTTATGTTAAATAATACATTTATCTTGTTTTATTTATTAAGGGTAGAATAGTATTTTTACTTTAACATATATATATATATATATATATATATATAATCTCTTTATATTTAGATTAAAAGATGTACTTAAGAATAAACTGATTAAGGAGAACTCTAGCCTCCTTCTCTCTTATGTTCGTATTTATTTTGTGTTAATTGAATTGCTTTAATATGGTATTAGAGCTGGTTTTCTGGAACGAGGCTTAATTTTTTTGGAGTGATATTGGTTCTGTTTCTACAAATATGATATTTCATCTTTCCTTTAGCTTCTGCAATTTGGTATTTACGTTATGTTTCTGCAATTATTTTAGTATTTCGCCTTCCCTTCAGTTTCTGTAATTTAGTATTTGCGTTCAATTTTTGTAATTTGTTTTATGTTTTGGAGTAATCATATAACTTTGAGAAGATATTTGTTTAGTTTCTGCAATATCTGTTTAGTTTATGCAATCTGGTACTTTATCTTTCGCTGCTTTTGGAGTCTGGTTCTCTTTGTTTGTTAATTATGGCTACCGAAAGAGATGATTCGCTTCAGTCTGTGAATGTGAGGTTGGATGGAAAGAATTATTCGTACTAGAGTTATGTAATGACAAATTTTCTTAAGGGTAAAAAGATGTGGGGATACGTTAACAGAACATGTAATACCCAAGAATATTGAGGAGGAAGATGTTGTTTTGATAGATACATGGAAAACAAACAGTGCAAAGATTATTACTTGGATCAACAATTCTGTTGAGCATTCCATAGATACATAGTTGGCAAAGTATGAGACAGCAAAGGAGGTTTGAGATCATCTGCAAAGGTTATTCACGCAATCAAATTTTGCAAAGCAATATCAATTAGAGAATGACATACGAGCTCGTCATCAGAAGAATATGAGTATTTAGGAGTTTTATTCTACTATAACAGATCTTTAAGATCAATTGGCTCTTACAGAATCGGCAGAATTAAAGGCATGCGGTGCTTATATTGAATGTAGAGAGCAGCAATGATTGGTACAGTTTTTAACAACACTTCGCAACGATTTTGAAGGACTTAGAGGTTCAATTCTGCATCATTCTCCACTGCCTTCTGTTGACTCTATTGCAGTGAGTTATTAGCTAAGGAAATATGTCGTTAGTCTTATTCTGAAAAGGTAATTCTTTCTACTTTGAATCCTTTTGTACTAGCAGTACCCTCTTAGTCATTCTCTAATCATCAGAATAAGTCGTACACAAGGGTTGGCTTCGATAAGTGCAGTTTCTGTAAGCAAAAAAATCATTGGAAGGCTTAGTGTCCCAAGTTGAGACAACAGAATCAAGCTTAGAAGCATGATAATCAGTCACAATCTAATGATCATAAACCACCTTAGGGTTATAAACCATCACACCACAATACTACAAAAGTAACTTCATCAGGCTCTATCACCGATCCTAGTACTCTAGTTGAGCAATTTCAGAAGTTTCTCTCTTTACAGCCATAAGCAATGTTCACTTCTCCTTCTGTAGGTTAGTTGCCTCATAGTTCCTCAGGTATGTCATATTTTGAATGGGTCTTGGATTCTGGTGTTTCACATTATATGTCTCCATATTCTTCATCTTTTACCTTTGTATCCCCTTCGCCTTCCATTCTTGTTATGACTGTTGATGACACTCCAATGCCCTTAGCAGGTGTTGGTTTTGTTGTCTCACCCCACTTGTCTTTCTCTAATGTTTATCTTATTCCGAAACTCAGATTGAATCTTACTTAAGTTGGTCAATTATGTGATTTTGGTGATTATTTAGTTATTTTTTCTTCTTTTTTTCATGTACAGGATCTGCAGTCTTAGATGCTGATTGGGACAGGCCGTAGGGAGAATGGACTATATATTTTGGATGAGTTAAAAGTGTCAGTTGTCGTTGTTGCTACTACTAGTGTTGATTTGTCTTCTTTTTGTTTGAGTCCTTCATCTTCTAGTTTTTATTTATGGCATTCTCATCTAGGTCATATTTCATCTTCTCGTTTGAGATTTTTGGCATCCACATAAGCTTTAGAAAATTTACAAACTTGTGATATTTCTGATCGTAATGGATGTAAACTGGTAAAATTTTCGGTTTTACCTTTTAATCGAAGTATTTCTATTTCTTCTTCACAATTTGACTTAATTCATCTTGATATATGGGGACCTTCTCTTGTTTCCATAAAAGGAGTGTCTCGATATTATGTTTCATCTATTAATGATCATACTCGTTATTGTTTGGTTTATTTAATGAAACATCGTTTTGAATTCTTTGCGATATATACAGCTTTTCGAGCTCTTGTCAAAACTCAACATTCTGTTGTAATCAAATGCTTTAGGTGTGATTTGGGTGGAGAATACACCTCGAATAAAGTTTGTTAGTTGCTTGCCTTAGATGAAACTATTCATCAAACTTCATATACAGATACTCTTGAGCAAAATGGAGTTGCTAAAAGAAAACATAGGCACATTGTCAAAACTGTTTGTTCTCTCTTGTTGTCTGCTTTTGTTCCTAGTGAGTTTTTGGAAGAAGCTGTACTTACTGTTGCAAGTTTGATTAAGGCAATTCCATTTTCTCATAGTTCAAGTTTTTCTTCTTTTGAAAAGTTATATAGGTATGTCCCTGATTATCCTCCTTTAGAGTTTTTGGTTGTACTTGTTTTGTTCTTTGTCCTCATGCAGAACGCAGTAAGTTGTCCTCTCGATCTGTTATTTGTGTCTTTCTGGGTTAAGGTGAAAGTAAAAAGGAGTATCGTTGTTTTGATCCAATAACTCAGAAACTTTATGTGTCTCGTCATGTTGTCTTTCTCGAGCATGTACCTTTCTGTTCTGTTCCATCCACTATTCATAGCCTAACTAAAACTGATCTTATTCGTATAGATTATTTTTCTGAGGATTCTGATAGTTTATCATCTTACGTTTCTAGTACCTTAGATATCTCTCTCCATGTTCGACCAATTTGTACTCATCAATCTACAGGTACTAACACTTTACTCTCTGACATACCTGAAGCTCTATTCTCATCTACAGCCCCTCAAGCTTCATCTAAGATTGTGGATCTACCTCTATGTTAATCTATACGCATTCGTAAGTCCATAAAACTACCAGATTTTGCTTATTCTTGTTATTCTTCATTATTTATTTCCTTTTTAGCTTCTATTCATTGTCTATTTGAGCCATTTTCCTATAAAAAGGCAATTATTGATCCTCTTTGGCAGCAAGCTATGGAAGAGAAACTTTCTGTTTTGCATAAGATAAATACTTAGGATTTGGTTCCTCTACCTACTGGTAAGAGTGTTGTTGGTTGTCATTGGATGTATAAGATCAAGACTAATTATGATAGGTCTATTGAGCGATACAAAACTAGGTTAGTTGCAAAAGGATACTCTCAACAGTATGGTATGGATTATGAGGAGACATTTTCCCCTGATGTAAAAATGACTACTATTCATACTCTTATTGTCGTAGCTTCAGTTCGTCAGTGGCATATCTCTCAACTTGATGTTCAAAATGCCTTCTTGAATGAACATCTTCAAGAAGAAGTTTATATGATGCCTCCTCATAGTGTTTCACATGACTCTGGGTATGTTTGTAAGCTCAAGAAAACGTTATATGGTCTCAAACAAGCACCTCGTGCTTGGTTTGAGAAATTTTCTGTTGTGATCTCATCTCTTAGATTTGTTTCTAGTAGTCATGATTCTGCTCTTTTTATTTTATGTACTGATACAAGTCGTATTATTTTGTCCTTATATGTTGATGACATGATTATTACTGGTGATGACATTAATAGTATCTCAGTTTTGAAGACAGAGTTGGCTAGATAGTTTGAAATGAAGGATTTGAGTTATCTTTGATATTTCCTGGGTATTGAGATAGCTTACTCACCTAGAAGTTACCTTCTTTCTCAGTCGAAATATGTTGCAGATATTCTTGAGCGGGCTAGACTTACTAATAACATGACTGTAGATACTCTCATTGAAGTTAATACAAGGTATTCTTTTTCTGATGGTTTACCTTTGATAGATCCTACTTTATATCGTACTATTGTTGGAAGCTTGG
The DNA here is from genome assembly GCF_000002775.5 of Populus trichocarpa. Taxonomy (NCBI): domain Eukaryota; kingdom Viridiplantae; phylum Streptophyta; class Magnoliopsida; order Malpighiales; family Salicaceae; genus Populus; species Populus trichocarpa. The sequence goes on from NC_037292.2 coordinate 14,739,529, forward strand.
TATATCTCACCATTACTCGTCCAAATATTGCATATGTTGTTCATGTTGTTAGTTAGTTTGTTGCTTCTCCTACTATTGTTCACTAGGCAGTTGTTCTTTGTATTTTACGATATCTTTGGGTTACAGTCTTTCAAAGTCTTTACTTTCATCCACCTCTTCCTTAGAGCTCCGTGCATGCTCTGATGCTGATCATGACAGCGATCCCACAAATCACAAATCAGTTACTAGTTTCTGTATCTTTTTATGTGATTCTCTTATTTTTTGAAAGAGCAAGAAACAATCTATTGTTTTTCAATCCTCAACCAAAGCAGAATATCGTGCTATGACATCTACTACCAAAGAGATTGTTTGGTTACGTTGGTTACTTGCGGATATGGGAGTTTCCCTTTCTCATCCTACTCCAATGTATTGTGACAATCAAAGTTCCATTCAGATTGCTCACAACTTGATTTTTCATGAACAAACTAGGCACATTAAGATCGATTGTTATCTTACTCGTCATCATCTCAAACATGGCACCATTACTTTGCCTTTTTTTTTCTTTGCAGATTGCAAATTTCTTTACCAAGTCGCATTCCATTTCTCATTTTTATTTTCTAGTTGGCAAACTCTCGATGCTTGTAGTTGTCGCATCGTGAGTTTGAGGGGAGATGTTAAATAATACATTTATTTTGTTTTATTTATTAAGGGTAGAATAGTATTTTTAATTTAACCTATATAAAATCTCTTTGTATTTAGGTTAAAAGATGTACTTTAGAATAAACTGATTAAGAAGAACTCTAGTCTCCTTCCCTCTTATGTTCGTATTTATTTTGTGTTAATTGAATTACTTTAACAGCTGACACTACGGAGTGTTAGGTGGTCGAATGTGTGATGATGAGGCTTAGATTTGCGACAAAATAGGTGGGAGGGGATTTTTACGATGGAAAATACCGTCGTAATCCGTCGACCAATGAAGACGATTCATCTTAACAAAGAAATATTTTTTTATTTTTCATTATTTTTATTTTGTCGGTAATTATGCTGTAAATTTTCAACTGAAATATTCTATCTCTATTATAATCAGACATTATCGATGAAAAATATTTCATCGGTAATTCTGTTGTTATTCTACAATTTTGTAGTAGTGGTAAGAATTCGAAAGGCTATCAAAATTTATGGTGATGAAATTATTTGTTTCTTGCAACCTGTATTTTGTTCTTCGTTCTTTAAGATTGTGACATGATAGAACCCTTCTCTGTATCATTTAAATGTCAAATATTTTTTATGCAAAGTATGTAAGTTGATTGGTATTTCATTTATGAATATAGACAATTAATTGTGTGTGAATGTTTTTTTGTGGATCTTAAGAAGCCAAAAGAAAATCCCCATCTCTTTCCTTAAAAAAATCTTTTAAATCAATGTCTAGATAATGTTGGTGGTTATCACTATCGGCAACCTCTTTTTTTATTCATAGTTTTAATTTATCTTTTTATTTTATTTTGTGACTATAAATCTAAATTTTGTATTTAGATTTATGTGGACATAATTTAAAGATTTAGTTGGTGTTCTAGGTGCATGAAGAATATAAATATTGATTAGTGATTCAGCATGGCCGTCCTCCGTTGATTTATGACCAACTTGTGTAGGTGGCCCAAGGTCAAAGGAGATGAGGAAGACGATGTATCATTTTGTGGATGTCACCTTGCTTTAAGAAAATCTTCTCTGCCTTTTCTCAAGTTGGTGGTAGTGGTTGTGATTAACCCTCTTCCCTCTCTTTCTTTTGTTTCAATCCACATATTATAAACATATTCATCACCACCAAGAATCCCTTGCTTTCTGATATATCTTCTCTGCCTTTTCCTCTACGTTTATTCCCTCCTTGCATGAGAAAGGGTCCTTTTCTAAACTAAATGCATTTATATATATATATATATATATATATATATATATATATATATATATATATATATATATATATATATAATGGGAGTATTGTTAATATTTATATCTTTAAGCGACACATCTTATAGCAAAGGGAGTGTCGCATCTTAAGGAAGGGTGGTCCATGTTTGAAATGACTTGATGATGCATTGCAATATCTTGATTATCAACTAGTTCTCAAATAAAAGATTATGTGGTTTGGTATTATGGTAATTTTTATTTTTTAAATTGTTTTTTTGTTTAAAAATATATTAAAATAATATATTTTTGATAATTTTAATATGTTGTTGTAAAAAATTAAATAACAAACTAAAAAACATATTATTTAATATATTTTTAATTGAAAAATAATATTTTTCATCCCATTGACAAACACAATCGCAAACCAAGTAATATTCATATCTCAATTTGATTCTAAAAAGAAGAAGAAAGGATTTTGTACCTTTTTTTCCTAGCATCATTAACTTGCTTTAGTCCTTCTTTAATTTATATGCATTTACATTTTTTGAAAAAAAATAAAAAAAGTAGAATCCAAGCATATTTTGCAAAAGACGTTTTGATTACTTTTATTTTCTTCACAGCAATTATTGATATCAACATTTTTCATAGTCAACACCAACACCCTCAAATAATTGTAAATTTCAATAACATCAACGACAAGCATAGCAATAACATCATTGTCTTTAGGACAATCTAAAAAGTTTATATATCAGCAACAAATGAAAAGTGAATATATATATATATATATATATATATATATATATATATATAGATGGTGTTTACTTGTTTTATAGCTTTTTTTTCATAGAAATTTGTTATATAAATATATGATTTGTATATATTAGGGTTTGTTTTGTATTTGTTTGTAAATTGATGAAATTTATTTTGAATTTGTAAATTAAGTGTTTTGTGATAAAATAAATAATGACTTATTTAACCAGTTTGTTTTATATTTTTTCAATTTTATTCTTAAGTTAAAATTTTCCGTAAATGTATAGAAATTTGTGTTAGTATAGTTAATTGATAATGAATTAAGAGTACTATTAAAATAGATTAAATAAATTTGAGTTAAACCAATATTTGTAAATTTATTTAGTTTACATAATTAATTAATACATGTTGTTATCAATATTCTATATAGGTTTGATGTAAGTAATGGATGATCGTCATGGATGTATCAAGAATCACCCGAAGAGTTGTGTAGGATAGGTTATTGTAATGGGATTTAAGGTTTTATTAATTACGTATTATCTAATCTGAGAAATATTAGTGGAGACGGTATTAGATGTCCATGTAAGAGTTGTAAAACTAAAAAATTTATCGATCCAAATGTTGTAACGATACATCTTCTATAAAAAGAGTTCATGAAAAGATACATATGTTAGTTTGCACACAAAGAACCATATGTTCCTCACAAGATCATGATAGAAATGATGATTGAGTCAACTTCTAGTTCTAGCAACGTGCATAGAGTTGTAGATAACAATAATAATACTTATAGGAATATGGTTATGGATGTAATGAGAATAAATTGGGGTTATGACGGTCAATGTTCAAATCATAATAAAGACGATCATAATATATTGTTTATCAAATTTAATTAATTTCATTGGGATGAATTGGGTTGGCATCAAGATCCAGTCAATTGATAACATTATTCCTCGCTACTAATTTTTTATCTTGAAATTTAAATTGATTACAAGAAGGGATCTTTTATTTAGTTTGGGACATTTGTATTTTGCCCAAAAGAAATTATTGATATCCTTAGTTTCCTTCAGATATCATCCCCCACCCCCCGCGCGCCGCCCAACGACAAAAAGATACTTGAACAAGTCATGTCAGATAGAATTATATCTCTTGTCATCACCCATTTTTAACCTATATTTTTTAATAAATTTTTAAAAATACAAAAACTCTTAAAAAAAAATTAATTCAATTTAATCAATTCATGGTATTTTATTAAGTAACGAGTTTTTTTAAAGGAATAAAAATAAAAAAGAAAACAAAAGAAAGAGTTTAGGGGGTGAAATAAAAGGAAAGAAAGAGCAAGGACTAATGTGATTAGAGACTAAAATTAATATCGAAGATTATGCAAAAGAGGAAAAGAAAAATAAATATGAGAATCAAACAAAATCGAGAAAAATAATGAAATAGATCCTACATAATATGAAGGGGAAGTTTAATTAATTAAGAATCCATGATTAAGAAGGAAATAATACAATTGCCTAACATTATTTTTTTTAGTTTAGCTTTTCTTGTTTTGCAAGGGATCACAAGCAATATAAATAGAGGAGGAGACACAAAGAGACAAGGATGGACACACATGGAGATTAAGAGGGAGATACTCTTGCAAAATAAATCAGCAAAAACCCTAGCATAAGAAAGAGGGAAAAAAAAACACAACAATTTAATTTGTCGAACAACATCCACCACATTCTCGATGGTCAATCTCTCATATCAGGTGGAGGTGGTTGACACCTCCTACACCAAAGGAAAGAAGAGCAAGTTGGGCACCTCACAGATAGTTCCACGTGCCACCCTACCCTTGTGGCGTGTGTAAATAAGCAGTGTAACCCATATTGTTGTTTCGTAAGTGAACACACACATCGAGATTGTTTCTTTTTTTTCAATCATTTTCTTTCCATTGTAGCTTACTCTAACGACTCATAAAGGTCAACTTTAATCTCCATGTGTGATTTATTTGTTGTTTGAATAATTTTGTGATTTATTTTATTAAATTTTAAATCGTAATTGTATGTTGACATGTATGTTATTTTGAATAAATTCACAGTGTATTAAGTTTTTTTTATTTTTCATGTTCGATTATGCTCATTTATTACAATTGAGTTGGATGAAATTCAGTGGTTATTCATAATGGATATGCATGGTAAAATAATTAATTTGTGGTGGGTAAATTATGTACTGAAAAGAAATAAATCAAAACTCAAGTCTCCATTTACCTATATTTCTAATCTTGCCCCGCAATAAAAAAAAAATGAGGATTAGGCTTTTTTGTTAAGCCTAAATCCCAATTCATCATCCTAGAAATTTCTTTTACCTCTAATAAAATATTAGTATGTATACAGTATAAGTAGTTTTATCATTAAGATCAAACAACAATATAATTTATTTTAGGTAGGGTATTTTATGATGATTTTCATCTTTCTTTTATCATAAGTAGCCCTTTATCCAAAAATCTCTGAAAGACCAGTTAAGGTTCATAGTTACTATAAAACTAGATGACAATTTTTTTTTATTTTAACCCCCTTTCACATAATCAACTCGCTAAGATATCCCCATGACATTTCATTATAGTTATTTAATATTAAATAAAGTAATACTAAATCACTATTTTTATGTTACATTCAAATAAATTATAATTTGTTATTTATAAAATAATTTACCACACTATTTTGACAACAATTAATTGTTTCAATAATCTAAAGGATAAGCGAAACTCTTTAATTTGAGTTTAAATTAAGAAAGAAGTGGAATGTTGGTCATGTTGCTCATTTCTCTTATCATAAAATAATGGACCCCCATTCTTCTTCTAGCAAAAGAAATGGCAACACCAAATTGGTGCTTAAAGTCAAAGCTTTTAGCCACCAATTCAGTACCCAACATTAGAACATGAATGGAGAGGTGGGGATCCCAAACTATAAAAAGGTTATATCCCAAGCCTTTCAAGCAATAAGTGAAGATGAAGTGCAATCCCATAAAAGTAAGTGATATATTTTATGAGGTGTATTATAGAAGAGTGTGTGAGGTAATTGTTCTCAAATTAATTAGAGAGGTTGTAATTTTTATATTTCTGAGTGAAGTCGTTCTATATGTGTTCGGGGACGTAGCTAAACCTCTGATTCATTAAAACCTCGTAGATATGTTAGAAGCATTTCAGATGATAGAAAGATTTTATATAGCAAAGCAACAACAATCTTTACATATAGAAAAAAAGCTCACTAAAGTTTTTTTAATGGATTTAAGAGTAACATGACATATGATTTCTTATCAGCATTAGTTTTATACATACAAATCCATCTCTAGAGGCTTGGTGTTCATAGGTAATGATCACACCTTAGAGATTGCTAGTCTTGACACCATAAAACTAAAGATACATGATAGCTCAATTTGTGCTATTCAACAAGTACAATAGATAAAAAGCTTGAAAAGGAATCTTTTATCTTTAATATAATTAGATGTTTTGGTTGTTAAAACTTGTGTAAAAAATGGCACCATGAAATTATCAGTGGGTTCCTAATGGTATTAAAAGCAAGAAAAATAGTTGCAAACTTATTTATGTTAATAGGAGAGGTACATCATGAAGAAGAGGCATCAATAACTTCAGCTAGTTATGCAAAAGAGATGATAATTATATGGTATAAAAAACTAGGCTACTTGTTAGAGAAAGGTATGAAATTCTCTTTAATTAGAAGTTACTTCCTAGGTTTACAAAGGTTTCTTTACCTTTTCATGAACATTATGTTATAAGTAAGCAGCATAGGTTGAAGTTCGGCATATCACCATCTAAAAGCAAATGCATCTTAAACCTAATTCACTCTAATATTTGCCAAGCAGCAGTCATATCCATGGAAGGATCAAGATACTTTATATCGTTTATAGATGATTTCTCTAGGAGATGTTGGATATATCCAATTAAAAGGAAGGTAATTATGCTCACAGTATTTAAAACCTTCAATGCGCTAGTAGAATTTGAATCTGAAAAAATAAAATCAACTGTTTGAGGACATATAATAGAGAAAAATATATTTCTGATGAATTTGATAACATTTATCAATAAAAAGATATCCAAAGACAGTTTATAGCAACATACACTCCACAACAAAATAGAATGACAGAGTGGATAAACAAAACTATGTTAGAAAGAACAATAGAAATTATGAAGGTTGTTACCTTAGGAAAACAATTATAAGTGGAAATAGTCAAAATTACCTTTTATATAATAAATCAATCTCCATCAACTACAATTAATTTGAAGTTACCAATAAGGATATGGACTGGGAAGCCAGCTGATTATTCTTGCTTTCATATATTTTGAAGTCTTGTGTACATGATGTACAATACTCAAGAAGTTAGTGAACTGAATTTAAAATTCAAAAAATATGTATCAGGGGTGATTATTTTCAGTTCGGTTCGGTTTTTATCAAAAAAAGTAACCAAAACCAGTTTTTAAAAAAAAAAATCGAAACCGGTTCAAATCGACCTGTTTCGGTTCGATTATTTTGGGAAAAAAAACCGATTCAAACTGTTTTGGCTCGGTTTTTCCAGTTTGGCTTGGTTTTTTCCAGTTTGGCTCAGTTTTTTCGATTTGGCTTGGTTTTTTTCTGGGTTTTTTTCGGTTTAGGTTTGGTTCGGTTTTTTTGGTTTCAGGCTTATAAAACCGAAACCGAACCGGTTGGTTTTTTTAAATTCTAATCGGTTTTTTTTAGCGGTTCAGTTTTTTTTATTATTATTTTTTCCGGTTTTCTCTGTTTTTAAGTTTTTTTGCTCACCCCTAATATGTATGCTTGGAATATGCTGAGGGAATAAAGGAGTGTTGGTTGTGGGATCCCACCACCTACAAAGTAGTCATTAGCAAAAGTGTTAAAAGATAAAATGCCAATGAAAAAGAAATAATAGCACCTTAAAAAAGACTATAACAATTCAGGTGGAAAATATTTAGGATCATAATGATTCAAGTCCTTCTAAGGCAACATCAGAGTATAAAAACAAGAACATATCAAATTTTATGCTATTGAAGTTTGACTGTCAATCCATGAGAGAAGACCATCGACTTCAAAACTTAGAGTTTGTTACTAAGAGCAAGATTGCATACTATCTTCTAACAGATGATGAAGAGCCATTACCTTTATATAAGGCTACAAAAAGCATGAATGTATCAATGTGGATGATAGTAATATAAAAGGAGATTGAAGTTCCACACTATAATAAAACTTAGGATCTTGTTTTGTTACCATAAAGAAAAAATATCATCAACAACAAATAGGTTTACAAGATAAAGCATGATGGCAATGATAAAGTGGAGCATTATCATGCAAAATTGGTGGTAAAATGATATGTTCAAAAAGAAATAATATATTTCAATGAAATAGTTTCTCTTGTGATACAACTTACAACAATTAGAGTAGTATTAGTGATGTTACATATTACAAGGAATCCAACTTTTCATTCAAGAACAAAAAACATAGACGTTAAGTATCATTTTATTAGAGAAGTGGTGGAAGATGAAATTATGGAATTAAAGAAGATTCATATATAAAAAAAACCCAGCAGATGCTTTGATCAAACCAGTTAATGCTGACAAGTACATATGGTATACATCTTCTTATGACCTAGGAGATACGTAAGCAATAAGAAGATTGCAAGTGTAAAAAAGATAGAAGAATCATAAAGATGATTAGAAGTGAATGCATGATTAAATTATCAAAGCCTTCAAGTGAGAGAATATGGAGTCTACTTCCATTTCTTTTGTCTGGAAATAATATAAGCCTATTCTCCTCCTTTCAAAAAAAAAAATTGGTAGCACTGAATTGGTGTTTAAAGTAAAATATGTTATGCACCAAATCGATGTCGAACATTGGAACATGGATGGATTGGCGAGAATGCTCAACCTATAAATAGGTTGCATCCTAAGCCTTTCAAACATCAAGTGAAGAAAAAAAGTGCAATCTCACAAAATTAAATGATATATTTTGTGAGGTGTATTGTAAGAGAGTGTGTAAGGTATTTGCTCTTATTGATAAATAGATTACTAATTGTTCTCAAAAAAATAGAGAAATCCTTATATACTTACACGTGGACATAACCAAATTATATGAACCATGTAAATCTTGTGTGCTTCGTATCTCATTTTACCTCGCTCTTTCTAACTATTTATTGTTGCTTCTGTATATTATAGTCCTAACATAAAATGCATTATCAAACCCTATAAATGAAATATACATATACATCTAGGATAAATTGTCCATGAGTATGAAGTTAAAGGTTGAGCTTGCTTGAATATTTAGGTAAATTATCAGGGATCCTAACATAACAAGGTATCAATTGAATAATTAGCACACAAAATTTAAAAAAAAATGGTGAATTAACAACATAGAAGCAAAACGTTTTGGCGAAATAGCACATTTTTAGATGTCGTGGTTCTGAATCGCAACATTTAATTAATGCCATGTTTCTGAACTGCGACGTCAATTAAATTCAGGACTAACTGGTCGATCAGTTAGTAAAAGCTAGTTAAATCGGTCAACTAGTTCGAAAAATAACAATGAAATCATAAAACTGCCAAAATTAAAGCTCCGGAGCGATATTTTTGAAATCTAAATATTCGACGGTCAAAATAGTTACTCTAAAGAAAACAACCTTCATAAACTTCTGTAAAGATTTGAGTGTAATCCAATGATCGGATCAAAAGTTATGGCCTTTTTAAGTCATCATTATGGTATGGCACGACCATACCTCCTCTTGGGTTTAGACATGTCTCACTGGTCCATAAATGCATCTACTAGGCCATCTATGTAAACACCAAAAAAAAAGAGAGAAGTAAAGTCGAAATGACTCCACCATTACTGTCAATTTCAAAAATCTGCAGCGGTATAATTTTTGGTTGTTGATTTCTGAATCGGCAGCGACGCAATTTTGCTGCTGATTTCTGAATCAGCAATGAAACAGTTTTTGGCTATCAATTTCTGAATCAACAGCGACGTAGTTTTTAGCTGCCGAGTTCTGTATCGGCAGGGCATAGTTTGGCTGTCGATTTATGAATTGGCAGTGGCACAGTTCTCGCTGCCGATTTCTAAATCAGTAGTGATATAGTTTGTGGCTGCCGATTTCTAAAACGGCAGCGACATTATAGAACCTAACAAGAAATTAATGTTGGACCGGCATATCCTAGGAGAGAATGGAAATAGAAACCAGCCCAAGGATAACCCAAAATGGGGATAAAGACAGCCTTGGTCCAATGTCCAAACACCCCTTTGCATTGAAGAGGGGTATAAATGCAACAGGGAGAGAGAAATTGGCACTTTTTCCAAAACGAGTTGCATGCTCTTGCCTTCTTCCTCTTCCCAAAAATCTATCTGTAACAGCTGCATGCACCATCTTTGACTGCTGGAGAAGAAGGGAAACCAAGGGAAAGACAAAAGTAGTCGAAGCCATGGAAGGAGAAGGAGTTCAGACCCCTTCCCCATAACCGGCCAGCAGTTGTGACTACAACAAAAACCACCCTCTCCAAGAAAAAGACCCACCTACACCAGCTGCATGTCCCATGCCTTGAGTGTTTGAAAAAGAAGAGAGCTAGGGAGTTATGTTGATGACTGAAACCATGAGAGGAGAGGGAGTGTGACAGACCTGCTATACAACAGAGATGGAAGAGAAGGAAAAACCGAGATTGAGAAAAGAACCATGTAACCAAAACCTTCTCTAAAGCTGTCAAAAACATGAGGTAAGAGAAGTATTCTTCCTTGGCTAGTTGCTGCCTCAGGATTTCAGAACAATGAGGGGATGAAAACCCTAAAGTAGAAGGTTTAGTGTTCATGCACACATAGTTTCGAAAATAATTAAATGGAAGATCTAAGTGGAATGATGCATATAAGAACTCATGTAAAGACTCTTACCAAAGAAATCTAAGTGACTATGAGTGATTTTGATGGTGTAAACCTAAGAAGAGGACCGGCCAAGTTGGTGAACTAAGGCAGAATTTGTATTGATGTTAATGTCTAGACTTCCAATGAATGATTGATGAACTTGAATGAAATATGGAATGAGATGAAGAAATGCATAAATTATGATCTTGTTAAACTCTTAAGGACACACTTGAACTAAAACAGAATGCATGATGGCGTTAGTATCTTGATTCTTGCATGTATGATAGAAGAACTTGTGTTAAAAAGGGTTATGTACAAAATTGTGTAGTCATTAGGACCTTAGACCCTGTTGAATCCAAAACTGGAACTATGCTGGTGTTAATGACATAAATTTCTGCTTGTGTTTGATGAAATTGTATAATAATATGTGAAAATGATGTTATATGCAGAGTTATGTTGTCTACAGTGAATTAGTTCGCTGCCAAATTGTGTGATCTGCAGCGAATTAGTTTTGCTGTCGATTTGTGTTATCTGCAGCGAAGGAATTTTCGCTGCCAAATTATATTGCCTACAGCGAATTAGTTTCGCTGTCGAGGGTGTTGTCTACAGCGAGTTAGTTTCGTTGTCGATTTGGAGTGTTTGCAACGAATTAGTTTCCCTGCCGATTTGGGTTGTCTGCAGCGAACCATTTTCGTTGTCGAATTGTGTTGTATGTAGCGAATTAGTTTCGTTGTCGAATTAAGTTGCCTGTAGCGAATTAGTTTCGTTGTCGATTTGTGTTATCTGCAGCGAAGGAATATTCGCTACAAATTGTGTTATCTGCAGCGAATTAGGTTTCACTGCCAAATGGTGTTGCCTGCAGCGAAGGAATTTTCGCTACCGAATTATGTTGTCTACAACGAATTAGGTTTCGCTACCGAACGGTGTTGCATGCAGCAAATCAGTTTTCGTTGCCAAATCATGTTGTCTACAGCGAATCAGTGTTCGCTACCAAAATTATGATGTCTATAGTGAATCAGCATTCGCTGTCGAAATTGCGTTGTCTACAGCGAATTTGTGTTCGCTGTCGAAATTGTGTGTTTATAGCGAATTAGCATTCGCTGCCCTAAATTGTGTTTTCTGTAGTGAATTAGCATTCGCTGCTGAAATGGTGTTGTCTGCAGCGAATCAGCGTCCACTGCTGAAAGTGTGTTGTTTTCAGTGAATTTGTGATTCGTTGCCAAAACTAAGTTGTCTGCAATGAATCAGCGTTCGTTGCCAAAAGTGTTGTTCTGCAGTGAATTTGTGATTCGCTATCAAAATCTAGGTGTCTGCAACGAATTAGCATTCGCTGTCGAAGTTGAGTTGTTCTGCAGCGAATCAGCGTTCGCTATCGAAAGTGTATTGACTGTAGAGAAATTGTGATTCGCTGTCGAAATTGAGTTGCCTGCAGCGAATTAGCATTTGCCGTTGAAAGTGTGTTTGCTGCAGCGAAGTAGCATTCGCTACTGAAATTGAAGTGCATGCAGCAAAATAATTTTCGTTGCCGAATTGTGCGGCCTGCAGTGAATCAATTTCGCTGCTGAATTGTGCGGCCAGCAGCGAACCAGTTTTCGCTGCCGATTTTCTACAATAAACTCCCTGGTCAGAAATGACTTAAATGCTTGCAACAATTTCATTGTATGATAGTGTACAATGCGGAACACTTGAATGTGAACATATGAATTCTTGAAATAAGTATGGTGATGAATGTGATTTAAGGATGCAAATATATTGATTTGTGGCATTGATGTCTTAGGTGGTGTGGCCAAGATCGGACCATCGTTAGGACAAGGACAAACTGCAGGTGGTTCCCACCTTTTTCTCGTATGATGTTTATGTTTTGAAATGATTTACTTATAATGATATATTATTAAATCATTGTTGAATGATGAAACGATGATGAAGTGTTTGATTGAATTCTGGATGATTGTCGAAATGACTATGAAATGTCGATCGAGTTCTTGATGAATGTTGAAACAATGATGAAAATGTTAATGTTCTGAAATGACTTATTTGAGGTGGATATATTATCGTGTTGCGATGAATATTAAACCGACTATGAGATGTTGATTGGGTTATTATGAATTTGGGCTGCTGACAATTGGTTGTATAAGTATTACGAATGACCTACTATTGTATTTTATTGTGTAAAGGTGACGAATAGTGGTATGAGTATTATGAAGAATCTACTATTATATTTTATGGAATGTAATTATGACGAATGGTTGTATGAGTATTACGAGGGCTCTACTATTGTATTTTATTAAATGTAATTGTGATGAATTTTTGTATGAGTATTACAAGGGATCTATTATTATATTGTATTGAACATTAACCATCATGAATGGTTGGATGAAAAATATGAAGGGTCTATTGTTGTATTATATTGAATGTTAAACTGTAATGAAATGTTTGTAAGTATATTACAAAGGACATAATATCTTGTTATAGTGATTACATAAATTGCCCTAAATGGATGATCAGGACTGAAAAATGATTAGCTTCGGCTAATGGCATCCTAAGTGGATGATCGGGACTGACAAGTGATTAGCTTCGGCTAATGACATCTTAAGTGTGACCAGGACTGACAAGTGATTAGCTACGGCTAATGGCATCCTAAGTGGATGACCGGGACTAACAAGTGAGTAGCTTCGGCTAATGGCATCCTAAGTGGATGGCCGTGATTGATAAACGATTAACTTCGGCTAATGGCATCCTAAGTGGATGACCGGGACTAACAAGTGAGTAGCTTCGGCTAATGGCATCCTAAGTGGATGGTCGTGATTGATAAACGATTAACTTCAGCTAATGGCATCCTAAGTGACTGATAAATGATTATCTTCGGCTAATGGCATCCTAAGTGGATGACCGGGATGGATAAATGATTAACTTCAGCCAATGGCATCCTAAGTGGATGACCGTGACTGATAAATGATTATCTTCGGCTAATGGCATCCTAAGTGGATGACCGAGATGAACAAATGATTAGCTTTGGCCAATGGCATCCTAAGTGGATGACCGGGACTGATAAATGATTAACTTTGGTTAATGGCATCCTAAATGGATGACCGGGATGAACAAATGATTAGTTTCGGCTAATAGCATCCTAAGAGGGCCGGATTTGGGAGTTATGAGTTAGTTTCAAGAGTTGATGTGTTCATGGGCACTATGTTCTGTATATACCAAGTATATGAAAGAACTACGATTGTTATGCTATAAATAGAGAATAACGTTAGTTCAATTAACGGTATTCAAGATGAATGGCCGGGTCTGAGCATGGTAATTAGCCTCGGTAATTGACGAATTATTAAGGGTGGTATTTACATAAGTAAGGAGAAATGAAAGAGTTATGCTCTCTTGGTCCATGAGTGAAATGTAACGTTATTATTGCTTTATTATGTTTTTTTAATTGCTTACAATGCCTGAAATTACCTTGTGCTGTAACAGGGACATCATACCAACATGGTGCGTAAGAAAATCCATTTCACGACTCACTCATTTGAAAAGAATCATATATTTGCATGTTATGGGTGATATGAGTTCTATATGAACAGATGTGTAAATCGCTAAATTAGTCATCCGACCTTTTTTGTAAAGAATCGTAATGACAAAATGAAATGGAACACGGATGTGAATGTGCGATCATGTAGATATGATGTGTATGAATATATGTATGTTGTATTCTTCTTATGAGGATGTCATGTTATGAAATTACATGAGGTCATGATAACAAAAGTACTAGTTGTGTAATTTGTTGTTCGGCACTCTCGTATAAACTCGTGATGATAACGAGACTAGAACAGGAATGTGAATTTATGAGTATGTTAATATGATATAATGTAAACCTATGAGTGTGAAAATAAAATATTATGGGCATGTGTATTGAGAATATATTTTATGGGAATGTTAATTTACGTTATCCTACGTGGATTGTGCCTTGTTAATGAATGAAATACAATTATAAATTTGCATAATGATATGGTGAAAAACATCCAGAACAGGACAATTAAAAAAAAATTCCATCGATTTTGGCTCTGAAAAAGCCGGGTCGTTACAATATACGTAATGTCTAAGACAGATCCTCATCTAGTTGTGACAGACCCACACATGACTGCTCATAATCACTTGTTATCGCAAGCCCAACTACATCATTGACACTTAAAAAACATATTTGGAAGAAAAAAAATTATAAAGTTATGGTTTTTATATGAAACGGTCAATCGGTTCATACAAATAGATCAACTAGCTACGGGTTGAGTAAGATGATTATTAATGAAGCTGAATGTTAAGTTGTTGTGCTTCAAAAGTCCGACATGTTTAATTGTCACAATTATAAATCGCGATAATTATCTTGTTGCGCTTATAAATAATGAAATTTAGTAAATATTGTGCTTCAGAAGCTTAATAAGATAAAAGAATTTTATTTCACTTAATCTTTTTAAAATTATGTTATCTCACCAAAAAAAAATTTAAATAACTAAGATAATTAAAAAGCAATCCCACAACACAACAAACAAGCAGACATGAGACTTTTAAGTAAAAAAATTATTATAATGACTAGCACATCGGTGCTCCTTGGAGGTGACAACACCAAATTTTGTTCTGATGATTCTCCTCCGATAAAGATTCAAAACACAAAATATTCCTAAACGCAAACCTGGCCCGACAAGGCTGGTAAAGTAATAAACAAAACTGTGGGCCAAAAGCAAAAACCATGGGCGTCACTCTTCCTTGTAACCTTTCTAGTTTTCTTGGTTTATCCGCGACGAATAATTGCATTTTACACCTCATTTTTTCTTTTTTTTTCTTTTTTTTAACTGTCTTTCCTGTTTTTAATTGATATTTTGGTTCTCCCTTTCAAACCCACTTGGACAAGTCAACTCCTCTCAAAACAGTCAATTAAGATATATCATGGTGGCTATTTAAGTTTTGAAACTGAATTGATTTTTTTAATGTAATATTAAGATTTTAATAATCAAGATAATGTTTGTTTTTATATTTTAAAAGTGTTTTTAAAATTATTTGAAAATATTTTATTATTTTTAATTAATATTTTATGTGTTATTAGATTATTTTAATATGTTAATGTTAAAAATAATTTTTAAAAATTAAAAAATATATTATTTTAATATATTTTTAAATATAAAATATTTTAAAAAATAATTATATCCACATTCTAAAACTAATAAAAATAATAATGATGATGCAGCAGGACTCGGTCCACCAACCATGAACGGGCCCCACCACGTCATACATCATTTCTCATCAACTCATTTGATCTTGACTGTTCCATCATGGGGGACCCTTTCACGAATCAATGCTATGAAGTATGCCCCTCCCTCCCTACCATTTTTAACGCCGCCCTGGGTTTTCATCAATTAATCAAAAAATCCAATCAATTCAATACTTGTATTTTTAATCTTAATAAATCGAGTACAATTTGCTTAGATTGAAAGGAGGCTACTAAATAAAGAGATGAAAAATAATTAAAAGTATTGATTCATTTAATTAAAAAAAGAGCTCAATTAGTTAAATAAATTTCTATTTTTTTTTAGAAATTATATCCAATTGAAAATTTATTAGTACCAAGATAGGTAGATATTTTAATTTGCGGGGAGATAGAATGAGGTCTTATTTAAAATGATTTTTATAAATTGATTTAAGTTATTTTTAATTTTTACTTAAAAAACTTATAAATATTTTTCATCAAAATACTTTTACAAAATCCAGTCAAAATATTGATTTGATCGACTTTTAACTTATAATAATTATTTTTATAAAAATTGATTAGAGTAGTTGTTTACCATACATGCCTCTAATCCTATCTCCTTGGGATTATATAGTTTGCAACAAGCATCATAATCACCATGCGAAGAAAAAGAATAAAAATAAATAAATAAATTATTCTTGCTAGTTACAACTCTCTGGAAGTAAAAACAAATAAAAATAAAATTTTCATAGCCAATTGTTGTTTTTTTTAAAAAAAAAATGAAGCTGAATACACACAAATATCTGAATTAGTGGTATCTACACGGTCAAATAACTCATATTCTTGATTAGTCTTTGTTTTTTTATTTTGTTTAAATTTTGATATCTAGAAAAAAATATTATTTAAAAAACCTAAGTGTGATTGTGATTGTTTTTTAAAGTGCTTTTCACTCAGAAATACATTAAAATAATATTTTTTATTTTTAAAAAATTATTTTTGACATCAACACATCAAAATGATTTGAAATACCAAAAAGAAATTAATTTGAAGCAAAGAAAAAAATAAAAAAAATTAAATTCTTTTTAAAAATATTTTTAAAATACAAAAACAAACAAAGCCTAACCACTCTTGTTGATTGGTTTTTATTATTTAATATTTTTATTTTTAGATAAATAATATTTGATGACACCAATATTTCACGGCATCTAAGATTCCCAGGTTGAGTATCTCCTTTTAAAATTAGATAAAAAATATTCTCTTACATCGGCTTGACAAGGAAGAGCACTAAATAAAATTGGACTGTGACAACTGACAACTCAGATGGTGACATGTGGATATGAGATTTATATTTGCCAGCTTCTTAAATTCCTCCAGCTATCACAAAAGGGTTTTTTTTTTTTTATGTTCTATATTTTTTATATAATTTTACAATGAGAGATATTCTCTAAATTATATTCTTTTTGTAAACCACTTTCCAGAGTAAAATTAACCCAATTAATAAAATATAGATATTTTAAACCCGACTTAATATATATATATATATATTAAAAAAATAAAAAAAATAACTCGAGTCAATCTGAATTCATCAATTACCAGGCATTTTCTTGTCCTACCTTATTGTAGCCATTAAATATGCTTGTATCATGAATATAAACTAATTCCATTTAATAAGTTGGTCAGTTTTTTTTAATCATATATTTAAGAACAATGGTGGTGCTATCAGAAGGAAGCTGAGAACACAGGAAACTCAAAATAGAGCCAATGAACCCATGGTTTTGGCCATGTGCAGATCAACTTGGGCACGTCTGTATATGCAAGTTATTTATTTGCGAGACGTGGACGTTGTCTGATTCAAAGTTGCAACTAGAAATTTAGTATTCGAAGCTTTACATTATTTTAATTATTATAAAAGATACGTGGTATACAATGCCTTTTTACAAGTAAGGAAGGTGTGACGACGACGTCTTGGACTTGGAGTTGCTCCCATATAAAGTTATATTAATAACCGAGATTACAAGATATTATTTATATAATTTTTTAATAATTTTAGAGAAATTTTTAATAATTCATAAGAAATCGTTTTTTTAAATAACCTAAATATTAAAATACAAGAAAAAATATTTTATTTATTAAAATTCTAATTAAATTAAAAGTTTTAATCTAAATAAAAAAAAAATCTTAAAACAATAATGAAAGAAAAGATAATTAAAAAACAATAGCTTCTTAGCCTAAAGCTAGCGGAGGGGGCGTGCAAATGCAATTGCAAAATTGATAAATTTAAAAAATAATTGTACTGATAAATCGGTTTTTGGTAGTTGGAATTCGTAAAATTAACTTTGAACGATATACATAAATTCAAACTCATCGTGTTTCAAAATTCAAGTCAACTTGTAGCAAGGGAAACATTGTAATGTAATTTTTCATATTAATTTTTATTTAGTGAATTGAAGAAAGGATTGAGAAAAGAGTCACGTATTTAATTGAGTGCCTCCTTTTCCTATTTAATACTTCAAGCTTTGGTTTTTGAACACCACTAGATAATTTGTATGCTATATGTTTCGGATTCGATTAATATTAAAAGATATCTAAGTGTTGATAACATGTTTTCTAATATAAAAAAATTTAAATTATATAAAGGTTGATTCGGTTAACTTGATGGACTCAAATTCAAACCTCGAATTATGAGATTGAGATAACTCTAATATAAAGTTCAATTCTCAATCAAATCGAAACAAAATATGAAACTTAATTTCTAACCAGCCTTATATTAAAGTCTAGAACTAAAAAAGAAAATTCAATTAAAAAAGACAAAAAAAAAAAACAACTCGAGTCAACCCGGGTTCACGTGCCAAACTCGCAACCCAGGTCATGTGATTGGGATAACCCTGTATAAAGCAAATTGAAATAAATCATGAAACTCGATTCTCAATCAACCCAATGTTGAATAATAAAATTTAAAAAAATCGATTAAAAAAACTTAAATCAACCCACCAAACCCGTGACTCAATCAATATGAAGTTTAATTCTAAATCAATCAAATATTAAATAATGAAATTAAAAAAATAAATCGATAAAAAAAACCTCAAGTTAACTTGTCAAACCCGTGACTCAGGTTATGAGATCAAAATAAATAAATTTAATGTTAAAGGATAAAATTAAAAAAAAAAAAACATTGTTCAAGTAAGCGGTTCTATGTAAGGAGAGTACCAACGAATTTCTCTTCAATTAATTTTTGTCAATATTTTAGAAGTGTAACATTTTAATTTTGGGGTTTGGGGCATTTTTCCAAAACTATTTTGAAAGCTTTTAGAAAACCAGCATCAATTTTAAAAAAAGTTTTAAAAATTTAGGAGTCATTGTTACTCTATCCTAACCCATTTGAAAATATTTTTTATTGTAAAAAGAAAAAATTGTATACTATCTTAGATTAACTACACAATTATTCATTTCCCTGAAAAGCAAAGAGGGATTTGGATCCTCTCATAACCCTAACAAAATATAACTAACCATGTTTTAAATTTCATCATTAATTTTAAATTTAGTATTTTAAATCAGATGAGGGGAAAAAAATAAATACAAGTTATTATTAGATAGGTTACACGCGTTATGAAGTGATAAGATCAAATTTTTTCTAATATAAAAAAAATGTTTAGGCGAAACTAGCTTTTTTAAAAAAATAAGAAAAATATAAAACATGAGTCATTGACTTGACTAAGTTCAATAAACTCAGTTGATTTAATAATATGTTTAAAAAGAACATCGATAGTGAATAAAACAAAAGAAAATAGCAATAAATAACTATAGAGAAAGGAATTGCCAATATTGTACTCGATGAGAAAACAAAACGAGCTCATTAGAGACTCGTTACTAGAAAAATCTCATCGAGACGGTTATAATGTTATTGTTAAAGGGTGACGATATTGAAAAAGATTGCACACACCGTAAGAGTAACAACCTAAAAAGCGAGCAAACAAATATCATGAAGTGAACATCTCATGTTTATATTTCATTAATTAATTTAATTTAATTAAAAAAAATTCTTTTAAAAAAGCTAAATTTAACCAAAAAAAAAATAAAAAAAACATATAAGATAATCCCTTAAATCAAACGGTCCTCCTGCAATTACAACATACCGTAACTGTGAAAACCTAGTTCCTTCCACGTCATACTAAGACCCTGTTTATTTTTGCGTTTTAAAAATATTTTTAAAAAAATTTGAAATTTTTTATTTTTTTATTTATTTCAAATTAATATATTTTTAGTATTTTTAAATCATTTTGATGTTCTATATTAAAAATAATTTTTTTAAAAAATATGTTATTTTAATACTTTTAAAATTAAAAATATTAAAAATATTCAAATTTCAAAACATGTACTAAATATCGTCTCCTCCCATGCAAATTTTTCACAAGCAGACAAAACCACCAATAAAGAACCCACAATCCTTGTCCATGTCATATCTGACGCCCGAGAATCATCGCCCCTGTGGCCCCCACGTTACATGTCCCCATTGTACTATACAACATCATAATAAAAACTCCCCAAAATAAATGAAATTACGAACATACCCTCGTCAAATTTCCCTATAAATCCCGACGCCTCTCCCGCTGATGATTCCATGTCCAAAGCTGTGTGTATTTCTTGCAAAAGAAAATAATATTTTTATTTTAAAAAAATGTTAGGAGTGTTTAGCAGCGCGATTGTGTCGCCTCCCGACGAGCTTGTGGCAGCGGGAAGCCGGACTCCGTCGCCGAAGATCTCGGCGGATGCTCTGGTTAAGCGATTCGTTGACACCAACTCATCCGCCGTGTCGGTGCGGGTCGGAGACGACTCGCAGGTGGCCTTCACTCACCACAACGAGTCCATGCTGCTCCCGAGGTAATTAACTAAACAGTACTTCAAAAAATAGAGAAACGCTCTAATTAATCATCGTTATGCCACGTGTCTATTTACGGATAACGCAACGCTACTAAATCGCGAATTTTAGTTTGAGTGGAAGATCTTGGCCGTTGGATTGGCGGTGATTGAACGGAGGGTTGATCCTTTATCAACCTTCTTTACTTACCGTCCTACAGAAGTCAACATTCTATTAAGGCATATCAGATGATCGATCATACGAATTATTAGATAGTAATTTTATTAATTAATTAATAAAAAAGTAGATTATACGGAAAAGACTGATGAAATTAAGGTAAATAATAATCTTTTTAAATAGATTATTGAGTAAATTATTAAATTTTGGTATATTCTGCAACAACGTTATTAGATCCTTATCGTTCAAATTAAAAAATATGAAACAAAAATTAGATTAATTTTGATTTCCAAGAAAATGAAAATCAGTTAATGATGTGTCGATTGTTTATTTGTCTAAAATCAAGTCATGTAAGTAATTTATTTTAAATCTTGTATTTGTTTTGAAGAATAGTGCTCCTTTAATTAGTGATTGCTTAGAGATTTCAGGTTGAGGTGGGCAAATTAATCAAATTATTTGAAATATCTTTAAAATTTGGTTTGAAATTAACTGAATTAAACGATTTTTTGAATTTGTTAAAAAACTTTAATAAAAAATTTTAAAAGATTTTGGATGGAGTTTGGTTTTAAATTCTAGAAACTACGAAACCACCCCGATTTAAATTGAATGAAACCAAAGAAAACTGATGAAAAAAAAAACTTATTATAAATTATAAATTATAAATTTATTGATTTAAATTGAATTTATTTGATTTTAACAAATGTAAAACCGGACAAATCGGTTTAGTTATATATTTTAGTTTGGATCAAAAAAAATTTTAAAAATAGTTTAATTGAATTTTTTTTAATCTAAATTAAACTATTTAAACTGATGCTACTTATTTCCATGGCCGTGATTTTCACAAACACAATCGTAAAAATAAAGTCACGAGTGGTTTTGGCCCATCTCTGGTGTCAAGGGGATTGTGTTTTGTGGGGTCAGTTGCATCATCATCATATCATTGCATGACTGCCACGTAGTTGTATACACGGAATCAAGTGTACATACGTTTTCAAGAGACTTTATAATACTCCATCACTGAACTTCAAGCCACACGCGTCTATATATGTCTTTGACGAAACAACAGATTCTGGATGTCTGGACCCAACACGTGGACCTTGGATCACGTGGACGGTTCGATCATGTTTACACATAACGTTGTCGTTTTATAGGGGAGTCTCAACTGGCCTTCAAACCATTTGGCCCCACTTCCTGTGTATGTTTCGAAATTTGGTTTCGTATGTCATGGCCATCTTATTATATCATATGGTAACTACATAAATTTAAGTTATTTAAAAATTATTTTATTAAATTAAAAAAAAACCATTGTATAAATAAAAACTAGGCTATATTTGTCTCGATGTTTAAGAAATTGATCATGGAAATAATGCCATAGTGGACGGAAGTTACTACTTTTCTTATTTAAAAATTGAACAAGTTGTCAAGATGTGATTCCACCTCAGTCGATTTTGATGCAAGGAAAAATACTTCTCAACTGTTTAGAGGGAATTTGAGTCCCTCTTACTTGAGACTTCAGTTAAAGCAGCGTCCCTGGCCAACAAGTTGGAAAGTTAGGTGCAACTTTGTATATATATATATATATTTTTTTGTTTTTTGTTTTTTGGGTATACCATCAAGTGGGCTTTCCCTGTCATCTTTATGAAGTATGATATGATAACATCAAGTGGGCTTTCCCTGTCATCTTTTCTTCGGTTCTTTCGAGGCATGGACTGGGGATAGATAACTAGATAAGGATAAGGTGACTTGGGTTTGCATGGGGGACCCAAGATGGTCCCAGCTTAGCCTAGGAATCCGGGTTAGCTCATGAATGATGGGAAAAATCCGTGGTTCTGGTAGGTGGGCTGGATGACCTGTTAGACTTTATGGCCAGATTTTTGTCTGTTGCCTTGAAAAGATTGCACCTTCGCGAGTCAAGAAAAAAGGGTTTCAAGTTGAGACTAAGTGCGTGTATGCCTGTCTATGCAATTGTGATGATTGAACTGCAAATAAATTGGTGATGTAATAAATATATAATGTGCTCGCCATAAACCGTTGTTGCTTCTCCAATTTGTTAGAAATTCCCTATGGCTAATTTTTTTTTTTTGGGGGGGGCCGGGGGTGTTAAAAATGACAGATCATTTGCAGTCAAGGATGAGATCTACTGCTTGTTTGAGGGAGCTCTAGACAACTTGGGTAGCCTAAGGCAGCAATATGGCCTAGCCAAGTCTGCGAACGAGGTGATTTTGGTCATTGAGGCTTACAAGGCTCTTCGTGATCGGGCACCTTACCCTCCTAACCACGTTGTTGGTCACCTTAGTGGGAGCTTTGCATTCATTGTCTTCGACAAGTCCACTTCCACCTTATTTGTGGCTTCTGTAAGTTAATTTCATACCTACGAAATGCCTTGGTGAAGTTAAGATATTTGGTTGGTTTCTAAATACAAATGGGGTTGGTATTTTTCTTACAGGACCAATTTGGTAAGGTTCCTCTGTATTGGGGAATCACTGCTGATGGATACGTTGCTTTCGCAGACAATATTGATTTGCTTAAGGGCGCTTGTGGCAAGTCACTTGCTTCTTTCCCTCAAGGTGGGTCCAATAAAAATTATAATACAATATGCGAGTCTAGTCTTTCTCATGTGGACCAACTACCATTGATTGATTGCTCGTGTCGATCCATAATTAGTTGAGTGCTATTGCAACAACATAAAAGAGAGCATGTGCAAGAACGAATGGGATTTTATTTTTATTTTTATTTTTATTTTTATTTTCAGGATGCTTCTTCTCCACTACAATTGGAGAACTGAGAAGCTTTGAGAATCCTAAAAACAAAATCACTGCAGTTCCAGCCAAGGAGGAAGAGATCTGGGGTGCTACATTTAAGGTAATTAATTAAACATCAAGGTGACTTGTCACACACGGTGTTGTACAAAAGAAGCTAGCAATAATCGGATGTCCATATATATGAGATCAGTAGAGCTAAGAAATTTATTTAAACCACCTGTTTCTCTGGGAGTCTCATTCGGTTGTACTGATTAACAATGACGACGGCATGAATTGCAGGTGGAGGGGCCAGCAGTCCTCGCAGCCACAGAATAGGCGATTGTCTTTTCTCCGCCAAAATCTAAATATTCCAATGAAGGGAAAAAGGGCTTTTATGTGGTTGTGAGTTCAGCATGAGGGGCCAGGTGAATAGTTGAATGAGTTTGACTCTTTGTAGAATGCACTAGCATGGTTGTGAAAGAATAGCTCCAACTCCTTTGTAGGTAGCTTTGTCATAGGAGCTTCGGTCCATTTCCCCCCTGTAATATGTACAGCTATCTTTTCTAGTTCAATAAGTTTGTTTGGTGCTTGATAATGAGATTTCTCTATCACCAATGCGTCTTCAATCCGACTTCTGCCCCAATCAAGGCCTTAAAGCTCGAAAATACTTTCCATTAAAGCCATGGTGGTATGTCTCTCATAAATGATAACACTAATGCTCCTCCAGCAAGACCATCAGCACCACCATGCATTCATTTCCATTTAATTTCTGGATATAAAATCCATTAGCATTACATTAATAGACATGGACAGCTTCGGATTGCCTTGCCCCCTTTTGCTAAACCCTCATCGATGAATTAGAATATATATATGCGCTAAAAATTGGTTGAAAATTGAGTATCTAAGTTAAAAATCAGTCAATCTTTTTTTTCGACTATAATAATGACCTAAATCTAGAAGAAAAAAAAAGGACGAGATGTCGTCTTTCCTAGCAAATAACACATTAGCTAATTTGATTATTTTTTAAAATATTGAAGTGAACGACATGTCATCCATCCTTATTAATATTTTTTTTTTTCTTATCTTTTCTTTTATAAATTTGCTTTCTTTTAAGTAGATAGCATTTTTTAACAAGATTTTTTTTAATAACATTTTAAAATTATATTAAAATTAATACCATTCTATCTTTTTATTATTATTTTGTTTATTTAACCTTTTTAAAATAGTGGTTGTTTTTTAATTTTTTTTGTGTATAATTTTTAAAGAAATTATTCTAATTTATCTATAATTTTGTTTTATATTTTATATAAATGAAATTTATTTTTAAAAATAAGAAATATTTGTTTTTTGATAATATTTCTAATATGTGCTACTTTGCATAATATTGTTTTTCCTTTGATTTTATTCAATCAATTTCATGTATTTGTCTATTTCTATTATTATTTGATTAAATAAAAAAAATATGATTTTAATAAATAAAGTCATTGAACACAACCGGGTATATAACATGTGTAGCAAGATCAAATATCATGATTTACATATATCTCTTGATTTTTTTTTAATTTCATATTTAGTTATCGTTAATGATTTTTTTTAATTTATTGACACAAATAGTTCTCGATTTATTTAGTTAGATGCATGTATATTCATTTTTTTTTTGTTGAAAAAACATGTAACCTGAATCATGAACCAAATAGCTAATATAAAATACTAAAAGGCATAGTCTTTTTGCTATAGAGGTGATATTATGCACACACTCACAAGACATTGTGGATGCACTGTTCACGTTGTTTTCCTTTCTCTCTTTTTTTTTTGTTTTTTTATTTAGTCTTTGTTGGGACAAATTTGTTAAGGGAGGGTGAGATTAAAAGCTAGTGAATCAAAGTAAAAAAAAAAAAAAAACACAATTGGAGGGAATGGGTGGTTTATTCAAGCTTTGGGTTGAAATACCAGTTCTTCCCTTAAAACAAAACCAACAAACCCATTCAATTGAGGGTAATTACGTTATTTTACAAGTTTTCATTTGGCATTCTAGAATTTAAAAGGAGTAATAACGTCTTTATATTTTTATAATGACCTTTATACCTTTCTATTAAAAAACAATTAGGCTTGCCTTCGAGGGTGTTGTCATTTTGTCTTTGCACTCAAGCCTTTTTGTAATAGTTAGGTTGGTCTAGGGATAATTGTGTAATTTAATATATACAAATATTATTAAAACAAAAAGTTGTTAACGCGTGCCTTGAAAGCATCAGCATGTGGATAATCCCTGTGTTTTTTATGCAGCACGTGCAAGATCATCCGATGGTCAAACTCCACCTTCTGCAATAGCGTTTGAATCGTCCTGACATTGCCTTCTCCAGGAGGCAGCACACATGGTTAAAGGCCGCTAGGTTCTATGACGGTGAATTTTTCTTTTTTAATTCCTTCTTCCCTCTCTCATCACTTGAAATTCACACATGACATTTATAATTTCAGGACAGCTCCCTTAGTTAAGGATATTTGAGTATCATTCCTTATTTTTTTGATTTGTAATTTTTTACCCATGGCTTTTTTGTAAGTTTTTTTTTATTTTTAATTTCATCATTCAATCTAAATTTTTTATTTTTAAAAAATTTGGCCTTGATTTGTTTTCTTCATTTTTTTCTTGCATCTTTCGTAAACTTTCAATTGTTTTCAATTTTATTATTTGATCAAAATTTTTAATTTGCTATTTTTTTTAAATTTAGTCATCATTTTTTTTTTGTAGTTTTATCTTTTAGTTCTTTTGTGGAATTGATTTTTCTTTTCAATTTAGCCATTCAATTCAAAATTATTCATCCTTTTTTTTTCTCAAATTTAATTCTTATTCTTTTAATTGTTATTATTTCTTTTGAATTCTTTTTTGTGATTTTTTTTCTAGTTTTTTCCTTTAACATTTGATTTATTGAAATTTGTGATTCGTGATTTTTTCAGGTTTTGTGCTTCTAATCAAATAGCCTAAGTTCACGTCATTTTTTTTACTTATTTTTTTTTATCTCATTACTTGACGTTGATTTTTTTTTTTATATAAAAAAAACAGGA
This sequence comes from Populus trichocarpa, assembly GCF_000002775.5. Lineage (NCBI taxonomy): Eukaryota > Viridiplantae > Streptophyta > Magnoliopsida > Malpighiales > Salicaceae > Populus > Populus trichocarpa. Next base: position 14,766,115 of record NC_037292.2, read on the forward strand.
TTCATGGTTTTCTTTTTATTTTTATTTTGTAAAGTTATCTTAATTTTATGACCAGACCTATGAGTTTGGTGGGTTCACCCAAGTGGGTCTGTAACTTTTTTCTTTTGGATTCTACTATCTAATTGAATTGTTTTTTTTTTATATATAAAAAGTTCATCATTATTGTTGAGAATTGACCTTCTTGGTTTTTCTATATTTGGTACTTCCTATAAAATGGTGTGGGACAAGGGTTGGCATCAATTATTTTTGTGGACCTATATATATATATTAGGTTTCATGATTTTCCTTGTTTCAATTTTTATATTAGGTTATCTTGTTCCCATAACCTAACTCGTGAGTTTGGTGAGTTGACTTAGGCGGGTTCAGGTCTTTCTTTGGCTTATAATTGTTTTTTTATGTTATTTTTTTTTAATTTCATCATTCAACATTTGAATAGTTAACGATTGGGCTTTGAGGTTTTTCCAAATTTATTATTTTTGGTCAAATGGCTTGGGTCACAGGCTTGATGGGTTAATACAGGTTAACATTGTTTTGTTTTACTTTTTTTTTTTGTTTTTATCATCTGATTTTGGATTTTTTCATTCGATATTTTTTTTAGCTTATTTTTAAAATGTGATTGCGTTGTCTAAATATTATTTTTTTGTTCAAAAAACTTTTTATCCAACCTGAAATTAAGCACGAGCCACATAGTTAGTTTTTAATCTAAATTATATCCACATATATCATGATCATAAAAAGATGTATGCCACCAAATTTTTTTTTTCCAGTTTTTTTTTATTTGCTTTTTGTTATTGTTCTACTTACCGTAGAAGCAAGTTATTGTCATTGTTTTTTTAAGGGCAAGTTTAATTAGAAAAGGAAATATAAGGTTGCCTTGTCGATAGGAGATGAGAGGTTCTAATATGAACCTTTTGATCACGTGGTAAAGCAACTTCCAACAAGATGATAAGAAAGTAATGAATAAATTTTTTTTGAATTTTAGGAGAATATTTTGTTGATTTAAATCCTTATAGAATTAGAAAATCAACCCCAAACAAATCTAATTTGATCTCAACATCTTAATTAACCCAAGCCAACTTTGGATCTCATGTGGCCTAAACTCATTTTCATTAATAGAGACCAATTCAGACCCCAAATATACTTTAAAAAAACTTTCTTTACTATCTAAAAACATCTCATGCATAGCCTATCCTGATTTGGTCGAATTACCCACCAAAATAATTGGGTCGAACCCATCATCCATAAGAATCTCAATCCAACCGAATGCATTCCTAGATAAAATCTCATCATGAAAAACCCAGGGCTCAACCATATACAACAATCAATCTCAAACACATAACTAAATACTCATTATAAAGATTCCGAGGTTGAACCTGAACCGCATCAGGTCCTAAATAATTTAAGCACTTGTTAAGGTATTTTTTTTTAAATAATAAGTGTTTTTAATTAATTTATATGTTAATTAAGATTATGTTTTTTTTGTTATGAATTTAGGAAAGTGCCCTTCGAAATAAATTATTGTATATAGATTTTTTTTTTGTATGATGACCCAAAATTCGAATTCAATATACATCAACGAAGGAAGAAAATATATTTGATTACCAAGCCAACGTATTGAATTCTTCCCACGCATGATGCTGAGATTAGGTGTGAGCATTCAAGTGATTTAGGTAAAAATTTATCATTTTGAAAGATTTCTTGAATTATTCAATTTTTTTTCTAATTTCCCAACTCATAACAATTTTTTGATTCTCCGAATAATATTTTCTTCTAATTATATTTCAAAAAAATCGGGTTACCCAAGTTTCCCAAACCAATTTTTTTTTCCTAATGAAAATACGGATTTTAGAGAATTAATTTGAAACAATTATTAGCTATTCTTATGCAATCCTTTGACCATGGCATATACACGTGCTTATAGCTAAATCCATGCTAAATAAACGGTAAACATGGAGAGAACATTGACATTTAAAATAAAACATTTCCATCACATTAAATCCAAAAGCATTCTCATTATATTTTTGAATTAATTTATATGCGACTGTGTTTTGGGTAATTTGAAAAAAAGTTCCCCTTATCCGAAATTCTTGATATTATCTCAAAGAATTACCCGAGTTTTCTATTTAATTATTTTTACTAAAATTAGTTTGGAGATTTCAAGTAATTTTTAAAAAATTAATAGGGCTCACCCCCTCAATGAAATTAGTTTTTTCTCCTCAATGATCTTAAGAACGCACCCTTTACCCCATTTTATTGTATCTATAGAAATAGTTTATTTTTTTAATATACTAGTACAAAATTCGAATTCGACAAGTCAAAGAAGGAGTAACATGTCTTTGATCGCAAGGAAACCTCTTGAATATCTTTTATGAATTAATTGGGATTAAGTTTTTTCCTCAATAATCTTCAAAACACACCCTTTATATCAATCAAATAAATTTATCAATCAACCATCTAACCGGTAGTTCAATGATAAAAATTTAGGATCAAGAAATTTACTCCTCCTATAATCTTAGGTTCAATCCCCGTGATTGTTAATATTAATAGCTACTGAAAATTTACCTTGTCATTAATTTCAGAATTTAACGATTTTTAACCGTGTACAAACTGGCCCGAACATCCCAAATAAATAATAATAATAAAAAGAACTTATCGAGTCCTCTTTAACACAAACTTGGCTTCCCAGACTCTTATGCCTTTGCCTCATGAACTAGACAGGTAATGGCATTTATGGGCCTCCCTTCTGTACGTAAGGCCCACTAAGGCCACAAGTGAAATGAAAAGGGTAAATTATTGGAGGACGTGCTTTTGTCTCTTGCGTTGTTGTAATTAATTGATAATATTTTTTATTGTTAAAGTAAAGTAACTCAACAATGCTGTTGTGGTCCCATTCCATCTCTAGCAAGGTCAACCGCATAATAAATGCCCCTTTAATTTTTTTATATTATCTAATCTCCCTAGACCACCAAAAAATTAAAGTTAGATTCCTAATTACTTGCAATTAAATATCCAACATGACATGCTGCTCTCTAGTCTAGTCTCTATATATATTTTGTTATAGGTGTCAATTTAGTACATATTCAAATTTATAACTTATAATATGGTTTATATTATTGTTACGCAAAATATGGTAATAAAAAATTTTCGCTTTAAAATATATTAAAATAATTTTTTAAATATTAATTTAATGTTTTTTAAATAAAACATACTTTTAAAACATACCTAAAAGCACACGTTGTCACACTTTTAAATATTTATATATATTAAAGAATTATCTCAAATTAAAAGATTAAGATTAGATTTCAACATATAATTTATATTATTATCTAATAAAATAAAAAATTATTTATTAATTTCATCGATTAAACTTAAATATTAGAACTTTTCATAAAAACTACAACTTCATTCTCTTTAACTTCTCAATATATTATAAGAAATTAAAACTCTTCGACTAAACTTGATTATAGTTTCATTATGTTTTTAATTTCTTAGTTAGTTTTTTTTGTTTTTTCTTCTTCTTTATTTTAGCTTTATTTTCTACCTCTCTCAAAGTTTTTTCGACTAAAAAATTGAAAGTTTCCAAGATATGTACTTTTTAGTCACTTTTAATAAAGCTAGTCCGCATGGGACCTGATGGACTTTCTCTTATTAGAACCAGATTAAAAAAAATAAATTCAATCCATAAAATAAATGAATCGACAACAATCTGCCAATTCAAGTTCTTTTTAAATCGGATATACCTTCTATGTTTAAAATCAGCGGAAAAAAAAAAAAAAAAAGGAAAAGCAAAACACTTCGATCCTTCTTTTGTTTATTTCCATTTATTCCGACTACTAAAAACAAAAACAAGTTGGATATTTAAAGTAGGTAATCAGCTGAGAAATTTAACCTTAATCTTTCGTTTTCTTTATTATTATCTTTAAAACCTTGAACCTGACCTTTAGCTGTCTGTCTGTGTTTCTTTTGCTTCTTTTAAGGTGAAGAAGATCCCAAGTTGACCCGAGCAGACAAGACAGGTAAGGTAATGGAATTAAGGTTTAATTTCTTAGTTTTTTTCCTCTAAACATAATCATGTTTTAGGTTAATGTCTTGATTACCCTAATCTTTCTCTTGTTTTAGGGTTTTAAAACGCATGCAGATGATTTTCATAGTTGATGTGATTATCGTCGAATCGATGTTATTATGATGGTTAAGTGTGTTTGTGCTGTGTGTTTATGGTTTCCTTGAGTTACTGAGTTGATGTTGAGTTCAGTTTTAAACCCTAGAATACGAGTCAATGATTAGATGAATTGCAATTTATCATTAGTTTGCTGGCCCAGAATTGGCTGCGAGTTGTATTGAGTTTAGAGAAGGGCCGTTAAGGTCGGGGCTGAATTTTGTTTCTTATGGTATGTTAGCAAGAACTTCTATTTCACTGGTGTCACATAATTTATTAGAAAGTTTGTTTTTAGAGGAGCTCTGGTTATATGATTTTCTCTCGTAGTGACATTGATGTTCCTAGGTGGCTGTTCGTGTAGTCGAGAAAATGTATTTAGTTATTTTGGTGATTTCAGTAAGATTGAAGGAACTTGGAATGAGTTCTATGGGTTTGAAGAGTGGAGTTTTTTATAGTAAAACCGATCCTGATTCGCTTGTGGAAAACCTAGTTTAAAGGTAGTGATATTTCTAATGGTCTAAAGATGTCTTCAGTGTTAATTGTTTAGATTTAGGACTTAAGGTTCTTTGGTTTATATTGATTTAGCCTGGGGGGCGGGGGGGGGGGGGGGGGGGAGCTAGAACCTTTAATCCGGCATTGAAAGTTGATGCTCTTATCTCTTACATGTCTTTACAAAGCAGCTTGACAGTTCTTCTGTGTTTGGTTGTTTGCACTAGAAGTTGTAGAATAAAAGGTCCTTTTCCAAGCCAGTGGTGTAATGGACCAGCAAGGCCATGTGCAGCCGCCAGCAGTAGGCATGGTTGGAAGTACAGCTCCGGTTCCTTATGGCATACCTTCATATCAACATAACCAGATGATGGGACCTTCTGCAACCGGATCACTTCAATCTCCTACTCAGCCAGCAGTTCTTACTGCTTCTTCAGCTCATCTTGCTCAACACCAACTTGCTTACCAGCACATCCACCAGCAACAGCAGCAGCAGTTGCAGCAACAACTTCAAACTTTCTGGGCAAATCAGTATCAAGAAATTGAGCAGACTACTGATTTTAAGAACCATAGCCTGCCTTTGGCTAGGATTAAGAAGATTATGAAGGCAGATGAAGATGTAAGGATGATATCAGCTGAAGCTCCCATCATATTTGCCAGGGCCTGTGAGATGTTTATTTTAGAACTGACCTTGCGATCTTGGAATCATACAGAGGAGAACAAAAGGAGAACACTCCAAAAGAATGACATTGCTGCAGCTATCACAAGAACTGATATTTTTGATTTTCTGGTTGATATTGTCCCAAGAGAGGATTTGAAAGATGAGGTGTTAGCATCAGTCCCGAGAGGGAGTCTTCCTGTAGGAGGTCCAGCTGATGCTCTTCCTTACTATTACATGCCACCTCAGCTTGCACCCCAGGTCTCTGCGCCGGGGATGACTGTAGGAAAGCCTGTGGTGGATCAAGCTTTTTATGGCCAACAGTCTCGCCCTTATGTACCACAGCAGATTTGGCCACAGCAAACACAGCAGCCACCTGAAGATTCCTGAGCAGGCTGTGCAGTAGCTGTAGTTGAAACATGTTGGATAGTGTGAATTTAAGGTTGAAAAGCTAGGGGTTGATTGGTTTTTACTTGTATGCAAGCCATAACATGTCAGTTGCTAACAGGTTTTTATTGCCTCTTCAAATTTCATCATTTCCAATCCTGTCAAGGATGCGAGTTCAGCTATTGTGGATAATTGGATAAACGGTAACCTTTTGGCATGTAAAAATATCATGGTTTTTTTGTTCTTCTTTGTTATTATTCTCCGTATGCAAGCATCCATGCTTCCAATCTATCTTTTCCTCTGGTTGCTTATTGCAAGTCCAGCTGGATTGGTGGCACTATTATCAAGCTGGACATGCTCCCAGCTTTAAGGTATTTCGATGGTAATCCACCATACATAGGTTCTTTTGATTGGTTAAAGAGGAACAGTTGGAGTCCCTTGCAGTCCTCTTTCTCTCGTATGACCTGAACAAAACATATCTTGGAAACTTGTAAGCTATTTTGATTGATGAAAACTAATTGGAGACCCTCGCAGCCTCTCCCATTTGATCTGAAATCTGAACTCGTCCCAGGAACTTTTAAATGCCCTTAAAGATGAATATTGCCCCCACCTTCATCCGATTGATATTCCATAACTAGAGATTTATTATGATTCATGCAGCATAAATGCAAGCATTGTTAGCATTTCTGCAGCAAAATAATTGCTTGAGCAAGACATTGGCTCTTGGACTTCCACTCCAGCAATCCGGATATTAAAAAAGGTTGTAGTTGACAGTGCAACTGCTACTAGCAAGAAGTCTATGATACAGGAACTTCACATGTAGTCAGCTAGCACTTAATAGCATAAACCTTACCTATCATTGTGTACGTGATTAGTTTCTTGTATTAGGTATACTAATATACCTATGCTTCTTGTAGAACTAATCACTAGATTCAATAACGATGTGCTAGTGCAGCGCTCTCCAAGTTATCGTGCGTGAAAGAGTTTCTCTGTCAAAACTTTTCCTTCTGTTATTTTTTTACGGTATGACAGGATGCACTACCCCAAGTCACAGCATAAATCTGCTAGAAGGTGGGGATCATTGCTACTAGGGCGCTTTGTATGAGATGCTAAGAGAGCAACTTCCCTTATTTTGAGTGTACTTTATGTGGAAGTTAGAAGGCTTGTAGACCAAGCTTCACTCTCTATGACTTCATTTGGACTCCAAAAAGTTTTCTTTCCTAACAAGCAGATAGTAAATCCAAATTCTAATCAAAGTCACACCAAGCAACTGGCTTTGAGGGAAATCTCCCTGTGAAATGAGATTTCATACAGAATCCTCGCTAACATCAGCAGCATCAACAGGCTGGACAAATATCCTCTAAACTGCAAGAATGAAGGTAAAAGGTTAGTTTTTTAATTTATCATCTCTAACCACTGGTAATCTATCCTTGCATTAGAGCAGTTCTACCTTCTTCCCAAGCACTCAATGATATCAGTAGTCAAAGTTGACCTTTTTCTATCCTCAAAAGCAAGTGATGCAGCCTTCCTCAACAAAGCAGACCCCGCAATGCATCCCAACATGGTTGGATTTGTCGGACTGTAGCCATTAAAAGAGAAATAAATTGTCACTCACTTAAAAAAAAATCCCACTAATGCAGTGGTCTTTATGGAATGTTATGTGGAAAGCATAACCTGATAATCAAATTTCCTTCATCAGCTAAGATAAGTTGGCGTGCCCAAGACAAGAACACAGCAACACTGGCACCAATAAGAGGGGATGTGCATTATATAACCTCTGCCTTTAACATTGATATAATAATTTTTCGACTTTAAATATGAGTTCTATATACAGATGCATCAAAATTGTGATGAGACCATTTTAAGAGGAAACGGTGAACAAATTGGTTTGGCAACTTACAAAGAACAATACAGTGATACCAGAGATTAGGGGCAGCCGCAGCATGAGAAAAATGAGATCAGAAGCCCTAAGGAAATTCATTCTTTGAAGGGAAAAGTAAAAGAAAAGAATTATGTATAGTACAGAAAGAAGTTGCCATGCTCCAATAAATGTGCCACCTATCAAGTGAATTATGTTATTTGGCTAGAATATTTGAAATAGATCGCAATGTTTTAATTTGTATGAATAAAATGAAAGTTTAGACAATAAATCACATTTACACGAAAATTTTCTTCATTAGGTAAAAAACTTGTTTTCGATGAAAGTAACATAGAAAATGATCCTAAATGTAAATCATACATGGTGTCCATTATCAAACACTTCATGTTAATTAAATAGAAATTTTAAAATGGGGCAAGCTCTTCTAATCACTAGGAACAAATATTGGATGTTTATATTCCCACTTGTTTCAAAGTATAATATTGGATCACCAATTTGGGCCACACAAGGAACCTCCTAACGAGGGGCTCATTTTATTTGGTTAGCAGTTCTGGAATCGATCGGCGTGTTCCAATCAAAGCGGATAGATAACAAAGATTTACATTTCATTTTGTCTATATCATAACATTGACATCAAATGTGGCCATGCAAGAGGCCAATCATCAAGTGACTTGTATTGTTTGCCTCATTTATTGGAAATGGGCTGCGTTCAAATTGGTGCAAGCAAACAGTAGTGGTTCATACCTCATTTTAATAAGTGAATTTAAACAAAACATGTTACATTCAATTCTTTAAATGTATATATTGTGAATTTTTATTCCTTTCTTGAATTATTTTTAAATTATATCTAATGCGAATTTAGTAACTAGTAACTTGTGTGTGTGTGTGTGTGTGTGAAATGGTTACAAGTTTATAAATGGTAATCCATGTTGATTTAATTGAATTTAAATTTTGACTTTTTTTTTTGTGAAATGGATATGGGATGGGTACACCAAGTATATAGGTGGTAACCAATCCCTTGGCATCTTCCGTAATCCCTCATGTTCTATATTATTTAGTAATTGCTTTTTAAAAATCTACTAAAAGACTTTTAGGATTCATTGCCAAGTTTCTCTAAACCTTTTTTTTATATAAAAGAGAATTATATCATATTTAATTATTTATTATTTTTACTCAAAATGAGCTCTTTGTTTTTTTGAAAGAAATCTATGTCATCTTTATAATTTTAATCATTGAAAGTTAAATGATGCACATAAAATAGAGTTTGTAACTAAAAATGTTTCCAAGATCACTATACATTAGGCTTCCCATTATTTAATTCCAATTCTAATAATTACTCTTGCATCTATGTAAATCTTGCAAGTCAGTTTAATATGTGAGCTTGAATTGTATTTTTCTAAGTCGTGAACAATAAAAAAATAATTTTTGGTTATTTTATTCCATAGCTAAACATTATGTTTAGTTAACTTCTATTTCTTACACCTATTATAGCATTTGCCTTGGCCCCATTTTAAATGATCTCTACACATTACAAATGCATTTCAAAATATTTATAATTTATTTTATGAGGAAGAAAAAGATATAATCTTTTTCCCAATGCATACAAGATTAAACATTGTACTGTATATACACAACACTAAATTACACATAAAATAATCTATTTTGTAATATATGAGATAGAGGAGTATGACAGTACTACAAGACATTTGGTCCCAAAAATCTGGGTATTGAGCGTTTATGAGAAAAAAAATATTTTTTGAGGCATGTAATCAAATATTTGTTGGAAGTCTATGTTTTGTTCTAGAAAAGTGTGATTTTAGGTGTGTAATAATTAAGGGTATATTTTTTTATTAAAAAAAAATTAATAGAATAGTTATGGTATAAAATGTATTTCAATTATGGAAAAGTTGATTGTATGTAAAGGTGTGTTAATGGAGTTGGTTGAATAGTTTTGAAGCTCCTTAACAAACCCTATGAAAAAATGTGGCATTTAACATCAGCAATATAATTCGCAGAAAAATTATATAATCAGTGAATAATATGTGCCAAAATTTAATGTATCAATCACCTTCCAGAGAGGATATCACCCTGGCCCCCACAACGCCTAGGCGAACCATGGTTGCTCACTGATTTAACTGCATAACTCAACAATGATTAAATCAAAACAACTACATGGTTTCAACAGACTAAAAGAAAATGGATAAAAAGAAAGCAGCAGCAAACTAGCCATAGGGGAGCCTAGGCTTTAATTTAATTTGGAGAGTGATTTAAGAACCTAGGAACAACACGTAAATCACATGCCATATTAAAAGAAAAATTAGAAGGTCCAATCTGATCCAAAGGGACCATGAAATATAGTCATGACATGGCTTTGGAATAATCTTTCCTGAAGATCACTCCAAAAAAATATGAAGATTCAAATTAAAATTTGATCAACTAGAGTTGAGCATTTAACACTAGAAATTTACGCCAAAGGACTCAATGGATCATATAAAATATGTGAGCTAATAACACATTGGAGTGTTTGGTATTGTGGTGTATGGTGCTTTTTAAAAGTGTTTTTCAATTGAAAATGCATCAAAATGATTTTTTCAGATTGTTTTTTATTTTTGACATCAGCACATCAAAACCTTCCAAAAACATCTAAAAAAGCATCAATTTAATGCCTTTTCAAGCGAAAAGCAATTCGAAAAGCACCTTGAAAAACAGGTTGGACGCCAAAACAAACATTCACTTGCTACTAGCACCACAATCATTAACAGATGTTATTCTCAAGAGGATTGCAGGCATCATTCCAATTTTTTCACAAGTGGGATGCACTAATGCACTCTCCCAAAGAGTACCCTAATTTCTTAACTCAAACCTTATAACAAACCAAAAGCTATTTGAGCGAGTAATATGGCAGATCAACATTTTGATATTTAAAAGGGATAAAAATAACAGGAAAAACATAATTACTTAGCACTAATAAATTAGTCATTGCATACCTATCTCACCATCACTGATTAGGTCACATTTTCCTTTCCGTAAGATTGTGACTCCGCCAATCCTAACCAATAAATATTGTTTGCATTAAAGAAGCTCCCACTTGTTTACAATATGCATATAGCGGATTTGGACATGGCCAACAAATTCCAGTACAATCTAGAATTGAAAGTTATAAAGCTGCCAAAGGAAGAAGTGGGAATGTAGATTGTTTCAACAACAAGCCATCATTGCATCTGTGTAAATGTGCTGTAAAATCACAGTAAACCAGATTTATCTTCATGAAGCTAGCTTTCATGAATGATTATATGGGTGACAAAAATAAAAGTTAATAATTCAACCATCTGCCAATCAAATAATCAATTTCACTGACCAATTCATTAAGAAATAGTAATATAATGGATGCTGCCTAAGGTCACGTGCTTGAGAAAATATCAATCATCAATTTGAAGAAATTACAGGAAAGCTTACTGTTTGGCAAGAGACAGTAATTGCCCATGAGCATCTTGATCATTTACTTCGCAATTTAGGACTTTCTGAACCAGGCGCTTATATTCATTCACGTTTGGGGTGAGGATAGCTAAGGGATAGCCACTAACAAGTCCTAGATTGTTTGTTACAAGAAAGAGCCCATCCTGGACAATATTCATTTTATCAGGTCAAAATGGCAGAGGTAACTACCTCACTGTAAATAATTCAGAAAAACAGGGCAATCAAGAAAATATCTTAATTAGATAAAATACCCCATCTATGATAATTGGAACATTTGATTGTCTTGCCTGCTTTATAATTTCACTCACGCAATCCTGTTAGTAGCATTAGAGTATAAGAATGTTGAAGAAATACAAACAAAAAATAAATCAATCAAAGCAGCAATGATGATGAGGTAGAACTTAAAATGGCAGGATGCCTATGAGTGAATGTGCCATGAGGGAATCTCAAAGAACATAGATGCAGATGGAATAGCTGAAATTGAATGACATTATAAAACATAGGAAGGCAGGAAATGTTCATTTTCAAATCAAAGATCATGGAGATAAGCTATCAATCAGAACCTAAGGGACTCATGCGATATGTAGTTGATATGCACATATGATGCCACAGAATTCCATAAGAAAACATCAAATAAATTATTCTCATGAGATGAAAGCATCATTTGCATTGATCTACAAAGCTTTCATACAGCCATTCCAATGCACTCCCAAAGCCAGAAGAAATGTAATTTAAAAATGTACCCTTATAAACCAAATTGAAACTTTTCAAGAAAAAAAAATCAAACCAGAAGAAATGGGTCCCTTCCAAGGCCAGGGCCAACAACAAGACAGTCAAATCTCTCCATCCATTTATCAACCTCAGCAACAACCCTTCTTGATATGTGATCTTTATCCCTATCCCTACAAAAGCATTGATTCCTCCACAACAATAAGCATTCTGCTCAGCAACAATATTTCTGATTTATCTAAAGGAAAAAGCAACCCACAATAAAGAAACAAAACAAAAGGAAGGTTAAAAAAAAAAATACCCAACACTATAAGATTCTTCCAAAACAGGATGCACAATCAACTCAGGACTGTAGCTTTTGATAACTGGAGCAGCATCCTTAGTACAAAATACATGGGACAAATCTGCACCCTGCAAAGAAAAGAAACAATCAAAAACAATCTAAAGGATCGAACTTTTTAAGATAAGTTGAAAGATAACATTGTCAAGCAAAATGCACAAAAAAAAGGGGGGAAATTTACAATTTTTAAAGCAGAAATAGCAGCAAAATAAGGAGCCCCAGTGTACTCCCTACACCCACCAATAACAGCAACCTTCCCTGAAAATAAAACACAAAAAACAACTAAAAATAGGAAAACAAAGTGACTACCAGACATGAACAAAAGAAATTACTAAAGAAAGAGCCTTTTTGTATGAGCTTTACCTGCTTGGCCTTTATGTCTATTTGGGTCGAAAACAGGGGTGATAGCCCTCAAAATGTTATCGGAATCAGCCTCAAATTTTGAGCCTTGCATTCTGTTTTCACCTCTAACTCCAAGAACCCTTATCAAGAATTGTTGTCTTCTCAAGACAGCCAAAGGAGGTGCTAATTTGTGATTTCTTGCACTGTTTAATACAGTTAAGTAATTCATGCCATGCTTAACTATCATCACCAACTTCACCACACACCACTCTATTTACATGAACCTTGAAACAAATTTCATCAAAATAAATTATAATAATAAGAAGAAAATATATATATCAACAAAATGATTAAAAACATTTACCCGTGAGAAATCAATGCATTGAAGAGATTTAAATTTGTCCAGAAGCCAAAGATAGCCCACTCACCGGATTTGATCAGAGCTGAATTTTGATGGTTTTGTTTTTTTTTTTATGTGAGCATTGAACGGGTGAGGTGGACTCTTATTCTTTCGGCTAAAAATCACCGGAGGTCTCTATATTTTATGAATTTGGAAAAATTAACTCCTATACAATTGGTTTGATCAAATGAGCCCTTTTACTTTTGATTTTGGGGTATATTTTAAGAATCCCATCACAGTTGACCATCAATTTGAGGCCTTTTAATTGTTACTAGGTTAAATTTGCTAACATGGGAGAATGAGGCTTGCACCTTAAATTCATGATTTCTTTATTAGAAAACAAAATGATATTGTTTATTATTAACAAAATAAATGAAATAATAAATAAAAAAGGAATTATTAAAAGTAATTAAATAATAAAATGAGAAAATGTTAATTTTTGGGGAAAAAAATATTGTTAATAAAATGTACTAAAACGTGAAAAAAAAAATTTGGTATTAAAATGTTAATTTTTTTTTAAAAAACCAAATGATAGAAAAATAGAAACTCTTAGGATTAAACTACATTTTTGTGCGCAAAATCTACCTGGGGCTTTGCTTTGTTGTTCTTTGTCAAATGTAACCCTTGCTTTTTTAATTTATGTTTTTAGTAAACTAAAATGTGAAAAAAAAAAGTTTGGTATTGAAATGTTAATTAAAAAAAACAGGGATCAAATGATAGAAAAATAGAAACTCTTAGTATCAAACTAAAGTTTCATGTGCAAAATCCACCTGGGCTTGTTTTGTTGTTCTTTGTCAAATCCAATCCAAATTTTTTTAATTTCTATTTTTAGTCCCAATTAAATCTTGATTTAGCAAAAGTGAAACCTAACCAACCCTCAATTACCAATAAAAACCCAAACATGAGATATAACTTGAATTAAAAAAAAATATAAATAGAGAAAACCGTGGTAACGTAGCTTGGGAGGATGCAATTGGAAGGTTTAAAAGTTTGATGACAAGAAAATAAACTTCATTGAACAAAATAAATAGTGTAATTCATATGAGGTGGGCTACAGTAAAATGTCGACCTCCTTTAGTTTCTTGTACTAGATTGACTGCCCACACTTTGCTGCGGGTAATTTTAGGTTATGAATGAAGGTGTCTAGAACAAAAATAACATCCATGAAAAAAAAATAATTGCTAGGCAATGATAAAGAGAACTGCATCGAGGTCTAGTATCAAAGATTTGATAACATAGATAAAGTTATAAACAACACCAAAATGCAAATAAGTTGATAGATTGTTGGGCACTGAAATGACAATGTTGTTTGCAAATTATATTAAAATTGCAGAGGCAGCAATTATCTTATTGTTTTAGAAATCCTAATCCAAGTCATTAGTAGAGAAATTGCTAGTCCTGTGATGGTAAGACAATGAAATAAATTATGTAAAAAAGAAGAAGGAAAGGATGTGTGAAAGGTGTGTGCTGTACTTTACCACTATTTATGATTGGCTTGTTCTAACTTGCAAGTGCACGAGTGTGCGATGTAGCAATTAACTCGATAAGATCGAGGTCATATCCACAGAGAGCTAGATTTGGAAATTAGCTAGGTAACAAAAAAAAACTCAAAAGAAATTAAATTAACAATAACTTGGTTAAAAATAATTGATGGATTTGTTTTCAAAGATGAAAAAGTGTAATTAGATTATAAATGACAAGAAAAAGTAAGTCTTGGTCCAAATCAATTTTAATGGTGATGTATTGGTGATTCCTTCAACATATATAAGATAACTCAACCTAATATCAACGATGGTGATATTAGATCGGAAGATATTACAATGAAGTTTAAAAAGATAAAGATTGATTATTGCTTAAGAATAAACAAGTACTTTCATATTAAGTAAGACATTGAATCAAGCAATCTCTATACCAAAACTAAGGTTTGTGCATAAAAATTCAAGATTATAACATTACCTAAATGATTTCTAAAATTTCTTTGCAATAATAAAACATTCATGAAGAAAATGAGAAGATAAACATTAAGATTCATTCATATCTTAAAGAACTCACCTCAACCACTATCATCCTTGATTTGGATCCAAGAAAGAGATTAGCCAACCATGATTATATATAAGAACACTTCAATAAACATGAAATAACTTGAATCAAACTGAAATAATAAGTTTTACAAACTAAAGAACTGAAATCTACAAAGAAAAACACAACTCAATTTCGGTAACAATTATAACACAAATATAACTCTAACTTTGTACATCAATTAGACCCTCTTAAAAGCCTCATCTGGAAATGGCTATTAGAGACATATGTATAGGCAATTTTGTTAGCTTTCCATATCATTAAAAAACAGCTCATTTGGATCTTTGAGTCAAAAGTTATGGCTACAACACCGAAAGGTGTTCTGGAAAGTCAACTTAGGCAGTTTGGAGAACACTTTGGTGCACGATTTTCTTCATCCCTTTCGAGCCGACTCTTTCTTCCTTTTGACCCAAAATAATGTAACAATTTCCCCTCCAGCTTTCCATACATGTGCTTGCCTTCTTGGATTAATAGATTGCCCAAAATAAATCAAATGTTATTGTTGTGTGGACTTGTAAGATCATGGATTGTGCTTGGGCTGATTTGGAGGCTCATTTAGGACTGAATTTAAGCATCAAATAAGGATACAAATGTACCTATTATTTGGGCTAAGATTGACATTGAAACCTTGAGTGTTTGATGGTTGAAGTTTGCACACAACATAAGGCAAGTTTGGGCTTGAAATGAATCATATGATAATCTTTTCTAGGATTGGAATAGAATTGATTTTTGAGGCAAGTTTGGAGCAAGTTTGGAGCACTTATTTGAACCAAGATTTGCTTTAATCATCAACTAAATTTCTCTTCAATTCTTTGTTCCGAATTTCGATGTTAAATTCTCTGAAATAATTCATTTAAACTCCAAAAACCTATCGAAACATTAAAAGAAACTTCATTACTAAAAAACACATCAATTATTATAAAAAACCCAAATAAAAACAATAAATACATATGTAAAATAAGAGACTTAATGATACTTTTGATGCACAATCATGCTGCAGGCATGTGTAACATAAAATAACATAGAAGAATAACTTGTTAAATAAAAGAAAAAAGTTTGCTATAATTTGATTTGATGCTTTAGCTAATGTCTTTTTTTTTTGACATGTTAAATAGCCTCCACAAAAATATTTTTGGTTTTTATGCAATTTAAGGTAGAAAATTATGTCCACATTTATGAATTATATGAAGTTAAATGTGTGGATGAGGCAAGAAAATAAAAATTTAGCATATTTATTTTTTTACATATCTTTTTGTTGCACATCTTATTTTTATCGTTATACTAATATGTGTCGACGAAATCAGATCGCATGATCACTAATAAAGATAAGAAAAAAGAAGAAGCAAAGAACAACATAACAACCATTGACAGAACATGAAAAAGCCTTAAATCCAAGATCACAAATATCCAAATCAGCAATGAACATAACTCCAACAAAGACAGATTGACATAACCCAAAAGAGCGTATTAGGCAAGAAAAAAATCAACAGCACAGTCAAAGCAAAGCAAAGTTGATAGAGAAGAGCAAAATGCAAGCTCCACATGCAACAACATCGGCAACATGTTCATGAGCCAAACTAAAGCTTGCAAGCATAATGAACCAATGATAGAAAAGAAAAAAAAAATGAACACATTGTAGAACCCCTGTGCTTTGCTGCGGGCGATTTTAGGTTACGTGTATGGAGACGTAATTTTTTTGCAAGAATGAAAATAACATCTGTTGGAAAGAAGTGATTGCTAGGTAATGATGAAGAGAATTGAAGCCAAGTCTAGTATCAAAGGTTTGATAATATAGATTAAGTTATAAACAACATCAAAAGTGGAAATAAGCTGCCAGATTGCTGAGCACTTAAAGGACATTGTTGTTTGCAAATTATATCAAAATTACAGAGGCAGCAGTCATCTTCTTGCTGTAGAAATTCAAATTCAAGTCATTCGTAGAGAAATTGCTAGTTTTCCTACGATGTAAAGACAATAAAATAAATTATGTAAAGACAATAAATCCAAGTCATTGTTGTCTGTATTTTTTGGACATGTTAAATAGCTTTCACAAAAATGTTTTTGGTTTTTTTGTTTTGTGTTATAGATGCAATTAAAGGTTGAAAATTTTGTCAATATTTGTGTATTAGATGAAGTTAAATGTGTGGATGAAGCAAAATATAAAAATTGACCATGTTTTTTTTTCACATTACTGTATATACAGTTTATGTAGTCATTATAAAACCTTTTTTAAAGCCCTTTTGATTTCAAGTTTTACGGCATTCACTAAGAAAGTAACAATATCTGTTGCAATTGTTTAAGTAACATATGCACATATATAATTGTAATGGTTTCTTCTTTATCTGAGTATTTATTGTGTGCACATAATAATTATGTTTTTTTTAATATCATATTCTTGTTAATATACATGTATCCTTTACTAATTCATTGGTTTTAATGAAAATTATTAATATTGATTTATGAATTAGGCAGGGAATGATTTTTTCTCTTTTAAGAATTGTATTCAATGTTATAATTAGCATGTAAAGAAGAGAAGAGCTCATCAATTATAGGCTGTGAAGTGAAGAGAAATAGGTAAATGTAAAATAATAAAAGACAAATAGAATTAGAAAATAAATAACAAATAAAAGGCATGTTGGACAAATTGGACAATGATTTATAAGAATATGAGGTTAAAAATCAAACCTTTGAGGATGATGAGGATGTTGTTCGTTGTTTTTTCAAAGGTGGAAGTGAGTGATCAAATGTCTCAAATGTAGCTATGTTTCCCAGGTTTCTTTGGGCTTCAATTGCTTTGTCATGCTCATATTCATGACTATTGTAATCAAAGGAGTTAAAGAGATGCATGACAGAAGAATCATAGGTTAAGAACCATCTATTTAGCATGTGTCAAGGACAAAAAAAAGTGTAAAGAAAGTGTGGGGAAATGTAAACTTGCCTAAGTTGCTGTGTTGTAGCTTCAAAATCAAGTGCACGTTGTGCTTCACAGTTATGCTTGTTTCCTTGTTGTGTGACAGTATTTTATGGAGTTGATGGAGCTATGAGAACCTGTTTCATAGAGCTTAATAGAGTAGATGTCTTGGATGTAGTAGATGATTTAACTTTTGTAGTTGGTGTTTCTAGAGGATGGATGCTCTTATTTGTGGTGTTGTCAAAGATATTAGTAATTATAATCTCACATATGTTGGTTGTGGATCTGAAAGCACCAAATCGAAGCTGAAAAATCATGTTTTTGTTTAACTTTGCTGTCATGGCAAGAGGAATAACTGAGGGATCAATAAATTTTTTATCATAGACATAATGGTGGGCTGATGATCCAAAAACGTTCTCAGCAGTTTTCCCAAATAGAAGAAAATTAGTGACATCTTCTCCATCGGTAATAATGCATTCTAAGCGAAACCTATGATATAAATTGATGACATGTTCATTAATAAGAAGTGTATGATAATGTATCTGAAGAATATTTTTTTTTATTAAACAACTTAATATTGCTTTAGTTGTGAAATTAGATGAGTTACCATGGAACTGGAAGAGAGGTGATAGCATCATGATCCATGCATGTGTAATTGTTTTCGCCCCCATTAAGTTTTTTGTTGCATTTTGGACAGCTTGGATACCACCAGCCATTGGGAAAATCAAAGTCAACAATCAAAGCTTGACAGGTGAATCTTAGATGCTGGTAATAGAAAGGAAATATATGTTACAGGGGTGTGGTTAAATGAAATTAAAAAAACTAATTATATGAAGAAGGTAAAGCATGTTATCAAAGCTATTAATAAAAGGGTTTAAAAAATAACCTTGTGCTCATAAGGATTCATGTAAAGAATCTCATGTATTGTTCTCCTATTTTCTTTGATTTGTTCCTCTATCGAAAAAACAACATTTGATGATGAAGGGAGTTGTTGTATTTCAACGGGTAGTTGTGCAAAGCTGCGTGTACAATTGATTTAAAAGGATGGTGAAAAAATAATTAGTTAGAAAAAAATTGATAATGGTAAAGCATAAGAGAGATGGTTGATGTTGGAATAACTTACAAATGTTTATATGCTAAGCATTCTGGCATGTCTGGATTGAAGTACCAAAGAGAGACGACTGTACTGTTAAGATTTGGTTTTCCTTGTGAACAAAAGAGTTTTTTGTAATAAAATGAAAGGGGAATTAGTTGGATTAGAATGACAATAAATATCTTAAAGTTTTTATTTTTAGAAAAAAAATAAATGGAAGTTAAAATTACCCTTAAATTCTGTGACACGAAATCCAGCAAACGCAATGATAATTGGAGATGGTAGGTTATGAAGAGCGAGTTCATCAAAATCTCTGGCATTATCACCCCAAAGAGTTATGCGAAGCTCCTCACCACTTTGAAAGAAAATACAAAACAAATTTGATCAATAAGCTTGATAAAGTAAGGTAATTTGCATTTAATTTTTTAACTCACCGAATGTTCTCAAACATGAATTCTCTCTTATTTTCGAGTGTCTGTCCACGAACCATAACTTGTTTAAGTGGCTGCAATGCTTTAAGTCTTCCAAGGACATCTTAAAAAATAGGAATGAATGTTTTTAAGTGATGTTATCAAATTGAGTTCAATAATAGAAATGTTTTATAATAAGCTAAATGAATGAAGTAGATGGTAAACCTGTAAGAATTCTGGAGCCTTTTGACTTGGTCAGAATATGTGCATAGTCAATAAAATTGAAGTAGCATCTAGGAATATAAGGTGTAATAGCTTCAATGCCTGCAATTTTTGTGTTAGATTTGAGATCAATTACAACATCATGGACAACAACTGTGTTTACTGCTCTGTTTTCATAAATATAGAATCCTTTGATTTCATAGTGATTTCCTTCAATAATTATTGCTGCAAATGTTGGGAGATCCCTTGTTTTAGCTAAACCTTGAATAGCTCCACCCTATATAAAAAAAAGATTAATGTTGGAATGAAAAAAATAATTGTTCACCATGCCAACAACCAAATAGATTAGAATTTTCAATGCAATATGCAATAAGGTTTAGAATTTTGAATACAATATGTAATAAGGTTTTGTAAATTATTTAAAGAAGAGTTTTTATGACATTGGAAGTGAGGTATTGGTACCACTGGAACATTAAGCTAAAATACTGGTTTTAATAATGAATTTAAGAGATTTTATGTCTTAATATTTCTTAGAATGTGTTAATTGGTTGGTTGTAACGTATAAAGTCTATGAATTTGAAGGAAGATTTTCTAAGTTAACAAACGTGTCTTGAGGTGAAGGTAAAACATTATTTCTAGCAGGATGCACATATATTATAATTAATTATTGTAGACCACTGTATAAATGAAAGCTGTATATAAAAGATGTATAGAATAAAAGATAAATGTACTTCTTGGTTGCTTCTCAATGCTTGTCTATAATTGGGTGTAATATACCTGGTAAACCGTGGCTCTAGTATGGAACTGTAACTGAAATTTTCATGGTGAATTGGTGTAGTTAACAGTTAATGCATCATAAAATTTCTCAAACTCTTATATTAAATCATGTCAAGTAATAGAATATATAAAACTTGCCTGACCTGTATAAAATTTTCTATGGATTATATAAAGCAAATGCAATGCTTGGGGCTTGTCTGGTTTTTTAAGCATGTAGAAAACAAAGTTGATTGTAAATTATAAATGGATGCTAAAAATTTGCTATGTTAATTTATTTTTTTTACAATTTCAATATTGAAAAAGTATTTTCCATAAGTTGAATAAACAATTGTTGGATTAGTAGTGAACTTAACTATAGCGCTATAGTAACGAATTAAAAAGGAAAGGAAATTTGGTTTTTCATGGGGAATCTTAAGAGCAAATAACTACCTCTGGTTAAGTAAAAAAAATGTTAAATTGTCAAAGTAAAGAAAATATTCAGAAATGAGTGGGCATGTATTATTCAAACATTTAAATATATAGAAAATAAGATTCATCAGTGGTTATATTTTCATGATAAATTATACCTGATTGTCAACAAAAATACAATTAAAACTGCTTGGTTGACCATTAAATTTAGCAATCCAAACTCGACAGGCCCTAGCTCGTAATGAAGGGTAGAAGTTGTATTTTTTAATCTTTTTTATAGGTAGAGCCATTGTCCTGCAAATGATTAATAAAAAAAATATTAGGAGCAATGATAAAAATAGCAAAGCTAATATTAATAAAAAGAATGACATGTATTGCAAATATTTAATTTAAAATGAATGGGGAAAAACAACAAATGAAAACATGCCCAAATTAAAAATGATAAATCAAATAATTTTTTTCTTTTGTAAAAAGCATCACTTTAGAGAAGAAAAAAAGACAGGGAGCAAAAGATTGACAAATAAATAACATGTGGTTCCGAGAGATTAAGACACTGATAGAGAGCTAAGAACATCTTTATACACAATGTTTTTCGCATAGATTGAATGATTTCCTTCAGCATCGCATGTGATAATCTTTAGTCCTTGTCTTGATGTAACCCGTGAAAGAGCAACATACAATTGTCCATGAGTGAAAACTTGATCCTTGAGAAAAACCCAAACAACTTTCAACTATTGTCCTTGACTTTTATTTATTGTCATAGCGTAACACGGTCTTATAGGAAATTGTCTTCGTTTAATCGTGAATGGACATTTTGCATCATTTATTGGAAAAACAATCCTGGGAATAAATACACGATTGCCAATAAAAGAGCCTGTTATTATTTGAGCTTCTATGATTTTCTCAGCAAGTTGCGTAACAATAAGTCTTGTTCCGTTACATAAACCAGTTGATAAATTAAGATTGCGTAAAAGCATTATTGGTATGCCAATTCTCAAGGAAATTATGTGGGATAACATTCCATTGAACTCAAGTTGATTGATAAATTCAACAGGATACAAAATATTTGCATTGTCACCATCGCTCGATGTTTTGCAAACAGTATCAGTACTTAGGTAAATCCGCTTCATTCTTGGCAACATGTTTAAGATAAAATTGTTGATTTCAGAAACTGTAGCATTTCTTGGAGTTACAATTGCTCTCTCTCTAAAATAGCATGGATCAATATTGATATCACGAATAGAGGGATACACTGCTGAAACAATTGCTAATATGGGGTTAGATCCAGCTTCAAGCAAAAGATCTTGTGGTATTTTAATCATGGATGCATCATAATCATCAGGGAATAAAGCATCTTGTTGAGTTCCATCACCAATTGCAAGAATCCAGTTGCCAAAAATAGCAAGTTCTTTCTTTTGATCATTTGAAAGTCCATTGGATGATAGCCTCATATTCTGTGTAAGAGTGAGAACTTTAAATTTAGACCACAAAACAGAGCTGCAAAGAGATGCAAGAATAATATCTTCCTTTGTTCCTTCGGGAATAACAGGTAAAATCTGTCTGAAATCTCCTCCTAACAAAATTGATTTCCCACCGAATGGTTTATCATTGGGCAAGTCGTTACCATTTGTTAGGACATCACGAAGTGATCTGTCTAATGCCTCAAAGCAACACTGATTATTCATTGGAGCCTCATCCCATACAATTAGAGAGGTCATTTCTAGAAGTCGTGCAAGATCTATTTTTTTTTAAATCTCGCACGATGAAGTATCAGAAACAGTAAGGGGGATCTTAAATCTTGAATGAGTTGTGTCACCACCAGGAAGCAAAAGTGATGCAATACCCGATGATGCAATAACAAAGACAATCAAACCATCTGATCTCAATCGATTAATTATTGTATGCCATAAAAATGTTTTCCCAGTTCCTCTATGGCCATGAACAAAAATTAATTCTTGTCTTTTTTCAAGGACAGATTTAACAACACAATCATAAACATTTAGTTGACATTGATTGAGATGTGGGAAAGTTGATGAATGTTGACATATAAGATCTACAATATCGTAGTTAAGTTCTTCTCTCAAAAGTTTATTCTTTATTTCTGACAATAAACGCCCATCAGGCATTGGAAGCTTGTGTTTTTCAAGAGATGTGCCAGCAACATTGAAGAGAAGCTCAAGCTCATATAGAACATAGTTTTTAAGCTCATCATCGAATAATTTAAGATTAGGCATGGCAAAGCTGGATTTGAAACGAGTAATAATATCATCATACATTGAGCGCAAGAATTTATTGAACAAAACTTCTGGATCAGCAACATCACAGAAAAGAATAACACTAACAAAGAGATTCCTAATTTGAGGAGATGTTGCAGTAGCCATGGCCTCACAAAAGATGTCTTCCCATTCTTTATCATCCCATAAAAGCCTCAAGGTCTTGCAAGCAAGTTGAAATGTTGGATGCATAACACCCGAAACATTTTTTAGATAATCAAAGCTCAGCGCTCCTCTTACATGGATAAGGAGTAGTCTTAGAAAATAGAGCTCTTCTAAAGCAGGGTGAACATATGTTAATCGACCAAGACTAAAACCTTTTGATCTTGGAATCCATTCTTTTTTATTAGGATTCCAAATATATTTATGTGGAAATTCTGAGTAGTAAAGCTGACATGCTTCATGATCAATTCTATTACGTGTGAACCATTCTGTGAATTGTTTTTTCAATACCTGGTCTTTTAAGTATTGATGGTAGACTTTCATTTCCTGAGTAAACAACATTTTGATGCAATGGCAAATGGATTTGAAGTCGCTCAACATGAGGTGATCTTGAATGTATTGGAAATTATAAAAGACACCAGACCGCTTCATATGGGCATATAAAACGACAATTCATATATGTATGGATCTCATCAGCACGATCTTTTTCAACAACAACTTTACATCTGTCAGAGCCCTTGCTTACGTACTTAAAAAGATACTTTATTAACATTGACTGACAACAGATCTCAATATTTATGTGGGTATTGTATCGTAATAAGAGTTCCTTATTATATGGAACAACATATCTATTATTGAGCTGAATGCCATTTTTCATAACAAAATTGTCTTTAAGATCACGACGTCTGTAATAAACAAAGCCATTATCATAAAAAACAGTTTGTGTCTTGAATTTTTTTGGGAATCTTTTTGAGCAAACTCCCTCGTTCATACACTGAGATTTTGGATTTACAAGACCACATGTACCATGCATCATGAATCTTGAAACAATTTCATAGCATTTTGAATCGTTAATTTGTCAGGGATTTCAGCTGAAACAATGGAACAACATCTTCAGGTGTACGACATTTAAAATTCGAGTGTAGCCAAATCAATATATGAGTGTATGACAAACCCCTCTTTTGAAATTCAATTGCACAAACATCTACAAAATAAAAAGAAAACTAAGACAAACAATCATAATAAGAATAGAAAGTTGTAATGTTTAGAAGAAATGAGATAAAAGATAAGGCACCTGCAATTGTCCGACCAAAAGGCTTGCCTAATTTTATGAAGGCTGATATAACCTTCGATCTAAAAACACGTCTAATGATATCAGGATTGTCTTCATGTTTGTAAATTCAACCTTTTGTAAGCTCCCTTCATATTTGATGCCAACCTCGTGATCACGTGGTCACGCAACCCACAATCAAGATTGAGATCTGATCCCGGAAAGCCGAAATAGATCTGATAGGAGTGTGACACAATGGAAACCTACCTCAAGGCACCAACACTATTGGATTGAGTAGAATGACGCCACGAAGCCAGTTAATCTTTGATAAGTTAGATTCAGTTCGTTCAAGAACTGAAGAACGCAAGAATCACTCTCACACGTTAAAACTGAAAAATTCAGAAGTAATTATCATCAAAGCTACTGATATTTTGGCTTACATGAGTTTAAATAGTTCAGCTGCCGAAATCACCTCGAATCAAAATCTATGTCAAACAATGTAAGATCAGCAACATTAAAGATAGCACTAACACCATACTCACCTGGAATGTCAATTTTGTATGCGTTGTCATTGATTCTCTCTAAAACCTGAAATGGACCATCACCACAAGGCTGTAATTTTGATTTCCTTTGGTTAGAAAATCGTTCCTTACGCATATACACCCAAACCCAATCACCGGGTTGGAAAACAACCAGTTTACGTCCCTTGTTTGCTTTAGAAGCGTAAAGTCTGTTCTTTTTCTCTATTTGCAGTCGAACTTCCTCATGGAGTTGTCTCACCATCTTTGCCTTCTTTTCACCATCTAAACTTACCATTTCTTTAAAAGGTAAAGGAATTAAGTCCATAGGAGTTAGTGGATTAAAACCATAAACAATTTCAAAAGGAGAAAAACCAGTGGTCGAATGCACAGTTCTATTATAAGCAAACTCAACAAAAGGCAAACATTCTTCCCAACTTTTTAAATTCTTTTGAATTATAGCATGCAAAAGTTGGGATACTTTTTTATTCACTACCTTAGTTTGTCAATCTGTTTGAGGATGACATGTTGTCGAAAATAAGAGTTTAGTTCCCAACTTTCCCCATAAGGTCTTCCAAAAGTAGCTAAGGAACTTAACATCACGATCTGACACGATACTCTAAGAAATGCCATGCAAACGTACAATCTCCCTAAAAAACAAGTCTGCGATATGAGATGCATCATCTGTTTTATTGCATGCAATGAAATGCGCCATTTTAGAAAACCTATCAATCACAACAAAAATAGAGTCTCTACCTTTCTTTGACTTAGGTAAACCTAAAACAAAGTCCATAGAGATATCTACCCAAGGTTCAGTAGGCACAGGTAATGATGTATATAGTCCATGCGGTTGTACTCTATATTTTGCCTTTCTACGAGCAATGCACTGTTCACAAATTCGTTGCACATCTCTTTTCATCTTTGGCCAATAGAAATGCTCATGCAATACATCCAAAGTTTTCGCAACCCCAAAATGACCCATTAAACCACCCCCATGTGCTTCACGAACAAGCAATTCATGCAAAGAACTAGCAAGAACACACAATCTATTCTCTTTGAACAAATAACCATCCATCTAAAAAAACTTACCAAAAGCCGAATGCCCACATGCATTATAAATCTCGGCAAAGTTAGAATCATTATCATACAATTCCTTCACATATTCAAAGCCTAACAATCTAGTATTCATGGTGTGTAAAAGAACATACCTGCGTGAAAGTGCATCAGCTATGATGTTCTTTTTGCCTTGCTTATACTTGATTACGTAAGGAAATGTTTCAATGAATTCAACCCATTTTGCATGCCTCCTATTCAACTTACCTTGTCCTTTCAGATGTTTCAAGGACTCATGATCCGAATGGATTACGAACTCTTTTGGCCACAAGTAATGTTGCCATGTCTCAAGTGCTCTTACCAATGCATAGAGTTCTTTGTCGTAACTTCTCACTAAAATACGCAATAGGTCTCCGATCCTGCATCAAAACAGCATCTATTCCCATTCCAGACGCATCACTTTTTATTTCAAATGCTTTCGTAAAGTCAGGTAAAGCCAAAACAGGTGCAGAACATAATTTCTCTTTCAAAAGAACAAAAGCCAATTCTTGTTCCTCCCCCCATTTAAACCCAACTGACTTTTTAACAACTTCATTCAAGGGTGCAGCTATTGTACTGAAATCTTTCACAAAACGCCTGTAAAAACTATCTAACCTATGAAAACTCCTTACCTCACTTACCGATTGGGGTGTAGGCCAATCCTGGATGGCCTTAACTTTCTCCTCATCCATCTCGATACCCTATGCATTTACAATATAGCCAAGAAACACAATTTTCTTCATGCAAAAGACACACTTTTTAAGATTAGCATACAATTTCTCACTACGCAACATACTAAATACATTACGCAAATGATCAAGATGCTCAGTTAAGTTCTTGCCACAGATCAAAATGTCATCAAAATACACAACCACAAACTTACCTATGAATGCACGCAACACATGATTCATTAAACGCATAAATGTACCAGGTGCATTTGTATGTCCAAACGACATTACTAACCATTCATACAAACCATGCTTAGCCTTAAATGTTGTTTTCCACTCATCACCTTCTTTCATCCTAATTTGATGATAACCAATTTTCAAGTTAATTTTAGAGAAAATACAGGATCCATGTAACTCATCTAACATGTCATCAAACCTAGGAATTAGGTGTCTATACTTTACCGTTATGTTGTTGATGGCTCGACAATCAACACACATCTTTCATGTTCCATCCTTTTTAGGCACAAGTAGTACCGGTACAACACACGAGCTCATACTCTCACGAATATAGCCCTTTTCCATCAGCTCATCAACTTGCCTTTGAAGCTTCTTCGTCTCCTCGGGATTGCTTCTATAGGCTGGTCAGTTAGGAATTGAAGCTTCGGGTACGAAATTAATTTGATGCTCTATCCCCCTTAATGGTGGTAATCCGCTAGGAGTATCGTCGGGGAACACATCATCAAACTCCTACAACAAAGAAATAGCAACACTAGGCACAACATGATCAAGATCATTAGTATTAAAGTAAGCCTCTTTGTACATAAGTAAAATCATTGACTTGTTAGTGAAAAATACAGATATGACCTCACCCTCTCTAGCATAAAACTTGGGTTGTTTTCTTAGTTTTTCCACACAATTCTCATCACCTTTCCTAACTTTCTTCACTCTTCTTGTCTTACCTCTACTCTCGGCCAGATTTGGGTGTTTTTGAGTTGCAGTCAAATGGTTTGATTTGTTTGGAGTGTTGGCCAAATATTTGTTTGTGTTTGGATGGGTGGCCAAATGGGTTGTATTGGTTTGGGTTCTAGCCGAATCTGATGGTCTTCTCTCCCCTTGTTCCTCACCTTGATTTTCTCTCCCTATCGCCTCATGCTCACTTTTTAGCTTTATTTGATCATCATACACCTGTTTGGGTGTAAGAGGTACAAGAGTGATGGTTTTACCATCTTTTACAATGGTATACCTATTTTTAACCCCATCATGAATTGCCTTCCTATCATATTGCCATGGTCTCCCCAACAAGATGTGGCTTGCTTGTATTGGTACCACGTCGCATAAAACTTCATTGACATATTTCCCAATAAAAAATGGAACCATAACCTGTTTAGTCACTTTCACTTCACCACTATCATTCAGCCATTGCAATCTATATGGTTTAGCATGCTTAACAGTACACAAATTCAGTTTACTAACAAAGGTGGTACTACAAACATTAACACAGCTTCCACTATCTATAATTAAACCACACACCTTGCTTTGTACATAACAACGCGTATGGAAGATGTTCTTCCTTTGTTGATTAGTTTCATTTTCCTTGACGTGAACCTAAAGTGTTCGTCTTATAACCAAGGACTCCTCAATCGGTAATGCTAACTCATCCCCATCACTATCCTCCAATGGTGGCATGCCTTCACAATCAGATCTGTCACTTTCAGATTCCATATCACCATTATCTCAAATCATCATGATTCTCTTGTTTGGACACTCTGAAGCATAATGTCCATGTCCCTGACACCTGAAACATTTAACATCACAGGTACGTTTAGGTTGAGTTTCAGATTTACCTTTGGCATCAGTAGGGACATCAAGTTTAGCCTTTGGTGGTTCAGTTATAGAAGGAATAAAGGATCTCGGTCAGACAACACCCTCTCTATTTAGATTCGGCTTCTAAGATGATGAAGAGCCCGAATTAAACGCTAGCCGAGCATGTCCCTTCCAAAGTTGTCTCTCCACCTTTATAGCCATGTGAACCATGTCCTCTAGCTCCATATAGTGTTGTAGCTCAACCACATTGGCAATGTCCCAATTCAACCCATTAAGAAATCTAGTCATGGTGGCTTCTCTATCCTCAACAACACTGGCCTGAATCATTGCTATCTCTATCTTTTTGTGATATTCATCTACTGTCTTATAACCTTGATTCAGACCTTGGAGCTTCAGATATAAGTCTATGTAATAGTGGTTTGGCACAAATCGCCTCCTCATTAAGACTTTCATCTCCCCCCAAGTCTGAACGGGTCGCTCCCCATTCCTCCTCCTACTGATTACAATTTGATCCCACCAAATCAATGCATACTCCGTAAACTCAATTATCACTAATTTCACCTTCTTTTGTTCAGAATAGCTATGGCAATCAAAAATCCAATCTACCTTTTTCTCTCACTCCAAATAAGCCTCGGGATCGTTTTTACCTTGAAAGTTAGGAATTTTCAGTTTAATGGTGTCCAAGTCCCCATCCATATCTTCATAATTGCCCATGTCATTAAAATTCACATTCCACCTAGCCCTATTCGATCCAGACCTGATTCCTTGGCCAGCAGATGCAAAATCATAGTCATCTTCACCCGCATGTGCGTTTTCGTCAACAAACTCTTCAAAATCAGATCTGACATTCTGTACGACCATATGGATCGTATTTCCTCGGCGATCAACCCCACTATTTTGTTGCTTTATTGAATTCACCTCTTCTTTCATATCCTTGTACGTTCTAGACAACAACTCAAGTTGTTGGCCTATGGCTCGCAATTGGAAAGCTACATCAGCTTTTTGTGTCGTTGATTCGTTGTTTTCAGACATTCTTTGAATCTGTAAAATTTGGTTAGTAGCACAAAATATTTCCTCACACCTCTCGTGTATCACACAAAAACAAATCAAGGCTTTTCACTCTAATAAGCTCACTAAGCCTTTTACCTCACAATTTGCTTTCTTTTGGTTTTTTAGGAATTGAAATCAACAAATCAAAGTCAGTAGCCTTCGCAACACACTCTAATTATAATTTTCAGACTCAAGAATTAATAAATATACTGAAAACAAAGTAAAATAAAACTACGATTATGATTTTGCGAGTAGCAATGCAAATTCGTACGAATTGTGGATGAAACAAATACACGAAATAAAACAGAAGCAAATATTAGCTAAAATAGTTACTTGACTCCTAGATAACCCAAATATAACAGAAACAAAAAGATTTTGACAAAACTAAACAGTAAGGATCATGTTTTGAAACTTGACGCAAATTTAACTTGTTACGCAATTTTTACGTAACAGAATTGAAACCCAGACCAAACGATCTCAAAATAACCTCAAATTCAATATTTAGTATTATAATACTAAACAAACAACAAAAATCAATTTATAGGTCATTCTTTTATGTCTAGGTACTCAAACCCCTTGTATGATCAGTTTGCGGCAGAATTGAACCTCAAATTAAAACCTCCAGAAGCTGATATCAAAATAAGCCCAAATTTAATATATGGTGCGATCTCATCCCCAATACATAGAATATGAAGTTTCAATTTAGTCTAAGATGGTTTGCTTATGGTTCACTAAGAGTAGTGTTTCTGCAGCAGAATTGAACCTCGAATTAAAACCTCAAGCAAACAATATCAGAATAAGGCCAAATTTGACATATGATGCGATCTCACGTCCAATAGACTAAATATGAAGTTTTAATTAATTCCGAGGTGGTTTGCTTATGGTTCACCAAAAGTTGTGTCTCTGCGGCAAAAATTGAATGATCCTTCAAATTTCAACTAATCCCTCTCTCTCTCTCTCTCTCTCTTTTCTTTTTAATATATTGATATGATTAGAGATAGTAACAAGATGAAATATAACCCCCTTTTTTTTTGCTTAGATGACGCAGACATGAAGAACAAGAAGATAGACACAAATACTGAAAAACTTAAAGGAACACTAAAAAAAACAAAAATAATAGAAGGATATGACCTTGTTTCAGAGCATAGCTCTGATACCAACTGATGCGAACCTCGTGATCACATGGTCACGCAACCCACAATCAAGATTGAGATCTGATCCCGGAAAGCCGAAATAGGTCTGATAGGAGTGTGACACAATGAAAACCTGCCCTAAGGCACCAACACTATTGGATTGAGTAGAATGATGCCATGAAGCAAGTTAATCTTCGATAAGTCAGATTCAATTTGTTCAAAAATTAAAGAACGTAAGAATCACTCTCACACGTTAAAACTAAAAAATTCAGAAGTAATTATCATCAAAGCTGCCGAAATTTTAGCTTACATGAGTTTAAATAGTTCTTGAAAAATTAACCCTAATGGACCCCTTATGTGGACTTATATGAGGTCCACTCAAAACTTACCCAAAACCCTAAACTGAAAAGCCCATAACTTAATCCAAACAATTCAGAGTTGTTGCAATGGAAAGAAGCAAATGCAATAATAAAGAAAGTGTGACATTTGTTCCATTCAACAAAGGTGGTACGAAATGAACTTTTTTTTTCTCACCAAATTCTTATTGTAAACCAATTAAGCCACAAATTATATGCAATCCAATTCAAAGCGAAAAATGTGTTCATTGTGCCGCAAAATTTAGAGTTGTTGCAATAAGAAGAAGGAAATGCAACAAAATAAAGAAAGTGAGTGGAACTTGTTGCAATAAATAGAGGTGCTACGAAATGAACAAACTCTTTTCTCATCAAATTCTTGCTGTAAACCAATTTAGTCACTAATTATATGCAATGCAATTAAAAACGTTAATTCAGCCACCAATTACATGTTCAAATTAAAATCATGGGAATTAACAATATAATTTTAACAAAGAAAATTTTCTTCATACAAGCATTGTTGAAAACAAAATTAGCCAGTCATCATATGTAATTGAATGAAAAAGCCTTGACATGAGCAATGTATATTGTTGTGGAGAAAATAGAACAAAAAAAAAATGGTTAAGCATAATGTTGTCAATCATTTCAACCATATTATGCAATCAAATCTAAAGTAATAATTCAACTGCCACTTATATACAATTTAATTCAAAATCTAACTAAAACTAAATCGTAAGGAAATGGTTTCTAATTTTCCAATCAAGGCAATTTTAATAATATGGTTAAAATTGAAAATTTCAATGGAAAACAATAAAAAGCAAACTATTTAATGAAAGAAGAAGAATAAAAAAGTCAACAAAAAAGTTAATTATGAAATAAAGAAAACTTGAACATATGAAAAAATCCAAATTAATTCATAAAAAGACAAGCACATAATGGAAAAGAAAAATACAGTGACAAAGTTGCAGGGAAAAAACAGGTTAAGTTTGAAAATAAAGGTGTACCTATAACTTGAGTGAGATGGAAAAATGTGGTGTTTCAGCTCCCTGCAACCTGGAGATAGTTCAACACTAATTGAAATAACATGCCTGTAACATATGGTGAAAAGTAGAAAGTCACCAAGGAAATTTGAACTTTAGAGATGGACAATAACAACAATTGAAAAAGATATGTGATTATGAAAATTGAAAGCAAATAATTAAGAAAAATGTGTTCAGTCTGCTGCAAAAATAATAGTTGTTGCAATGGAAAGAAGCAAATGCAACAATAAAGAAAGTGAGTAGAATTTGTTGCAATAAACAAAGGTGATACCAAATAAACAATTTTTTTTCCGACCAAAATCTTGCTTTAAACCAATTCAACCACTAATTATATGCAATCCACTTTAAAGCGACAATTCAGCCACCAATTACATGCAACTGAAATTCATTAAAGTCATGGCAATTAACAACATAATTTCAGAAAGAGAATTTTCTTTATGCAAGTGTTGTTGAAAACAAAAGTAGCCAGCAATCACATGTAATTAAATTGGAAAATCTTGATATGAGCAATGTATATTCGTTGAGAGAAAATAAAACCCAATAAAACAATAATGGTTAAGCATAAAGTTGTAAGACATTTTAGACACAAATCATATGCACTGAAATTTAAAACGATGATTCAATTGCTAATTATATATAATTTAATTCAAAGGCCAAGGAAAAATAAAACAACATGTCAAAAATTCTTCATTCAACATGTAGCATCTTAAATAACCATGTCAAACCAATAAACAATTTAATTCTCTGTTTTCAAGCATAGAAGTAATAACCTTGATTGCCTTAATTATTTCATTAGCTAACCTAGCAATTAACATCCAAATGGAAAAATCTTCAACATACTGTTATTTCTTATTCTTAAGCATCTTTCATTTCGGAATGTATCTCTTTAAATAACCTCTAACATTAGTTCAAGCAGCTCTTTTTTAAAACACATATCACTAAGCATGAGTTCAAGCAACACCATTAAAAAAAAAAAACACATATCAACAAGCATATATTTTCCAGCAAAGCAAAACAATACCCCAATCTCAAGCTATCATGCAAACAAAGAATAAGCATTGATTAATTCAACTTAAGCTCCTTCTACAACAACAAAGATATTTAAAAAAAAATTAGTAGAAAATAGCTTGAAAGAAAGAACGAAACAACTAAGAACTAGAACACTGTCTAATAAAAAAAAAGAGGCATGAAAAACACTGTCTAATAAAACATTCCTTGAAAGTGGATAGCAAAACCAATAGCCTACACGATTAAAGATTCTGAGAAGGTCCACAAAAGATAAAGCAACCTGTAAAACAAACATTTTCAGATGCATAAATCCACTAATTAGCCAAATTAGCACCTAAAATCTAGATGGAAAAAAACAACAAACAAATTGTTTTTCTTATATCTCAAGCACCAATCAACTTCAAATGCCTCATCTCAAATAACAATTTTTTTAATAGGGAACAAAACAACGTGAACTTTAACAACAATACTAACAAAAAAAAAGGCACCAAACAATGCTATAAATGATTGTTCAATAAAAGCAAAAAAAATAAAAGACAACTAAAATGAGCTAAATCTTAAAAAACAGTAAATGACAATGAACAAATTTGGCTTTCACATGAAAGGAAAAGGTTGGAAATAAGCATTGAGATGTCTAAACAACCCTCTCTGTACCAAGTTAAAAACTTGCAACCTAAATTGATTTGAAACTAAAGCTGAGGAAAAGTAGAGAATGACCTCAAAAAATTGACCTTTATCCTAGCAGAACACCGGGAAAAAATTAGGAACCAGTACACCCAAACCTAGACCACCACGACAAATAGATCCCACATACAATATCAAAACATGCCCTCGCAATGTTAGAAAAAACCATGCTTCTAGCCTAAAATGACACAAAACCATGAGTTAATTAAATAGTGCAAACATGAAGCAACCTAAGGCTTTGTGCGAACATAGTGCAGAAAAGGAATTTGTTATTAGATAATGCATGCATTATGCTGATCATGTTGCAAAGGAATGAGATAACTCAATACAACTCACACATTACCTAGTAAACTGAAAAAAAAAACACGAACCCATTCAAAGGCATACAGATAAGATGCTAGGAAAAGCAAAAAAAAAAAAACACAAACAAAATTGCAGAGGCAAATGAAAACAATAAGGGGAACTGTAGTTACTGAAATGAAAAACAACAATCCCACATGACAGCCCTTGCCAATTAAAAAGACCACATGGATTAAAGTAAAAAACTCTCAACTATAAAAAACATGGATCTAAAATCTTAAAAAAATTGCATGGACAAAGTAATATTTAAATAATGATGGGTTTCAGTATAGAGTTGGTGTTTTTATATAATGAAGGGGTACATTAATTTTGTATGGACAAAGTAATATTTAAATCACAAACATGTATTTATTTGGCATATGTGATTTTACAGCCTATGGAGCACAATCTTTTGTTCTTGAAAATGGATGATTATGACATGCACTTGTTTTCTTTACCTTTATTTCAATATATTTCTAATACTTCATCAATATAAAATTTTTGAGGCATCGATTTAATATAAAAATGGTGAGATTATAAGAAAAAATTAATATAAAAATCATTTTCAAAGGGGTCCACCCAGCCCAAAAACATAAGCTTTAAGTTATGCCTAGTTAATCACTGTCCTTTAATTTTTCCAGTACTTGAAATATCAGAGCAACGTAGCATAATTACTTTCCTTTTTTCCTTTAAGAGCAGTTACATTACACTCAGTTAAGAGCACTCTATTTGCCTTCCTCCCATCAAACTTCTATCACAATATGGCTGGTCAGCGTGATGCAAGAGCTGGTCATGATGTCTTTTGTGATTTTTTCAAATTTGATAGCCTAATTCAAAACAGGAGAGGAGTAGGGAGAGAAACTATAGGATTGAAACACAATCCATGCACGCATTGAGGTCCTTTTATGAACGTGGAAAAAATCCAAGAACATCCAAAAAATTTGACAATACCAACAAATCCAACTCAGAATCAACACGCAGCAGGCAATTACCATGAAATATCCCAATAGAACCAAAACCAGAATCAAGCATCCAAATGATAGCAAAATATAATCCAAGAAAACACATAAGAACCACATAATCAAGTTAGGGATTGAAACTTAGTTGTTGCGATTCCTCTTTGCTATATAGTAAAAATGAGTGGAAAATTCTGATATATATACATCAATATGACGACCTAGTCTATTATAAGGTGCTTAAGGAAATTCCAGGCTCTTGTGCATTCACACCTCATGAACTATATGATTAATGAAAGACATTGTAAACAAACCAGCTAAGTGATGAGGTCGATGCATAGCCGAACACCAAAACAACCTCTCCAACGATGAACTGTCCCCAATAGAAGATAAAAAACTTCCAATACTGGCAGACGCAAAACGCAAGCTGAAAAAAAAAACATGGCAAACCAGTGCCTCAAAAAACACAACAATAGCAAAAAAGAAAAAGAAAAAGAAAAAGACAAACTTCAAGCAATTGAAACCTAGAAAGATTAGGGAAGCAAGACGTAAAAATAACCAGACAAATGCAGTTGCCAGACAATGTAAAAGGTCTTCATAAATCCAGAATTAAAATCATGCTCTTCAATCACAAAAACAACATTTAAGTTCTTAAAAAAAAATCAAAAAAACAAACAAGAATTCAGCAAAGCCAAAGAAACTTAAAGTGCATAGACAACCAACATGGGCAGTACAAAGACCCTAGCCAATCGAAGCACTACAGCAACCACCAGATCTCAAGCACACTCCGCAGCAAGACAAACACACACCAAAGATAGCATCAGCAACATTTGAAAATGGAACCAGAACATATACCTACTAACACCCAAAAAACCCCAAACTACAGAGCATGAAAAAAGACCAACCAAATCAAGACAATTAGAGTTCTGAGAAATGTTCCAAGAAATAAAAAAAAAAAACATACGTTGTGAAAGAAACCATATAAACTCTCTGTGCCTCTCAAGAGAGATAAAGTAATTATTAAAAAAAAACAAAACTACAAAAGGACGACTATCCCAATCAATTTCAGGTTCAAGCTCTCATGGAAATCCCTAGAATCCAGCAAAATCTAAAAGAAATCAAAGAAAAAAACAAACCAAAACAGTAACAGCAACCATTTCGTGCAAAACCAACCAAACATCCCACCGCAGGCTACCAGCCTAACACTCCCCCAACAATCCCAAACAACCAGGTACATTGCAGGTAAGGTGTGCATTTAATGCCCAATCCTTCCACACTAAACAAATAAGAAATCTCCCAACAATCACCGAATATCCGGGGCCAGACAAAACAACTTCACGCGAGAAAACTACTCAAAAGCAGACTTTCAAGCGATAAGAACTGCTTCAATCCACAGTGATTACACTCAATGGCTATAGTGTTTTCCTAAGCCCTTTTAGATTTTTTTTAATTTAATAATAAATGTTCAAGTCTCTGACACAATTTGAGTTTAAAAATTGAGAATAATGTTTAAAAGGATAAGATAAAAATAAGCAAGAGTTAATTTTTTTTTTTAAAAAAAAAACCATTCTTTCTTGATCCTCTAATATATTTTTTAAGAAAAATAAAAGAATAAAAAATTGATTTTTCTAGTTTTTTCTTGAAGATGGAGAATGGAGAGGTTGATTGAAAGCTTGTGATCGGAAACAATTGAAGTATCATTTAGTAAAGTTAGATGCTATGTTGATTGTAACTCAAAGATCTGTCAGTGATAACAATTTGTAGAGAGCCTATGATTATTTAAAAATATAGTTATTAAATTTATTCTAGTTCAGTAAATTAATTTCGAAAATAGTTCCATATTAAACTTGAAAGAAAAATTAATTAATCTACTAAACTCATAGTTACTAATCAACTTCAAAATAAATTATTTTAATTTTTTGAAAATAACACGACAATATCTTTTTAATAAAAAATTATACCATACTTTAAAAAGCATGGGAACATATTATGCATATATTTTGAACACAAACAATCTTGGGCCTGACTAGACAACTGAACCCAAGATCTTGGACCTGGCTACGGAACCAGACCTAATATCCTAAAAAAATAAAATTGAAAATATCTTAAAATATTCTTAAAAAAACATCTTGAGATAATATTTTTTTTTATTTTGTAAAATCTATTGTTTATATCATCACATCAAAATAATATAAAAACATCAAAAAATATTTATTTAAAGTAAAGAAAAAAATAAAATAAAATTTAATTTTTTAAAAAAGTATTTTTGAAAAGCAAAAAAAACATGTTTTAATAAGAAAATTCAACCCAACCTCAAATGAAAAAACATTATCATCACCCAACTTTTATACAATATAAAAATAGTCTCATCAATTTATTTCCTCTTATTTTTTTTCATACAATAAGAAGAAAATAAATTGATAAGATTTTTTTTATATTGTATAAATTTTTTGTGATGATAATTTTTTTTTATTTGAGTTTGGGTTGAATTTTCTTATTAAAACATGTTTATTTTTGCATTTCAAAAATGCTTTCAAACAAATTTCAAAAATATTTACTTTTTTCTTTGTCCTATCAATTTGTTTTTTCCTTAAAAATTTCAAAATTATAATAAAATAGATTTTTATATATAAAATAAATGTAAATTATGTATTTATAAATGCAAAGTAAATTATCTTAGTTTTTACGTGTTTGTTTGGTATTGTAATAATTTTTACAATTGTAATTTTCAAAAATTATATGTATTGTTAAAACTGAGATAGATTTTTGTTTGTAAATTAAAAGAAAAGCAAGTTATTTTTAAATTTTATAAAATTAAAATTTAATATATATATTATTTAGTAAAAAATATAAAAGTTAGTCGACTCACCAATCAATTTGTTTTTTACATGGTTGGATAAAAAATAGAATTAATAGTATAAAAAAAATAACAAAAAGTTAATCCGTGGGCTAAAGCTCGGACAGCAGTAGTTTGGGAAAAGTCAAAACTGAAAAGCTGTGTCCTTTCGAAAGGGACGACGTCGTTATAAAAGCTAAAGAAAGTGGGTCTTTTCTAGGTTAGGTTTTGGGGGCAGAGTGAGGGAAGGAAGAGTGGTGAGGGGAGAGAAGAAGAAAGGAGACAAGTCAAGGGTAAAGAGAGTATGAAAGCAGAGGATAAGCTGAATGCCATAAGGTCAGGTATAGTGGTGATAGGTGCTTTAGCGTTTGGCTATCTCACTCTGCAGATTGGTTTCAAGCCCTTTCTCCTTAAAGCCCAACAACACGAAGAGCAACAACAGCAGTCTCTCCACAGTCAAGAAACCTCAATCAACGACCAACAACAACAACAACAATAATAATCCCAGGTTAGCTCGATAATCGCATTTCCATTTAATGTTTATTTGATCAAGTTAATGCCACTTCGGGTATTAATTTGCTCATTTGGGTTTCATTGCTTTGATGTACAGTAGCATTTGATTTTTATAAGTTATTTTTCGATAGTTTTGATTAGGTGTTTTCTGATGGTTTTAGTATGATGATGTCAATACCATCGAAAATCACCTTAAAAAACAATTGATAATTTTTAGAATTTTGTATGGTTTTGTTATAAGAATGTCAAAACCATTCAAAAACATCTAAAACAAACAAAAAAAAATTGAAAATGAATTTTCAATTGCATTATTAAGCACATACTTAATCAGTTTGAGTTTGCCTTTTTATTAATAATTTAGTGAGCTTAAATTAGCATTTGATAAAGAAAACGGATGTTTTGTGAATAGGGTTGTGTTCATAATTTCATGTTGACAAAGGTTTTGTTGAGTTGTTTCGATAATAAAATATTTTCTTATAATAAAGCTGTCGTAGATGGAGGGAGAAGAAAATAGGGAAGACAGTGATGAAGAGAACTGGTGGGATGCTTAGGGTCGAAGGCGAAGAATGGCCGTGGCTCAAGTTATTCGCCATGTAGCATATGCCATCTGTGTATACCATGAGCATTGTAATAAAGAATGCAGTGAGTCTGCAACATCGGTTGAAAGCAGAAAACCTAAGGCACTTGAATGGGAGAGACAATTTGAGGGCATCAGGAAAGCAATTAATGATGTTGCAGAGGCAATCAGGGAGGGTTATTGAGAAAACTGTCGAATGTGTTCATTCGGAGGAATAAGTGTTTGCAGAACTAGTGAGGGTAGGAGTTGAGCAGCCCTCACTGTATGCAGCCTTCAATTTCCTTGTCAATGATGGTGCAAGGGTGAAGACATTTTTAGGTTAGGCTTTGAAAGAAAACTAGGCCCAACCCAGGTTTCCAGTTGACAGATCACTAGATGTATAGGGTTAAATACCTCAATTTTAAATATGATACAAATGAGTAATAAAAAAGTTAGTTTAGATTTAGTTCTCTACTAGATCATTGACGCGCTATGCTGCTGGTTGGGTTAATTTTTTCTTAAACATAAAAAAATATTCAGGTATTGCTAATGTTTTTTTCTAGCAAAAAAATAAATAAATTATGTGAGGGTTGACCTGATGTAACTCGGTTGACTTTGCGGGTCTAAAAACAACTCATACAACTTATAAAAACATAGTTTGATTAAAAACATTTCAAGATGACATCTTTTTTCTAATATTAAGATAATAACATATTGGATTGACTTTGGTCAACCCGGGTTAACATGTTAAATTTGCGACTTGGGTATGAGACTATAATATCTCTGTAGAAAGCAAATTAAAATAAATTATAAAGCTTAATTCTCAATCAACTCAATGTTGAATGATGAAATTGAAGAAAAAAAATCAATTAAAAAAGGACCTAAGAAAGTAATCCTAGTTAACCTATCAAACCTGTAACTTGAGTCATAAGACCGAGTTAACCCTATGAAAAATAAATTATGAATTTCAATCCTAAATCATCCCAACATCCAAGTATGATATTGAAAAAAAAAATCAATCAAAAAAGCATAAAAAAAACAACCTGAGTCAATCCACCAAACTCATGACTCAGGTCATCAAACCGTGATAATCTCATAAAAAGAAAATAAAACATAACTTAATTTAACCCAGGTTAAACTTCTGAATTTGCGACTTTGATCATAAAACTGAGATAACCTCATAAAAAATAAATCAAAATAAATTGTGAAGCTCAATTTCTAATAGCCTCTGTCGAACCAAATGTTGAAGATGAATCATGAAACCGGGATAACCTAATAAAAAACAAATCAAAACAAATCTTAAAGCCTAATTTCCAATCAAATATAATATTAGATAATGCATTTTGGGAAAAAAAATCAATTAATAAAAAGAAAAAAAAAACTAAGTCAATTGGGTTAACTTTTCAAATCCTTAACCGAGTCATGAGATATGGACAACCCAATAAAAGCAAATTCATTGTTGAAGGAATAATGATCTAGGTCATGAGATTGAGATAAACTTTTAGAAAGAAAATAAAAAAATGACTCGATTTAACCGAGGTTAAAATACTAAAACTCGCAACCATGATCGTGAGACCAAGACATCTCCATAAAAAACAAATCAAAACAATGATTGTGAGACCAAGACATCCCCATAACAAACAAATCAAAACAATGAAGTTCAATTCCCAACCAACCCACTGTTGAATGATGAAATTGAAAAAAATTCAATTTAAAAAAGACACAAAAAACAACTCGAGTCAACTCAGGTTAACCCATTAAACACTATTCCTAGGTCATGAAGCTGAAATAACATAATAAAAAGTGAACAAAACAAATCATGAAGTGTAATTCCCAATAAACCCAATATTAAATAATGAAATTGAAAAAAAAGTTAATAAAGAAAAAAACCTTAGTCAATCGAGTTAACTCGCTAACCCTGTAGTCCATGTAATAAGAGTGTGATGACTCAATAAAAAAAATTTAATATTAAATGATAAAATTTTAAAAAAAACATAGATTAAAAAAATCAAAGGAAAGGAAAAAAAGAAAGCAAAGCACTATTGAATAATGATTTGTGAGGATGGGCACAATAAAAAACCCCTCATATTTTAGTTTATAATTAAAGTTAATGAACTTAGCATAATACCAATAGGGGTAACCGTGCATATTGAGAGTGTTTTGGGAACTTAACACAATTAAAAAAAAAGATTTTAGTAAAATAACACAAGCGAGAAAATACTTATGGATTTAGTAAACTTGATTAAGTCGCAATTGACATCTACAAAACTTGAGTCGCAGATACCTTCTGCAACTCGATTATCGCAAATCCTATATGCAACTGGAGTATTGCATATGCCAATTA
Source organism: Populus trichocarpa (assembly GCF_000002775.5). Lineage (NCBI taxonomy): Eukaryota > Viridiplantae > Streptophyta > Magnoliopsida > Malpighiales > Salicaceae > Populus > Populus trichocarpa. The sequence continues at coordinate 14,807,269 of NC_037292.2, forward strand.
GGACACTCAAGTCGTAGATAGGATCTGCGACTCCTCTAACAGACTTACCTTGAGTCAATATCTTCTGTCATTAACTCCATACCCAAAAATAACAATTCACACAATTCAAATAACTAGTTTTCTAACATCAAAACACAATTCACAGAAGCAACACATAATATCTTCAATCATAAATAACATAATTAGATCGACAATTAACATAACATTTTATTAAAATTAAACTAACTATACATCTACTCATAATTCTCATAACATATAATAACATGTAACTATATCTAATAATCACCATAACTCGTGGACAAGTCTAGAGCATCACTCAACTCGTCCAACTCGAGGACAGGTCTGTAATAACCGTGTAGGTACGAGGATTACCAATATCATCCTAGCTCGTGGATGGATCTGGGATGCTCATAGAGGGACTAACATCCCCAACACTCTCACGATAAGTAATCTCGTTTTCCGTTAATGTCACTTTAAAATGCTCGGCCTCCCTAACCTTTTGAAGTCCACCATGACATAAATTGAGCGTAATGTTGTCCATAATACATTCCCATCTCATCGACACATTCTTGGATAGTCGTTGTTGCTTTCCAAGCCTCACGTGCTAAGTAATTAATCTATATACATATATTAAAAACCAATTAGTAGTGATGCGAACATCGTGGTCACGCAACCCACACGCAATGACACTAATTCCCGGAAAGCCAAGTAAATCAGGTTTGATAGGAGTATGACACAAAGATAACTTGTATCTAGGCACCAACACTATTGAAAACGGAAAACCCCTACCTAACGAATATTGATTCATGGACGAGAAGTATAAGGACGACGCCACGAAGCCAGTTGTTCTTCGATAAGTCGTTTTCAGTTCTTTAGAGAACCAATGAATATTGATTCATGGACGAGAAGTATAAGGACGACGCCACGAAGCCAGTTGTTCTTCGATAAGTCGTTTTCAGTTCTTTAAAGAACCAATAAATGGAGATTATCCCACCAATACACAATAAGTGCGGTAAAAAGAAGTTTATTGATATGAAAATTGCGTAAACTTACATGTCTGGTTATGCTCTTATTTATACTGACTCCACACTAAAATAAACCCTAATAGACCTCCTTTAGGTGAACTTATATGAGGCCCACTTACAATTGACCCAAATAAGTAATATCAATCCAAAGACTAATATGAAAATAATAAAAATAATAAAAATCCAAAAATTATTATCCTAAATATGCTAGAATCAGATTCGTCACTCTTAAAAAGTCTCAAATAAACTAGGAGAAATCTGATTTGAAAAATTTATGTTGCCACTCCCTTTTAGGTCCTTAATTTTCCTTGTTTAACTTGGACAAATAAGAAAACAAATTTCCTTATTTGTTGTTGATTTAATGACTTTCCTTCCTAGGTTAGAAAAAGCATTAAATAATCATCCCCTCTTTAGGAATAAGAAAATTAATTTCCTTATTTGTTGTTGATTTAATGACTTTCCTTCCTAGGTTAGGAAAAACATTAAATAATTCTCCCCTCTTTAGAAACAAGATCTGGTCAACTTCCTTACTTAATTAGAAGAATAAATTGTTGATTTTCTATCCTTGTAGCATTAGGAAAACAAAACAAGCCTAATAAGGTTGGTATGGGGCCGGACACATCAACCCCTTGTTCCACACAAACTAGGCTCTTCTTGGACCTGAATGAACAAGATTTGGCCAATTTCCTTACTTAATTAGGAGAATAAATTGTTGACTTTCTATCCTTGTAACATTAGGAAAAAAAACAAGCCTAACAAGGCTGGTATGGGGCCGGACACATCAGCCCTTTGTTCCACATGAATTGGGCTATTGTTGGACCTGAATTAGAGGCTGTCATACATGCTCTTTAAATGTTCCAAGCACCTCTAGGTCCATCTTGCTCCATATGTTCTGAACAAGTTCATTCAATGCTTTTTAAGCTTCTTTGCCTTAACTCTTGTAATTGACCCAATTGGCACCTCTAATAGGTCGTTGGTATGATTACGCTTAGTGTTGGGTTGATCCTCATCAAGTAGTCATCATCCATAACAAAATTAATTTGGTATTTGATAAATGTTGTATGTTATTGTTATATATCATTCGATTTTGTTTTAGATATCGGGGCATATAATACATCAGATTATATGGACACCTTAGGAAACGTGACTAGGTAGGTGTGATGAAACAACGTGTAATGGATAGATACCATCTCATGTGGGTATATGCATCAATCGTCAGATGCCGCTCCTCAAAAACACAATCTCTCCTAGCATCCTAGAGATCTAGATAAGATGTATGAATCACCAACCACTTCTTTTTGCACTTACCCTTATGACTAATAATGTGCAACCTATCACTGGTATCAACATAATATGATATATGCTAAGATAGTCCAAACTTTCACATTACCCAATCTGGATAATGCATCTCAACAACATCGAAGCGGTGCAACTGGACCTATGCTAACCAAATGTCAGATCCATCAAAACATATAGACAAAGATGAAAGTATCAAGTCCTTTATATATGGAATCCATATAACCTATTAGAACATATGAAAGACTTATATTAGAAAAATCAAAATAAATAATTTATGTTAAAATAACAAAAAATTCAATACATTTGTAACACATACATGATGTGACAGTTGTGCGTCCAACTCATCTCGATAAAACTCGTGGACAAAAGTGAGATTTATCGTGAAATGTCTAGCCGCACACCATCTGACATGACACGCCACAAAGTTAGTATATTTTTTACATTCAATTTATATAAATAACATGTTGACTATAATCAATTTTATTTTATTATTACATAGAACCAATGGATAATGGCCTCTAAGTGATAATGTCAAACATATTATTACCTCAACTCTCTTGACGTCCAATATGAATATGCTCTCATGACCAGAGCTATATTAATCAACATTAACAACTATAAGTTAGTATTTAAAATGTCATTAATTCTAATAATCAAGCAATTTAAACTACATATACCTGAAGAAATAGTAGATACCCGATAATTTATTCTTTTTTTTAGATAAGCTTTACATAGTTGTTGATATAGATATGCAAGCATACCCCCTAGTTGTAATTAAAAATGGCCCAAAATCCTCAAACAGTGTAAAAAAGAACAACGATATTGCATTGCCAGCAGTACTCGTGAAAATAAAACCTCTAAACATATGTAAGATATATGTCTGATCATACATAATCAACTGATCCTCTATCATATATGCTAAGGGGTCTTAAAATTAATGTCAAACCATGTCAATTTGATGCAGTCACCCCTATAAGCATTGGCTGAAGGCACCCATCCTAATAGACGATCACATAAAATATCTCTGTCAATCGACCCTCCACAACCTGTCACAAGGGTTCTATTTATCAGAATATCGGTCAACATGGTGACATCCTAGAGTGTGGGTGTCCTCTCACTAACATGTAAATGAAAGATGTGTATCTCACGCCTTCATCGCTCAACCAATGTTGCATTTAATGCATGTTCAAGATGTATGCCATGCATCTGACTAGTCTCATAAAAACCAGCATCAATAACAAATGGGTGGAAACGCTCATGTAACTCTATCAAAGTATGTTGTTATGGTGTTACAGGATCACCACCCTGAAAATCAAGCAGTTTAGTTATTTAAACAATTAAAATTGTTAAAATTTTAATAATTTACAATACTTAATTAAAACATTTATTTGACCTCTTCGCTCCAAATATCATCAGAACAATGTTGATCTTGCATATACAAAACCAACATATCATTAGGACCTGCCTTAACAACAAGGTGATCTTGCATGTCAGCTCTCATAAAAGTAGTTGAACCTTCTATAGTCCGAACTATATTCCCTCGAGGTCCTGTATAAAAACTTATTAGCCTTTACAATACAATTGAACATCTATATAGTTAAATTAAAACAATAATTAAAGTTTACATAGTTTAGAAAAAATAAAATACGTTGTGTAGTTTCATAAGTTTTTTCTATTATGACCCCTTTGACCACCGCATATATCATATCTATTTTGTGAGTATCCCTCTTTAGCATCCATCTCATTATATAGACGAGTGAAATTCCTTTGACCTTTATCTGTTCGCTATCCAGTTGGACATCTATATATATATATGGACCAATAATACAGGCTGTTATAACCCAATTTTAGCCCATTTGCTTTTAATTTAATTTTACAGGGATTAAAATTTAAAATTAAAAGATCAGGGGTTTATTTTGATGAAAAGTGTGATTTGTCAACTTATGGAAAAACTAGGGACTATAATGTGTTTTTGTCATTCTCTCCTCCTCATCAAGATAATGATAGTTATCCTTTTTTTCAAATTTGATTCTTAATCAAATTTAAATTTTAAAAAGAGAATGAGTTTGTTTCGAACTTTGTTTTCCATGTGATATAGGACTCTTGTATTATAAATACAGATCTTAGTGCATAAAAAAAAAGAGGCATTAAAAAAAAATTGGGGGGGAGACATTAACAGAAAATCTAGGAGAAGTCATCAGAAGAAAACCTAGCTAGTGACCAGGCCGGGTCGCTGGGTACCTATTCCCTGTCATCTTCTTCCCTAAAGTCCCAAAAGGAAATAATAACCTAAACGAAAAAAAAAATAACTTCCTAAAGCAGCTAGTATGGGAATGCCCTTTGTCCTTACTTCTGCCTTCTGTTAGCTTATCAAGCCTGGTTCTCATCAAGGCAAGACAACACCAAACCACCAGGCCAGAAAGGTTGCATTGTGAACAACTCCTTTTACTAGTAGCAAAGCCATCACCAAAAGTCGTAGTTCATCAACCACCGTAAGCATGCAAGCCGGCAGCAACAAAAGGGTACCTTCATCTCGGCCATAGGTGACTCCTCCTTTCCTCTTCACCGAAAACACCAGACGCCTCCATCAGCTACACTCCTGCTCCCCCAGCAACAACCTTCTCTTCCCAGCAGAGGCAGTGCTGGTTTCTGCAACACAGTGACAGTCACCATCGAGAAGATCTTCCTTTAGCAAGCAGATCTGCACCAACCATGAACAACAGTAAGCTGCAGGCTCCAACAGCCAGACCCCTCTCTCTAGAGCAGCAAATAGTAGCAGCGGCACGACATCCGAATATTCTTCCAGCCTCTATTGAAGCAACGTTTGGAAGATCTCCTTGGCACTAACACCCTATCACTAATAATAATAAAAAAAAAAGGGTCAATGGCATCAGAAATTAGTAATGGAATATTTCAGATGCAAATTTAGCAACAAATTAGTAACGGATTACATATATATTAATTTTTTAATATCCGAATATTCTTCCAGCCTCTATTGAAGCAACGTTTGGAAGATCTCCTTGGCACTAACACCCTATCACTAATAATAATAAAAAAAAAGGGTCAATGGCATCAGAAATTAGTAATGGAATATTTCAGATGCAAATTTAGCAACAAATTAGTAACGGATTACATATATATTAATTTTTTAATATTAGCAACGAATTTAGCAATATAAAATCGATTGCTAAAAAATAAATTAATATATTAAAAATCAGCAACGGATTATATCCGTTACTCATACAGTAGCACAAGATTTACAGTAGTGAAAAAGTCTGTCGCTGATAAAAAAAAAGAATAGAATTTGATATATATATATATATATATATATATATATATATAAAATAATGACGTGTTAATAATTAATTGGTACATGTATGTTTGCAAAAAAAAAAAAAACAAAAAAAACCTCACACGAGAGACGATTACCAATCTCAAGATCAAACAAAACTTTCATTCTCCAAATAAAGAACCCTAACCCCATTTGTCCCTTTCTTCCTTTTCCAAAAACCCCATCTTCTGTCACTTTCTTAAATTGTTTTCCATGAATATGTGATCCTAAGGCGTCCTTTTCCAATAACCCCATCTTTTACTTTCTTAACTTCTTCTCTAGTGTCGTGCTCCTAAGGAATCATCTTGCAAGGAACACATACGATACAACAAATTAAGATAACAGGTATAATTAGAAGCCCATATTTGAGAGATTTTGTTTGTAATTTAGAGAGAATATATTTTATTTTATTAACTAATTTTATCGATGAGAAAAATAATTTTGTTTGATGTTTTGCAAATTATTTGTTAAATATGATTGTCATCACATGCTAATATTTTTAATTATTAATGTAATGTATTTTATTTTAAATTTATTAACTGGGTGAGGTCGATCCATGTAATGAAAAACAATTATAAAAAGAGAAGGGGGTTGGGCTTTGTGTTGAACAGAGCAGAACAGAGCATAAAGAATGTAATTTACAGTAAAGGAAATTGGGAATTCAATTGTCTTATTACAATTATATGCAATAAAGGTAAATTGTAGGCTTACATAATGAACATTGTTTACATATAAATCTACGCTCAATTATTGTCTTTGAAACTTCAACATGTATTAATAATGCATATGATAGCAGGGGAAGAAAGGAAGGAATGATTTGTAATTATTTCACTCAATAGTAATTCTAATTGGTATTGAATATTAATATATCACTTATTGGATTTTAAATCCTAAAACAACATGATTTGCAATTCATACCTGTTATAACATATCAAAGAAAAATTTACACTTTAAGGTTGCAATCTTATATTTACTTCTAGTATTTTTTTTTATTATTATTACTATGTATCTTCCTTCTAGTTAAAATAATGCTATTAATTTACTTTTTAAATTTCTAAACACTACTATTCTTGCTCACTTTTATTTTTATTTTCTAATTTCAAATTGTTGAACCCTTCACATCACATTACTTATTTGCATTTGGAGTTGCCAAGTTTTTGGGTTGTGATTGTTGGTCCTCTAGTCTCTAGGTTTGTCAATTTTGAAAAAGAACTTGGTTTATAGAAAAATTGCATGGTCAATGAATCTTGCTGTGTGTTTCCTAATAAAGGTGTAGTTGTCTTCAAAGTGTTTTTATTGTTTATACTGCACTTCTTTGAAAGAAAAGTTACTATTTTGTGTGTTGTGTAGTTCAACGACCATAAATTAGATCGACATATAATCTTATTTTAGTTTGTCAATATTTATTTGTTCAATGTGGCGTTCTTTAGTAATAAATTATTGATCAAATAAATATTTAATAGTTGGTTAAAAAAATAATTATGACATGTGTTTATTTGCATGAAAACTTCATTTTTACAATATTACTTGACAATGCAAATGATTATATATTTTGTTTAATGGAATAGTATAGATTACAAAAGTTGAAGAAAAATTGATGGTGAGAAATAATAAATAGAGCAATTGCTTGGTGTATTCTAATTAATTAACTAGTTATTCTGCCTATATTAATTTACTAATCCATACGACAATCAAAACAGCATTATAATGAAAGAAAACGAGGGCTCTGTACAAGCAGAAAGAAAAAGAACCGGTTTGTTCCTGAGCCTCTCTTTCAAAATAAAATGTCCCCCTCTCGCCCTTTAATAATCATTTCACTCTTGGTGGCCCATAAAATGACCTCTTATTCTCTGCCTTGTGAGTGATATTTTGTGAAGCTCTTTTAATTGCTCCACCAACCTGTGTTCACCTTTATTTCACAAGCCTTTTGCTCTCTCTTTTTTTGGCTCAACACCAGGGCGGCAATTCATAATAGTGAGCAGGAATAAGTGCCGCCCAATTTGTTGAATGGTGGCGGCCCAACTGGTTCTTGTGTTGAACAAGAACCGGTTTGCGGCTAGCATATTTTTTTTAATAATAATAATAATTTGGCACAACTTGCACATTAGTCTCTAAGTTTTTAGATAATACAAAAGGGTAAATCATGTATTCCAACTACTTAATTATACTTCAATTTCATGCAGTATTCCAATGTTGTTCTTTTTTTTTATTGCAAGTTTTCATATCTTTCCCTTTTATAACATATAAGCAAGTTATTAATGACATTATTTTGATAATTTATTATATAAAGTGTTAAATGTAAATTTTGTTGGTTTTAATTATTTTAATTAGATTAATATGGACTATCGATCATGGATGTATTGCTGTCGTAGGGATTGTCATATTTTTTCAGAATTTATTGCGGGTGTACGAAGATTCATCAATTTTGCATTTTCAATTGATGAAAATGTATCTGGAGGTAAAATTAGATGTCCTTGTTTAGGTGTAAAAATCAAAAGTTTTTAATGGAAGAAGATGTTTATAGCACCTATTTTCAAGAGGAATTTTACTTGATTATGAAAATTGAACTGTACATAGAGAACCTTATGTTTCAGAACCAATAATTGTTGGAACTTCATCAGTTGGGTGTAGTCATGTTGTGAATGATGTTTATGAAGAAAAATCATATAGAAATATGGTTCTGCATGCAATGAGGGTTGGTGATGCATACTCTAATGATATGGTTTCTAGTCCTATAGTTGTAGAGGAACTTCTGAATCCAGAGGCAGATAAATTTTATAAATTACTGAAAGCTGCAGAGGAGTCTTTATAGGATGGGTGTACTAAGCAATCCAAATTTTCTGCTTGTGGACAATTGCATAATATGAAGTCAACTCTAAATTTAACTCAAACTGCCCTCAATAAATTTACTAAATTTACAAGTTGCATGCCTGATAATGGAAATTTAGTTTCAAATTTCTATTATGCCAAGAAATTTATGCGGCCACTTGGTCTTGGTTATGATAAATATGATGTGTTTCCTAATTATTGTATGTTGTACTATGGGGTATATGCAATGAAAACAAATTGTGACTTTTATGGAAGTTTACGATACAAACCTAGAAATCTCACTACTAAAGGTTATAATAAGTCAGAGAAACAACTCTGATACTTTCCTTTGATACCAAGACTTCAGAGGCTATTCATGTCTCCACATCATGCCAAAGATATGACATGACATCATTTTCATAGGCCAGATGATGGAGTTACAGTGCATCCATTTGACGGGGAGGTATGTAAGAAGTTTAATCAGGACCATCAAGACTTTGCATCCGATCCACGAAATATTCGGTTAGGATTATGCACTGATGGTTTCAGTCAATTTGACATGTCTTCAAATGTCTACTCTTGCTGGCCAGTAATTGTGATTGTTTATAACTTGCCTCTTTGGAAGTGTATGACCCGACCATTATGTTGAGCTTTGCTTTTGTTTCTTTGGTAGAAAAAATATTTATTTCTGAGGATGATGAACCAAATGTTCATAAGATTTGGGAAGATAAGACTAGAATTGCTTGGAACCAGCAATTGACTCGAGCTTGTAAGAGAGCTATGTCAGACAGAAATACCACAAATATCATGGATTGTATTAATAAAGGTCCTGTTTGGATAAATAATGATGATTGGAATCAAATTATTAAAGATATTTGGTCCACCCCTGAATTTCAAAGGAAATCAAAATCTACAAGGAATAATTGGCTAACTGAAACGGATGATAAATAAACTCTCATTATGGAGGTACAATGTCATTTGCATCATATTGAGCTAACATGGTAAGGAATTTTTTTATTTGTTACAATGGATTTCAAAATTTTATATTTACATTTTCTAATATTTTTATTGGTTGATAGCAAGAAAAAGCAGGTGGAAAAGAACTTTTATGGGATGATGTGTTTTCGGTGTTGCCTCAGAGTGCCAAACAACCTGAAACCTTCATAGATAACAAGTCTAAAAAAGTTGTTGTAAGTATTTTTTTCATTTAATTTAATTATTATTTAAAATTAAAATGAATTTATTATTATATTTAATTTTATTGTAGGAGAATTACAAAAAAAAGAAGAAGATGATTTCAAGATATGAAATTGATAGGGAAAATCATCCTTCATTTGATGGAGCAGCTTGGTGTGTGGCTATACGAGGAGTTACAAAGGGTAGAATATATGGTGCACCTGGTATGCCAAAATCCATGGTTAGTACAAGTGCTTCATCACAATCCTATATGATGGAATCAACACCTCCAAGTTCATCAATCCAGGCATTGAAAGAGCAAATAAAAGAAGAAGATGGTCATATTTTATCACTACAGCAGGAGATGACTTCTATCAAAAACTTTTTTAGTAACATGGGATACCAAACTTGGGCATCAAATATGGATCAAGGTATGTCGGCATCTATGGCTTCATCTATGTCGTCACATGTGGCTCCACAAATGACAATACCTACGTATCCCTTATCTAATCCAATATATTGACCTAGGCCTCAACCACTATACACCAATCCCACCTTATGATGGTCAGCATTGTCTTGGTTTGTTTCCACCACCACCCCAACCACCACTTCTATGATAGAAATATTTATTAAATTGTGACTTATCTATATTGATGTAAGTTTAACAGGATTTTGAAATTTATTATGATATTTTTTTTATTTGACTTATTATTGTTGATAAAATAATTTCAAGTATTAATTTATGTTCTTTATAATTTTTTCTACAATTTTTGAATTATCCATAAATAATTATAAGAAATTCAATAAAAGGAAAAAAAATCATGTTTTAAAAAATAGTTACTGGATAAATCAACAACGGATCAACAACAAATATTTCATTGCTCATTAACAACGGATCAGCAACGCAATATCCGTTGTTGATCAATAATTGTGATTAACAATGGAATATCCGTTGTTGATTTATACAATCAGCAACAAATAAATTGTTGCTAAAAAAACTCAATAATTGATAATTCGTTGCTAAAAAATTAGCATCTATTATTTGCATCTGACATTATCTGTTGCTAATTCCGTTGCAGATTTTTATCAGCAATATAATTTAGTTTTATCTGCAACGGACTAGGTAATTACTAATAGACTCCTTTTTAGTAGTGCGTCTCCATCGTGAACAGCAAGCTAGATTGACAACCACGAGCAATGCCCGACCGTCTCCCTTTGCCTCACCTCCAGCAATAGATGTGCCCAGATAAGTTCTTCTTCTTTCCTTGTTTTGACAATTTGATTACATTGTTATTGTTGCATGCATGCGTAATTCATGCATGCAAGTAATGGTGGCAGAGCTAGTTACTGGTTTGGGCCAGTAACCAGGCTGGCCTGTTGGATTCAGCTCGACCCATATAGCTAGGCTATATCCAGCCTATAATAAAAATAAAAATAAAAATAAAAAATAAAAATAATATAGTTTCTCTTTCTTTTAATCCAAATTTTGTAGATTTATTCACTGGCGCCAGAGCCAGGAATACCATATTTTTTGGATTACACAATATTTACCAACGCTAGAGTCATGAATATTATGCGAATATCATAAAAACATAACAAAAACAAACCTTTAGCAATATAAGACAAAACCAATAATGCAGTCTATCTCAGGTAGGATGCTTAAGGGATGATAGTATCTTCCCTTTTCGCATTACCAATCTCGTACCATAGAATCTCTGTTAACTTGTTAGGGTTCCTAGTGACCATAATACTAGGTGGCAACTCCTTAAACTAGCAATTTTCCCTCAAAGAACAAGATGTCAGATATCTATTCTTTTTCCAAAAAAAATTTTAATTGGTCGCCGTGATTTCCAGGTGTGACAGAATGGCAACTCTGCTGGGTACTTTTAGGACTAAGCTTTGCTTTTTGTTTTTTTATTGTTATCTCGTTTGTTGTGCTTGTTTGATTTATTTGATTGCCTTTATTGCTTTAACATGCATCCTTTTATATTGTAATGCATCACCTTAAGAGCACACAACTTGAAATTTAGGATATGTAGAGAAGTAACTGTACCCCAATGGTTTTAGCCTGGGTAAGACTCGTGAAACTATCCAACTTTCGTTTGATTATTTACTCGATAGTGGTTGATATGCCAATATGATATTACTCAGGGCCTCTATCTTCACACTACTTGTAAGCCTCATATCGACATTTCAATGATGATCATTGAGCATGCGAGAGACCCTTTGAGACTAGATAGTAACCTACCTCCGTGATGCACTTAACAACTAGAACCAACCTACTAGATTATACCCAAAGTAATCTCACTGTGGCTAGCCCAACATGCAGCATCTTGAATTCCAAGACCATTGGGTGGAAAATGGTCGTCACATATGATACAAGAGTTTGAGTTATTACAGTTGACAAGAGAGAACTAACTTGAATTGAAAGCCAAAAGGTTTATCAAAAGCTTAAAATTAAGCAAGACTGGACAAGGATCCCCTCGTTGGCATGATGAAGACATCAAGTTCCTAAAATCCATGAATAAACGACCATTGCCACCCCATAAAAGGCGAGACCATATTGAATCTGCATTTTTCTCATTGATAGCATCATCACTTATGCATGATTGCATAATTTTCATTTAGCGGGTTGAAATGTAGGTTCCATATTGAAACGCACCTATAACAGTTGACTGTGAAAAAGACTAATGAAAAACGAAGAAAGAGCCCAGTTCGAAGCCCAACACCAAAAAGAGTTGGAAAGTCTTAAAGAAGAAGTCACGAGGCTTACTAATCTACTCAAACAAGCCTTGGGATCTAAATTTAGAGAAGCAAAATTTAGAGCTCAGCCTGAACCTTTGCTCGCAAATCCACAGAATCTAAGGGCAAATGAGGTGTCATTTGAATCTCAACAGGCTATGTATTCCTAATTTCTCAACTAGCATATCCCATAAAAATATCATTTACCATTGACTTTACAATGAAGGAATCTTAAAAGGACAAGATGGTAAGAGAAAATGGCCTAGACAAATTGGCTACCTTAGAGCAAAGGATAAGGGCATTTGAGGAAACTAGCTTACATGACCATATAAAGGCTACTGAGATGTGTTTAGTGCCCAACGTGATCATTCCCAAAAATTTAGAGTGCCTGAATTTGTCAAATACATAGGAACTCAATGCCTTGTAACTCATCTCAAGGCATACTACAACAAAATGTATGAGGTGGTCTATGACGAGAAACTGCTGATTCACTTCTTTCAAGACAATTTAAGTGATGCTACCTTCATTTGATATATGTGGTTGGACAATACCAAGGTAAAAAAGTGAAAGGACTTAGTTAATGCCTTCATTAGACAATATAAGTTCAATATGGATGTGGGCTTATAGATCAAGCTTACAAGCTATGGAAAAGGACAACAAGGAGTCTATAAGAGAATACACCCAAAGATGGTGTGAGACAACATACAGGTTAATCCTTATTTGTCAGAAAAAGAGATGATCAATTTGTTTGCCAACACTTTCAAGGTCTCATACTTTGAATACCTACTTGAAAGCTCTACATAACATTTTTCTGACTTGGTTGTTATAACTGAGAGGATTTAACAAGCCATTCGGTTAGGACAGATTGTTGACTAGACTGAGGAGAAAATTTTCACTAGAAAAAGGAAAGAAACTGAGGTTCACATATCAAAGGTGGTTTTCAAAGGCGAGAGAAAGAACTACCAAAACAAAGACACCTAAAGATCAATCGTTCTAAAGATAAAGTTACAGTGTTATTAGGCCAAGACTGGTCTATACATAACTTTAACTAACTATTGAAAAGGTGCCCCTGTCGAGGCATTTATAGGAGAGGGGATGATTGGAAGATTCCAGAAATTTCAATCAATGGTTGCTGAGTGTGTAACCCTTTTATGTATCACTTTGCTAGTACTCATAGCTCAAGATGTTAGCATAAGGTCTTTATTGTTGAGCTTCATTTATGAAATTTCAATGAAATAATAAGTTTGTCCTTCAATTGTGTCTCTTTCTTTGATTTACAACCAAATATCCTTAAAGGAGTTCCCTCTAAAAACTCACAAATACACCTTTGAAGCCTTACATGATCTCATAGACTTAACTTATTTCTCTTACCAAAATCTTTTCCCCTAGTGGAATTTTGGAAAATTGAACTTACCTTTTGATTTAAAAAATAATTTGATATTTATTTAAAACGATATTTTTGACATTTTACTTTTAGAATGACAGATAAATCAAGCAACTCCTTCATTAAGGTGACTAAACACTAAACCAAAGTGTACGAATAGAAAAATGAACATCCACCATCATACCATGACTCTTGAGCCAAGTGTTTTAATGTATGCATAATGGTATGTAATGGATTCATTGTTCATAGACTCATGAAATGCATCTCTTTACAAAGTCCAAACCATTACACTAGACGAGATCAAAGTTTATTGATCTTAACTGCTTGAGCCTAAAATGAGAAAATGTCATCTTTATTATTCATTTCACATTCTAAAATGAATATATGGTCCTTTTTTTAGCCTGAATAAATTTTCTTTCATAAAAAATCATGACTAGGATCACACCCCATACTAAGGGCAAATGAAAAATTTAATGATAAAAAAATGATGAAAAAACCATGAGAAAGCCAAAGGGGCAAAAGAGCCCAAGAAACTCAAATGCTAGGGGCATGCCCAAATCATAAGAAAAAGTGATATCCAAAACAAAGTGAGTATGCCCCAGACAAAACAACGAAAAAAGGAAAATCAAAGAAGAGCGACCAAAGAAAAGATGAAAGACACAAAGAGTTGAACTGCTGATAGTGATCTTTAGTATTTGAAACCTTGAAACACTCTTTGTGCCTTATGAATCCTTTTCTTTCATAGCTAAAAACCACAACCTACGTTACATGCATGTAAAAGTCCTTTCTAATCAAGCAAGCAAGCAACTTGAAACAATAAATGATGCTCTCAAAATGCAAAGAATACTTTTTCATAAGAGTCATGACATCGAAAATAAGTTACTTATTATTATTCATGCTAATAAAATAAGTGTTCAAAAAGAGAATTTTTTTTTTCTCAAATAAAACCTCGAGCTTTTTCTCAAGCCCTTCACTTTGAAACCTATAAAAACAGAAGGTCACCTCATTATGTACCTTCACCAATAGTAATATTGTCAAAACAAGAGCAAATCATCTCTTTTCCAAGAAAAATAACTAGGGAGTTGCAAGATTTCAAAAATCAAATTGTTTTAAACTCACATCGAAACAATTTTTGTTTTCAAAATGCAAGGTCAATATTTCAAGATTCATTCTATATAAATATTCCTTCACCAAACCAAAAAGAAAAGAAACGAGAGAAGGTTTACTCGAAACCATTATTTATCTGAGTCGTTGATAAAGCACACTTAAAGGCAATGGCCAATACAAGGGGGCAACATTGTGTTTAGAAGAAAATTGATCCCTTCTAGATAATTGTGAAGAAAAGAACATTTCTTACAACGAGACAATGGAGTATTTTGGTTTACAAAAGGCAACTTGATCCTTTCCACAAATGACACCGAATGTTTTTAGCAGTGAGACAAAAGAGTAATGAGTGATCCTCTCAAATTATTCAACGAGACAAAAAAGCTCCAGCAAGTAAACGGGTCACGATGGGCACCATTAAACCTGAGTTGTGTAACAATTCTAGAAAAAGACCTATATAAGCCACATGAGAGTTCAAAAAAACCGATCAACCAAGAAAACCAAAGAAACATCACTAATTAAACCGAGATGAAAAATTGATTAAACTGATTTTTAAAACCATAAAATCTAACCGGTTTGGTTCGGTTTTGGTTTTACAAGGGAAACCGGTACACCGAATCGGTCCAACCAAAAAAACCTAATATCTATAAAAATCAACAGGGGTATAAATTAACCTAACCTTAACCTAACCCCCTTCACAAAAAGTCATCGCCCAAAGAATACTTTTCTCATTCTTCCTTTCCATTTCATCTGCTTTGCGCCTCATCTCCATCTCATTCTTCCTTTCCCACACCATCTAGCTGAACACAAATCCACCTCTCTATCTCCCTGACTTCTCTCTTCCATTCTCTCCTCTTGTTTGAAGGTAATTATATTGTGTTTATTGAGTAGGGAGTAGTGAGTAGTGAGTCACAAATAAACAAACAATAATAAACTATCAACTTTCTAGATCTCATTGGTTTTTCTGACTCAATTATTTCATGCAGGCAAACAATGGCTGGGTGTTTGGAAAAAGATTAACATTGCGGTTTGTTTGTTAAGTTTTATGGTAGTGTAATGGCTTGGTTATTGTGTTGGCGTAATGGTAGTTATAAGGAGAACAAGTTTTTTAGAAGAAAAAGCTTAGCTTAAGTTCTTTTATAGGTTTGGGAATCATGGGTTTGCGGCTAGTGCTGAGAGGGGCATTATTGTTAGACGAGAAATGATGCATGTAATGGTCTGGTTTGGTTTTAATAGAGAGGGATGACAATTCGTGAATTTGGAAAGGGGTATGTTTGAAGTTATAGGCAAGTGGTTCTGGTGTTGACAAAAAGAGTCAATAGATGGAGGGTTAATTTGTTTCTTGTTTTCTAGTTAAAAGGAGCTTTTGAATCCCTTGTAAAAAATGACAATGACAATCCAGCTTCTGGTTTATTAGAGAGAAAATAATGGCAGAGAGGGAGCTTTGTTAATCCTTTCTTTGTTAAAATAGATGCACTCGAGGGTCATGTTCTTACTATTAACTTGTTGAAAAGTTGATCGTTGTTTTAGATGCAACGAAAATCAATGATTTGTTTAAATATATATGTGTTCCATATGATTAGGTTTACCGATTTTATTTCAAATCAGGTAAAGATGCATACATATCATCTAACTTTGAAACGTTAAACAATTCTGATTAGTACTTAAAAGTGCATTTTTATCAAGGTTTTATATCATCATTTTGCACTTGAAGTATCAATATCTCCTTAACTAGAGCATGTTTTATAATAACATGTCTAATAATATAAGATACCTTTAATTTATGGTAAATGTTCATTTTAAATGCAGGCCTATCACATAAATCAAATGATTGATTGATGAGTTTAACTACTGAAATTGAGAAGACAAAGAGAGGGCTAAGCTTAGAAAAGAGATGCTGGTTGAATTCAAATTGAAACACCATTCGGTTATTGGATCATAACTGGAGCTGTAGAACTTGGATTTAGGTTTCATTTATATGTATGGAAAGCTAAGACATAGGCCTAAAACTTTCATGAAGAGTCCAAGATTCAAAAGGACCGTTTTCAAGTTCAAATTATAGCAACAACAGAGAAGTCAGAATCTGTTTTGCAGCCTAGATACTATTCAGTGTTCAGCCCATATCTCGAGTTCTATAAGTCCAAATGCACCGATTCTGTTTTGTTGGAAAGTTGAGACAATTTCCCAGAACTTTCATGAAGACTATCTACTTAAATTCTGATGTAAGCAATGACATTTTCTACAGACAAGAAGATAAGGATTGTTACCAAGTAAAGAGGTGGTCACCCACTCAATAATTAGTCATCAAATCAATAGTTCTGAATTTTGGCCTATAATAGGAGGTATTTGCCATGCATTTAGGCCTCTTGGTTTTCAGATCAAGATCATGTTCTTGCTCTCTCTCTTTATATTTTTGTAATGCTTAAGTTTTGCTTTCATTAATCTCTTGTTTATGCCTTTCATTTCCTTTGTTATACTTATATAATCATGTTCTCCTCTTGTTTATCTATGTTCTAAGTTTATTATGTCAATGTGAAAAGGTTACATTAATGGTGTAAGAATAAGTATAGTATAAACTCAATATGGACTTTAATGTTTGACATTAACATGTTTTGTATTTTTTATCTTGTTCACTTTTAATACCTTGCTTGTTAAATGGTTAATCTAGATTTATGTTGTATAACCCTTGGTACAACAAGTACTTGGCACTTTCATAGCCCAACCGTATGGTATAATCGACACATGTGCTATAAAAGGAACTTGATTTGTTGTTAACATAAGTTATAATCATGAATATCTGACAATATTTACAAGTATTAGCATTATTCGAATAAGATAACTAATGTAATCATGTTAATAATTTATAATCTGATTGGAACCTCCTTTATGTGTGGTTTCCAGTTGAGTAATAAAAAGAGTTTATACTATACTTGTTTGAAATACCATTAGTAGATCCTCTAACCATGACAATTATTTTATCATTGTTTAATCCTTATATCAATATCACATCTCAAAGCTCTCTTCAACTTCTTTTTTGTTATTATCTATTTTTTTTATTTGTAGTTTGTACAGTTAACCTCCCTGTGGTTCGACCCCGGTCTTGCCGGGTTATTTATTACTTCGACACTCCTGCACTTGGAAAAGGACATCAATCTTTTGGTCATGTCAAATTTATTTTGCAAAATTTATAAGAGAAATCCCTAATGGGATCCATAAAAAAAGGAGCCCACCTTAAAATGGTCAAGAATTGAAAATGCATTTGAAAATTCTTTACATTTGAGAAATATTTGACCTGGGCGGGGCCACCCTTAAGAATTAGGTCATCCAAAAAATATTTGTATTTTTCACTTGGGTAGGTCACCCATTACAATGAGACCACTTGCGAAAAATCTTCGCACTTTTTCACCATCGGTCAGGTCGCCTGAAACAATTAGACCATTTGCGAAATTCTTCGTATTTTTTTTTACCATCGGGCAGGTCGCCTGGAACAATTAGACCACTTGCGAGATTCTTCGCATTTCACCATTGAGCAGGTCATCTAGAACAATTAGACCACTTGCGAAATTATTTGCATTTTATTCACCATTGGGCAGGTCGCCTGGAACAATTAGATCACTTGCGAGATTCTTCGCATTTCACCATCGGGCAGGTCATCTGGAACAATTAGACCACTTGTGAAATTCTTTGCATTCTATTTACCATCGGGCAGGTCGCCTGGAATAATTAGACCACATATGAGATTCCTTGCATTTTACCATTGAGTAGGTCGCCTAAAACAATTAGATCACTTGCGAGATTCTTTGCATTTTACCATCGGGCAGGTCACCTAGAATAATTAGACCACTTGCGAAATTGTTCGCATTCTTCTTACCATCGGGCAGGTCGCCTGGAACAATTAAACCACTCGTGAAATTCTTTGCATTCTTCTTACCATCAGGTAGGTCGTCTGGAACAATTAGACCACTCATGAAATTCTCCACGTTCTTTTTCACCATTTGGCAAGTCGCCTGGAACAATTAGACCATTTACGAGATTCCTCGTATTTTATCATCGGGCAGGTCACCTAGAACAATTAGACCACTTGCAAGATTCCTCGTATTTTACCCTTGGGCAGGTCGCCTAGAACAATTAGATCTCTTGTGAAATTCTTCGCTTTCTTCTTTATCATCGGGCAAGTCGCCTGGAATAATTAAACAACTTGTGAGATTCCTCACATTTTACCATTGGACAAGTCGTCTGTAACAATTAGACCACTCACGAAATTCTTCGCATTCTTCTTCACCATCGAGCAGGTCACTTGGAATAATTAGACCACTTGCGAGATTCCTTACATTTTATCATCGAGTAGGTCGCTTGGAACAATTTAACCACCTATGAGATTCCTCGCATTTTACCCTCGGGCAAGTCGCCTGGAACAATTAGACCACTCGTGAAATTCTTCGCGTTCTTCTTTATCATCAGGCAGGTCGTTTGGAACAATTAGACCACTTACGAGATTCCTCGTATTTTACCATCGGGCAGGTCGCCTAGAACAATTAGACCACTCGTGAAATTCTTCGCATTCTTCTTCACCATCGGGCAAGTCACCTGGAACAACTATACCACTTACGAGATTCCTCGCATTTCACCATCGGGCAGGTCGCCTAGAACAATTAGACCACTTTTGAAAATCTTCGCACTCTTTTTACCATCGGGCAGGTCGTCTGGAACAATTAGACCATTTTTTGCAAAAAAAAAAAAACAAAAAGGAAAAAAAGCAAAAGAAAAGAAGTTGAAGGGCTTTCACGCTTTTTTCTTTACAAACTTACCATACAAATCCAAAAGAAAATGAATTTTCCAATGCCTTTGCACCATAACTATTGTAAAGAGGGGATAATTGTTATAATCCAATTTTGGTCCATTTGCTTTTAATCTAATTTTATGGGGATTAAAATTTAAAATTAATAGATCAGGGATTTATTTTGATAAAAAGTGTGATTTGTCAACTTGTGAGAAAACTAAGGACTACAATGTGTTTTTGTCATTCTCTTCTTATCATTAAGATAATGATAGTTATCATTTTTTTTTTTCAAATTTGATTCTTAATCAAATTCAAATTTTAAAAAGAGAATGAGTTTGTTTGGGACTTTATTTCCCATGTGCTATAAGACTCTTGTATTATAAATACAGATCCTGGTGCATATAAAAAGGGGAGAGGCATTAAAAAAAACCTGAAGGGAGGCATTACCAGAAAATCTAGGAGAAGCCATCACAAGAAAACCTAGCTAGTGACCAGGTCGGGCTGCTAGGTACCTATTCCCTGTCATCTTCTTCCCTAAAGTCCCGAAAGGAAATAATAAGACAACACCAAACCATCAGGCCAGGAAGGTTGCACCGTGAACAACTCCTTTTACTAGCAGCAGAGCCATCACCAAAAGTCACAGTTCATCAGCCACCGTAAGCATGCAATTGATAGAATAATGGATGAGAGAAAGTTACCTTGGGAAGTCGGCAGCAACAGAGGGGTACCTTCATCTCGATCATAGGTCACTCATCCTTTCCTCCTCACCAAAAACATCAGACACCTCCATCAGCTACACTCATACTCCCCCAACAGCAACCTTCTCTTCCCAGCAGAGGCAGTATTGATTTCTGCAACACAGTGACATTCACCACCGAGAAGATCTTTCTCGAACAAGCAGCTATGTACCAACTATGAACAACAATAAGCTGCAAGCTCCAACAACCAGATCTCTCATCTCAAAGCAGCAAATAGCAGTAGTAGCACGACAACCGAATATTCTTCCAGCCTCCATTGAAGCAACATTTGGAAGATCTCCTTGGCGCCAACACCCCGTCTCCATCGTAAACATCAGGCTAGATTGACAACTGCGAGCAGTGCCCGACCATCTCCCTCTGCCTCGTATCCAACAGTAGCCATGCCCGGATAAGTTCTTTTTCTTTTCATGTTTTGATAATTTAATTACATTGTTATAGTTACATGCATGAATGAATTATTAACACATGCATGCAACAGTGGCAGAGCCGGTTACTGGTTTGGGCTAGTAACCAGGTTGAGCCTGTTGGATCCAACTCGTCCCGTACAGCTGGGCCAGATCCAACCCATAAAAAAAATATAGTTTCCCTTTCTTTTAATCCAAATTTTGTGAATTTATTCATTAGCGCCAGAGCCAAGAATACCATACTTTTTGGGTTACACAATATTTACCAACGTTAGAGTTGGAAATATTCATAGGCGAATATTCACTTATGCCTGAGTCAGGAATATTATAGGAATACCATAAGAACAGAACAAAAGCAAACCTTTAACAATATAAGACAAAACCAACAATGCAGTCTGTCTTAGGTAGAACGCTTCAAGGGTGATAGTATCTTCCCTTTCGCGTAACTAGTCCAGTACCATAGAATCTCTGTTGACTGGTTAGGGTTCCTAATGACCATAATACTAGGTGGTGACTCATTGAACTAGATATTTTCCCCCAAAGAACAAGATGTCAGATATCTTTTTTTTTTTCATGAAAATTTTTAATTGGTCGCCACGATATTCGAGTGTGACACCGGCCACAATAGCAAATTATCAACTTACTTTTGTTAATTCACAATCAACAACCCAAAATCATTGATTATTTAAGAAAATAACCTAATTATCAACTTAAATTATATCTAACTTAATCCCTAATTTAAAACCCTAACATTCAATAAAATCAAATTAACACACATTAAGCATAAATTACACCAAATTGATAGAGGAGAAGTGTTCAATATATCTCTAAATCTAGAATGTGGGCAGTGATGGTAATTTTTTTGGCCGAAAAAAGGATGAGCCATCATGGTGGGGGGGGGAGAGAAAGATGGGTAATAAAGTGTTGTAGTGGGTGTTTTTGGCAGTGGGAAAAGATAGAAAGGTTGTAGACGGTAGTGAGAGGGGAGGGGCGGGTGGTTGTGGGGAGAGAGATAAAGGAGGAAAGAATAAGAGAAAGGGGAAGAAAAAAGTTTATGGGTTTAAATCTTGAATGAAATCGCAGATGACATCTGCAACACATGAAACTGTGCTAGATCCCAAATTATTTTCTCTATTGGGTTACTTTACCAATTTCTTTAACGATGATAAACAAAACTCTACATATTACCTTATACTCTAAACCGCGTGGAATTTTCACTGTGCATATTTTATTGTTCATCCTCTCACATTTTATTGTGGATGAATTGTGCAAAATTTTGTATTTTTCAATTTGGTCCTCAAAAGTTTTTTAGGCCATTTAGTCTTATTTAAAAAGCAATTGATTTCAAATTCTTATGGAAGGGTAGGATTGGAAGAAAGGGGACCGAAATGAAAAACGCGGCAAACATGAGTGGCGTACCATAAGTTTTGAAAAAGATGCACTTTGGTCCTCTAACTTAAACAATCACACAAATTATACAATTATGGTTCCTCAAAATTGTTCCAATTCCATTTTGGTATAAAAGTTTATTTTTGTTATTTTTTGGTCCCTAGATGAGAGAGGAGAGAGAGAGATCGCCGAATTCCGGTGGTAGAGAGAGAAACATGTCGTTGATATCGATTTAGGCCACCAAAATAGGGGATATTTGTGTCAAATTGTTTCATTTGATGAGAGGAGTTCATATTAGATGTTTTTGTACCTTATAATTTGTGAAAAAACAAATCTAAGCTCTAGTTGATATTTTATTTCCAGTTGAGTTCGGTTTTTTAAGCGGTTTTTTTAGGTTTATTGAGGCCATGAATAGGTTTATTATAGTTTCTAAGGTGTTTTGGGTAAAAGACATGTTGCAAAACAGGTTTTTAGGTTAAAAGAACATAAACTCCGATTTTCCGGTCACCATAGTAGCTACAATCTGGGCAAAACATGCGACACGTCGTTTGTTTTTTTTTTAAAAAAAAAGGCGAACGACATGTTGTCCGCCTTAGGTGTAGATTAAGAAAAAGGCTGAGATGTGCGGGCCATGGTGAAATGGGCTAGGCGGGTTGGCATGACCCTTTTTTTTCTTTTTTTTTTCAATTAAAAAAACTTTATTATATTTACATTAATACATCTTCTCTCTTTTATTTTATTTAGAGAACCTCTTTTAAATAATGATGATTTTTTGGTTATTTGTTTAAATTTTTAAGAGATTTTTCTAATTTATCTATGATTTTTTTTTCTTTTGTATAGATGAACTATGTTTTTTAAAATAAAAAAAATATGTATTTTTAGATAATATTTCTAATATGTGTGGCCTTACATATTTTTTTTTATTTTTTTTTATTTAATCAATTTAATATGTTTGTTTATTTCTATTATCATTTGATTAAATAAAAAATATTTTAATAAAAAAATAGCAAACATGATCGGATAAATGTCCTATCCTACGAGATTAAATATTTTGATTTTTATCTATCTCTCGGTTTTTCGAGTTTTGTTTTTAGATATCAATAATAATTATTTATTTATTTATTAGTGCATATCGTTATTAGTTTATTTGATTATATATGTGTATATACTTTTTAATTTGTTAAATTTTTTAAACTATAAATACATTAAAAAACCTTGTATATATAATTTTTTTTTTTATGGAAAATAAAACGCATAACTAGTTGATGTATATTTGTTGCAAAGGGGTTCCATGCACATTATTTGTCTGCTACCTTTAGGTTTAGGGTAGGATCTAGGGTGAGGGCTAATTTTGCAGCTGGAAATGTTGAGGACTTTATTTTGGCTGCGTTTGGGCTAGGTTAAAAATGAGCTGTCGAGCTTTGCTCAGCCGGCAGCCCGCAGCCTAACCTATTTCAATTAAATCCTACTACACCATTTTGTGGTCCCTATGGGCTTTTTGCCTGCAGCCTGCAATTAAATCCTTTTGTCTTTTTAGTAACTAAAAACGACCAAAAAAAAAAGACTGTTTTTTATTAAAAAAACTGTTTCATGGGTTTTTTTTTTTTTTTTTAAATAATAGCTTGTGGATATTTGTAATATATTATAGTTTCAGTGCTTGCGGCAGTACAATTTACAGTTTGCTAATTGCTGCAGTAATTACACATTTCACAGTGTTTATTTACTCTCTTAAGCTGCCAAGAGAACAGAAGGTAAAAAAAAGACCATCCTTGTGATAATTTAACAAGAAAAAAACAATAAGAATAAGTTTTGGGAAGAATTTAAACCATTGAATCGTGGTTTTAGCATGGGATTCGTGAACCTCAATCCTCCCCTCCAAGCCAGGAGTTGCAAAATCCTTTGCCCAAGCTAAGGATGGCATCTCATTCCTTACTCCTCTCTCTCTACTCAGCATAAGAATTTTATTTTTTTATTTATTTTTATCCAGTAGGCGAGCAAGATCATCATCAATTAGCAAAAGAACATGTAAAACTATAATATATTTTAATTAACAGAATACTGTCGCACGAAACCTCAAACCGCACCGCAAACAGAGCAGATACCTGCGGTATCTTGGAATTCAAATGATTTAGCGTCGAGGGAACTGCATTATTTGTGCGATCTCAAGAACGAATCCTGGGATTGATGTTTTTCATTTCTTCTAGGCACCCCCCAACCTGCAAATGAAAACTTGACGGGCGAGTTAAGTTGTCCATACATTTATACATATTCTGTCCCCGACAAGCGGCATTTTATATATATATATATATATATATATATATATATATATATATATATATATATTTTCTATCTTCAAGGCCTGTGAAAATCCAAGTATGATTGCATTGTCTTCGCTGGATTCGAATTCTGTGCCTCATTGCGTTGCCTTCTTCTGTTCATGTGCCCTTCTCTAATCGCATGTATTTATGGTATCAATGCTTCTTCTTCTTCTTCTTCTTCTTCTTCTTCTTTTTTAATTTGAAATTCCATGTATATACTCCTGCATTAGTAGGGGGGAAAAAGGTTCTTTAATAAATTAAAAAGAATATTTTAGTGTGAAATTTTTTATAGGATCAAAGTTCTCTTGTTTGGGTTCTTAAAGTACCCAAAACTTCCTCTCCACATTAATGATCCTTGGACGCGCAGAAGCAATTTATGAAATGATTCCCTTGACCCTTGTCATTTTTAATTCGTAGAGTTTCAGTGCACAAAGTTCCAACTATCTTAATTTCAATGCAACAATATCTAAATGATACGGAGGAATCAATGTTCTTCACATCTAAGTTACTGTATATTATAATAGTAATTCATAGTGATTTTTTTTTATTTTTTTATTGTATTTTTTTTTCCAACTTTCCCTATTTTTTTTTTGTTTTTTTTCTTTTTCTTTCCAAAATTGTTTTCTTTTTTTTTCCAACTTTGCTTTTATTTCTTCTTTTTTTCCATTTAATTTTTTTTTAAAAAAATTATCTTTGTTGATTTTACTTTTTAAATATTGAGCTGGTTAAAAATTCTGCTTTTTAATTTTTTTCCTTTAAAATACTGTGGATTACTACAGTGTTTTACCACATAGTTTTTCTATTTTATTTTTTTATTTTTTTAAAATTATATTATTCGATTTTTTTATATTGAGCTGATTAAGAATTTAGTTTTGTAATTTTTTTCTTTAAAACATTGTTGATTGCTACAATGTTTCTCCACATGGTTTTTTTTTGTTTTTGTTTTTTTTTATGATTTTCTCTGAAATTATCTTATTTTATTTTATTTTTTAATATTGAACTGGTTAAAAATTACAGTTACAATATGTGAGGAAAGCACTGTAACTTTCCTCGCAAATTACTGTGGATTTCTACAGTGTTTTTTCTCATATGGTTTTTTTTCTGTTTTGTTATGTTTTTTTCTAAAATTATCTTTGTCAATTTTATTTTTTAAATATTAAGCTGGTTAAGAATTGCAATTACAAGTAAATACAAGTTTTTCCTCACAAAACACTATGGATTGATACAGTTTTTCCTCACATGGTTTTTTTCCAGTTTCTTTTATGTTTTTTTTTTTGTAATATTTTTTTCCAAAATTATCTTCGTCGATTTTTTTTTTTTTAATATTGAGTTGGTTAGAATTTAACTTTGTAATAAAACTTAATCATGTGGGGAAAGCATTGTAGCTTTCCTCACAAAACATTGTTAAAAATTACAATTACAAGTCATTACAAATAAGGTTAAATCATGTGGGGAAGCACTGTAGCTTTCATCACAAAACACTATGAATTGCTATATTGTTTCCAACATGATTTTTTCTCTTTTTTTGTGTTTTTTTTAATATTTTTTTTCCTAAAATTGTCTATGTCGATTTGATTTTTTTAATATTGAGCTGATTAAGAATTTAGCTTTATAATTTTTTTTTCTTTAAAATACTGTGAATTATTGTAATGTTTTCCCATATGATTTTTTTATTATTTTTCCAAAATTATCTTTGTCCATTTTTTTTAATATTAAGTTAGTTAAGAATTATAATTACAATAAAGCTAAATCATATGGAGAAAGCGTTGTAGTTTTTCTCACAAAACACTATGGATTGCTACAGTATTTCTCTAAATGGTTTTTTATTTTATTTTATTGGGGAAAGCACTGTAGTTTTCCTCACAAAACATTGTCAATTGCTACAACGTTTTTCCTCATGGGTTTTTTTCCTTCCAAAATTATCTTTGTTGGTTTTTTTTTAATATTAAGTTGGTAGAGAATTTAGCTTTGTAATTTTTTTGTTTTTTATTAACAAAAAAGTTAAATCATGTAGCGAAAGTACTGTATCTTTCCTCCCAAAACACTGTGGATTGCTACAAATCATTTTGTTTAGTTTCTAAGTTTTGATCACCAATACAACTTTTTTTTTCTGTCATGAAATATTGGCTCCATCATACCTTTAGTTTCTATTACTTATCTAGCGTTGGTTCACAATTAAAACACTATTAAATATATTTGTTTTATAAGCCTGCGGCAGCGCGCGGGCATGCATCTCGTCCATAACTATTTAATGTTAAATTTTAACTTCAATTCAATTGATGTAGCTTTGGCGATTTCATGATAATATATAATAATCCTTGATACATATGATTTATAAACTTAAATTTAAAGAGCCAAAAAAACCCTGAAAAATGCTCCATTCAACGTACACGGGCACAACAACTCTATGGGCTAACCTTAGGCACCGCCCCTGAGCCTATTTTTCATCTCTAACAGGTTCAGGCAACTTGCCCGAGTCAAACTCTCCCTTGAAGATTTTTTCAGGACCCCAAACAGGTACCTCAATATTTTATATTAATCCATTACGTATTATTTTGAGTAAAATATAACTCAAAAAATCGTAAGGGTAAAATTACACTTTAGACTCTTCTCTCCACAAAAGGACAAGACTTATGAGTTATAAATACACCATAAATACTTCAAACTCCAGGTACATAATCTCTTCATTCTCAATATTTTTAGCATATATGTCTTCAGGGTCTATCTCTCTAAAATATCATTACACTTTCTTTATTTAAAAAGATACTTCAACATTTAAGAGTATCTAAATCTATATATATAAAAAAAAGACCTTTTGCAGTACTAGCCACCTTGGCCTAACAGACATTAGATACAAGCTACTAACCACCTTGTCTAGAGAGAATGGATCAAATTGCTACAAGCAAGAGATTAACCGATTATCCAACACATAACCCTTACCCCTAAGCTACTTGGATTTTTTAAGACCTTATCATTGGCGCTATTTGTAGGAACACTAATAAAAAAAGCTATCAGTTTCTAAAACTTGTTTTTAACATTTCCATGTCATTTATTGACACACGACCAAGACACGCTTAGGCTAAGACATGGGACAAATTTATCCGTTACCGCGAACACTTTTACCCAATCGGACCTTCAACAACTCACTAGTTAGGCACAACTCCTTACTCAAGCCGTGTTGGCAACTCAATGGCAGAATCAAACCTTGCCACCTCAAAAAATATTTACACCTTCAACAATAAACAACGTTCTAACACCACAACCACCCGCCGCACTAGACACTCGTAGACAATTACACTATCCAGAGGAGACTATACAGAATGACATTCATAAGAGTCTCTCAAAGGGTCGCTCGCACCATTGCGATACCCATTTATAAAGTCGGTACTCCAGATGTACTTTTCCTAACTATCGTGAGATGGACACCAGTTACAATAACCATGAAATTATGATGGTCTGACCATTCCAAGAGAGTATGTACAAAATATGCATAATAACTTAGAATTAGTTATCCAGGATGTTAAATCAATATATAAAATCATCCCCGTAATATTTTGGGAGTCTACATGTGTATAATACAATAATTTGGAGCCAAACTCCATTAAAATGATTGGTGATCTCGAATAGAGTAGATAATATAGAAGTTCAAAGACTTTGAAACAACTTAATAAATGATAAATCAAATGAGTATAACTGAGAATGAGAGATTGACATGCTTATAAGATTAGTCATGATTATAGCAATAATAATAATAACAACACGAGTGTCTATATTCCACGCAAGATGAATAGGAATCATTAACCACATCGCCACCATTACGATCATATGATTGCACGGCTTGTTAGGCTTCGCCATGAATTCTTTTGAGATCTTTTGTTGAAGGTTTTGTGTCCCGTCAAATCAAACCCACCACGTGATCATGCCAATAAGAATATAACGTATATTATAAGTTTTGTTTGGTTTGATCGATATTATATTTTTTTTTCCTATCTTTAAATGATGAATTATTTATCAAGTCCCGAAAAGTTACATATTAAGTCCTTAAATTAAAACAGATGGATTCATCATTGGATTAAAAGTTTACTAGTTAATTACTTAACCAGACACCTAAATTTTATATTTTTTTTCTAAAATTATTTAAATTAGCAGCGTTAACCTATTATAATGTGTATGTCGTTGCATAAGAGGTGCTTTTATTCTTTTCCTGTTAAATTTTATCATTACTGATTTTTTTAATACAAGTAATATTCTATATTAATATTACTATAAGACCTTATCTGTATCATTAACATATTTTTTTTAAAATATATTTATGCCTTTTATTTTATGG
Organism: Populus trichocarpa; assembly: GCF_000002775.5. Taxonomy (NCBI): domain Eukaryota; kingdom Viridiplantae; phylum Streptophyta; class Magnoliopsida; order Malpighiales; family Salicaceae; genus Populus; species Populus trichocarpa. The sequence continues at coordinate 14,836,117 of NC_037292.2, forward strand.
AAAATCAATTTCATTAAATAATTCTAATAATTATTCATTATGTTTATATGTAATATCATGAAATTTAAATATAATATACATATATACACACCAGTTCATATTCAAAATTGCCTAATGGGAATTCGAGTCATATATAATGTGGTTATGTTCTGTGTTTGAGAAATAAATAAAATAAGTAAATGAATTTCTTCATGTACTCTAAGTTGATCCAGTTCAAGATTAATGTTAAGGGTTTATTAAGTTGTTAAACTACGAGTTTATCCTAAAATAATAATATTTTAAATATTAAAAAAACTAAAAATAAATTATTTTTATAAAAATAATTTTTTTTAGAGTCGACTAGACTAAACCTCACCTAAAATTTGATTAGATCTACTACATCGTGATTTAACATATAAAGTCACTTGAATTTAATTTAGTCAATTTTCAAATTAGTTCAAAAAACCCATATCCTAATCAGGCTCTCAGTTCGTTGATCATCAAGTCCATCCAATAAGTTTAATAACCATGGGTATTATTTTAAAACTCAGATTAGCTCGGTTAATTGATCTTATACTCGATTGGCTTATGATTTGGATTGATTTAAATTGAAAAAAAAAATTGACAAACTCGGTTAAAATCTGAGTTGACAACTCTTTTTATTTTGAAAAAAAATAATATTATATTAATTTTTTAATTTAAAAAAATTAAAATTCAATATAAAATCGATCCTCCTAGGTTATGACAACTAGAGTGTAGCTGGCTTATTCCAAGTCAGATCTTAAAATTATTAACAGTGGACATTACACGTCCCAGATATCAAATCCAAAAATTCCACGTTCGTACAAGACGCGTGGGCGTGAACATATTTCTAGCCGTTACCCATGTCTCTCTCTTTCAGAGTTTCACCTCGACAGACAGGCAGTAAACCACCTCAGACTCATTTGAATTGACCCATGTCTTTTTGCCACGTTTCCGTAACCGCTGTTCATTCCCTAATTTGTAGCATCCTGTGAATCTCCCTTGAGGATTATTATTAAAATGTTAAATAGCAACATATCATATTGCAATATCTTCTTCCATTTATGCAAATTAGGAAAGATAATCATCATTTTTAATGCAAAACTTCTTACTTTTTTAAGATTAAAAAATAAAGGATTTTTTTATTTGATCACTGTAAAGAACACTTAATACATGATTAAGAATTCTCAAAACATGGGTTTAGGAATCTTAGATATGGTAATTGACATTTTATTTTTAAATTGCTATTTATGATTCTCATAATTACCTGTTAACAAACAAGTCAAAAACTGCTTGGCTTGATTATAATTGTAATTACTTGGTTTATTGCTCATTTGATTAAAAGGGTCGGAATTGAGTATTTCTATTATGGGTCCACGCAATAGGAAATGTTTTTTATGTTTAAATATATTAAAATAATATTTTTTTTTATTTTTTAAAAATTATTTTTAAGATCAGCGCATCAAAATGATCCAAAATACCAAAAAAAAATTAATTTTTAATTTTTTAGAAACTCTTGGGCAGCTTTTAATAACCTGTCTGGCTACATGCTGTGGTGCACCGTTTTTTGGACTTGTAACTGTAGTTTTGTTTATTTTTGTGTTTAAAAAGGGTTTTTGAAAAAAATTAAATTTTTTTTATTTTTTTTGTTTTAAATTAATATTTTTTTTGTGTTTTCAGATCATTTTGATGTGCTAATGTCAAAAACAATTTTTAAAAAATAAAAAAAAATTATTTTAACGCATTTATAAATAAAAAATATTTTAAAAATAATAACAATCATACTTCCAAATACGCTAATATCTGTTTGTTTACATGATTATTTCTTGCTTTAAAAGAAAAAGTAAATTTCATTCATGATATTTTTTATTTATAATGTTAAAAATAATATTTTAATACAATTCAAAAAAAAAAAATTTAAAAACCAACATTACTGGAAACTACCTAAATCGTAATTGCCTCCTCTCTATCTTTCTCTATAGTCTCCACCACTCTCACATTGCAAACAAGTAATGACGGAAAAGCGCAAAAGGAAAGTAGTTTACTTCTGTCATGAGTGAATGTTTCTTTGCTTCTTTGGCACCCATTAGGGCCATTTTCTCTCTCTCTACTTTTTAGTTTTTTCAATCCATTCCATAACATAACTGATCTGCCAAGCAAAGAGGCTCAAAAACAGTATAAGCATGGCCGTAGGTCTGTTACATTTGCTATGAATGTTCCTTGCAAACCAAAACTCCTCTGTCTTACCATACGACTCTGTTTATTTATTTTTTTTCTTTCTTCTATATCTATATCAGCTTAGTATCAGTGACACCAAAGAAACCAAACCCAGAATCCGAAATCTTTTCTTGAGCGCAAATGTCTAAGAACTCATCTTATCGGGAGAATGAAACAATGCAATTATTTGAAATCTTCAAGAAATTCAAACGCTTTCAATTGAGATTCTTTGAGCCATCTTTAGGTGTTCTTGGATTCTTTTTTGTTACAGTTTGTGTTATTTTTTCCTTCTTTTACTTAGATTACAGGGCTGTCATTGTTAAAGAGTTTATTGTTCCAGGCAAGTCAGAGAGGTTTATGTGGTTGCAGTTAAATGGGTCAGGAAAAAATAAACGAGTAGAGTTTTTGGAGGAAGAGGGTAATGGATGTGATCTGTTTGATGGAGATTGGGTGTGGGATGAGAAGTATCCATTGTACCAGTCTAAAGATTGTAGCTTTCTTGATCAAGGGTTTAGGTGTACTGAGAATGGCAGGCCTGATTTGTTCTACACCAAATGGAGATGGCAACCCAAGCACTGCAACTTGCCCAGGTTCTCCTTTTTTTTAAAAAAATCTTTTTAACATTCTTGTTAATGTCAGAAGTTTAAGATTACATTTTATTAGTAGTTCATTCGTGTCTGACAATGACAACGTTGCCCCCGTTTTCGTATGGAAATTATCATTCAAATGCATATATATATATAGCTAGCAAATAGCAACGGATGAGATTTGTGATATTCCAAAGATACCCTGATTTGTTGAAAGATATTGTCCTGTTCTTTGGTTGATAAGCCTTGTCGGGTGCTGATAAGGAAGCCTTTACACGATGAAGACAAATGAATTTTGCTCCTTTCCATGTCTCGTTTTTACTTGGAAAATGTGTTTGTGAAACTTAGAAGGAAGAAATTTTTGGGAAAATTCTCGTTGCAGATGATATGAAAACCAAGAGTGTTTTGTTTATAAGATATCAGATTTTACTAAAGACTTCTAAGTTTCTTGCATGATAATTCTCTGTTTCACCCAATCACATCAGTTTCCTTTTCTCACAGGGGCACACATAATCCCACTGTTGTATTTACATTTGAGTCACACTTGTTATGCTCTTTTTATGTTTTTTTTTTTATGAAGAATATGAAAGCATTTCTTTTCTCTTTGATTTATGTAGATTTGATGCAAAAATGATGTTGGAGAAACTACGAAACAAACGGTTAGTGTTTGCTGGAGATTCTATTGGAAGAAATCAGTGGGAGTCCCTCCTATGCATGTTGTCTTCTGCAATTCCAAATGAGGATTCCATCTATGAAGTGAACGGCAGTCCAATTACAAAGCACAAAGGATTCTTGATATTCAAGTTTAAGGATTATAATTGCACAGTGGAGTATTACAGGTCTCCATTTCTTGTATTGCAGAGCCGGCCGCCGGCTGGGTCTCCACAGAAGGTTAGGTTGACACTTAAATTGGATCGAATGGATTGGAACTCTGTCAAATGGAGATCTGCTGATGTGTTGGTCCTCAACATGGGCCACTGGTGGAATTATGAGAAAACTATAAGAGGGTAAATTGATTAAGCCTTCCATTCTTGTAGGGTTACATTTATCTTCCATCTATAATTCTATTTTCGCAGTATGAGCTTCTGCTAAGATGGTTTGATGAATATAAAAAATTTTCTTAGGGGGGTTTTGCATGATAATATGGCATCATGCATTTGTGAAAAATTTCAGGACAGGCTGAAAACAATTGTTAAATTGGAGGTCAAAACAATCTTCCTGTAATTCACTTTGAGCAGTTTATGTTAGGAAGAAAGTGAAAACCAATGATCTAGAGTTTAAAATGACTAGTGAAAATGGCATGACCCACGAATTGATATATTTGTTGCTGTGGGCAGGGAATTTCCTAGTGATACATTTGATGGTTTCTATGTTACTCTGGACTGGCTTAGGTTTTAACTCATTCCCGTGACCTTGATGCTTTTTATTGTTGGATCACTTGTCTTTGTTTCTACCTCCTTTATCCATGTAAATTCTTGTGGTGCAAACTTATGTTAACCAAGCATGGTGATTTGAATTGCCGCAGGAGGCGCCAATAAGTTTGTTTCTTACAAGGCCATTATGGGTAGTGCAAATGATGTGAGACTAGAAGTAGTGTTTTGAACGATGGATGGCTGTAATATTTTTTTTTCCCATGTGTGCATCAGTCTCGTCTACCTTTCCTTGTGATTGAACAGAGATATTTTCTGATAGCCGTCATTCATGCATATGTTCTTTTCAAACAGTACAACACAATGGACCTCACAATTTGTCATTTTTTAGTCAGATTGTGATAAGATTTGCTTGTATGTTCAAACGATGCATAGTGGATGTGACCTTTTGGATTTAAACTTTTGCATGTTTAAGTGAAAAAAGTGCTTGAAGGACAAGGCTAATCGATTGACTAAAAGAAATTGCAGAGGTGGTGCACGTTCTTTGAAATTATGTGTTTTATTTTGGAACATGGGAAATTAATGTTGCTTCTCCAATTTATTTGCCTAGGGGTTCTTACTTTCAAGAAGGGGAAGAAGTGAAACTGGAAATGGGGGTCGAAGATGCTTATAGGAAGTCAATAGAGACTGTGGTGAACTGGATACAGCTCGAAGTGAACGCAAGCAAGACCCAAGTCTTTTTTCGTACATTTGCTCCTGTGCACTTCAGGTTTGTTAAACGTGTTTCACTACTTTAACTGGTATTCTACACAAACGTTTTTCTTCTTGTTTTGGTGTATAATGTTTACATGATGGGAAGTTTTGGCATGATTCTGCATGGTATGAAACAACTCATCCCAGTTCTTGAGCAACGCCTTTGTTTGTTCATCTATACACTCACTAGGGGTTCATATCCTAAATTTTAAGATCTCATAGTTGAAGTTTCCCTTTCAAAGGCCTAGCAAAGTGAATGTGCTTCGTGCTTACTTGGGCACAAGTTTATCCTTGAAGTCTTACAGTATGTTGTTTTCGATGAGGTTTTTTTTTTTTTTTTTGTTACTTTAACTTGTTCTTATTAAATAGCTGTCTAGGTTCGTATGATTTCATCATCATCATTTCTTGTTTGTGGTCCCTATGATTGTTGAGAAGGCCTATTTTACACCTACATTTCAGAGGTGGAGATTGGAGGACAGGTGGAAACTGTCACTTGGAGACATTACCAGAGTTAGGCTCATCATTGGTGCCATCCGAAACATGGACCCAATTCAAAATAGTAACTGATGTCTTCTCAGCTTATTCAAACCAAGCAGCAGAATTTAGCATATTGAACGTGACCGGTATGACTGCAAGAAGAAAAGATGGGCATTCTTCTGTATACTATCTGGGTTCCAATCCTGCACCACTGCATAGGCAGGACTGCAGCCACTGGTGCCTGCCTGGAGTCCCCGACTCATGGAATGAGTTACTCTATGCACTATTCCTCAAGCATGGAGCCAAGCAGACTTTTAACCTTTCATCATCTAGGGCACAAGTATGATTAGGAAAGCCTCTTTTTTACGAGTCAATGTGAAGACAGGACTTAAATGCATAGAAATGACTCTTGACTTCCAGACAAAGAACAAAGCATGAATACAGAATTTTGATGTAGTTTTGCATTTTGGAAGTTAAGAGGAAGATTATAAATATGAGGCAAGTGGATGTGCAAAGGGTTTTTGGGAATAACTTTAGGAAAAAATGTAGATAATATTTATTCATTGGATTTATTTTTTAATGTAATTATAATCAAGTGGTGTAATTCATTGGGGCAATGTAATTAGCAATTTTTTATTTTTTTTTTCATTTGCCAAATACTGGCATAAACAAACTTTTAGTTATTTGGATTAGTAAAGCTGTGGCTTGAGCCCTTCTTTTAGGGCATAAACATATTCTTAGTGGCAATATATGAGCAATTATGCTAGTTAACAAAAAAAAACTAAATCTCCTAAGGATGTTACTGTATATTTATTACAATAGTGTAGTTGCAAATTTATCCTTGGAAAAAAAAGGCAATGCACTAAGATTTGGGGGTAAGATTGTCTTTTTACCATGACACAATTGTCTTTTTAAAATTGTATGGGGTTGGATTAGTAATTTTATTTATTTTATACAATAAAATTACTAATTTAACCTTAAAATAAAATAATCTAATATCTCTACTCGTGAATATTTTTGTATTTTTTATTTTTTATTTTTCTAGAATAGTATAATTACTTGATACTCAAGATAAAACTAATTGAATTTTCACATAATAACTTTTTTCGTCATTTTACAATTTGTTTTGTAATTTTCAAGGGTACCTAGGGCATTATAAAAAACATCATAACGTGTGCACGACATGCGCTAGTGTGTGGACAACCCCCCCACGTTGTTCTAACAGCACGTGGGGTCCATCGAACCATTAAACGTTGTCTTCTAGGGTTGTGTTTGGAAGGTATCGGCACCCCGAACCAGAAGAGACGGGTCATGTGACAAGATTCGCGGCAGTTTAATGCCGACAACCATTTCTTTTTCTCTTTCTCCTCTCCCATCCACCTAGAGCCCCTTAAAAATTAAAGATCAACCATTTAATTTGTTAATTATTTAAATTTGATCTATTTTTTTTTATTATGATTTTTTTTATCTTGAATAATTTATTGAATTTGGTCCTCATTCTTTTGATTGCTATTTTTATGCTTTGAATCATTTTTTCAATTGATTTTGTTTTACGATTTCACCATCTTTTTTTTTTCCTATCAAATTTAACCCCTCTTTTTTTAATTATCAATTTTTTAGCCTTGACAAGTTCTTATTTTAAATCACAAATGATTTTATTTTACAAATTCACCCTCTTTTTGTTTTTTTTCTATCAAATTTAATCCATATTCTTTTGATTGTCAATTTTCTTTTTTGCTTTGACAAGTTTTAAAAATTTATATTTTTAAATTAGCTCACAATAAACTTCTTGATTAGACCTAAATTCATGTTTTCATGGGTTGCGAGTTTTTAAAATTTGACCAGGTTTAGAAAATTTGTCCGGTTTTGCTTGGTTCTTACAAGTGTTTTTAATTCCACCCACCCCTTATGATTTTTTTTTTATCTTTAAAATTTAGTCCCCATTCTTTTAATTATTGTTTATTTTATTTTACATCATTTGTTTTTTAAAATTGTATCCTTCTTAGGTTTTTTCTATTAAATTTTATCCTCACTAGTTTTAATTGAATTGGTCGAGAGTTAGGCTTCTTAATTAAATCCTGGTCAAAGATTTCATGGGCTGTGACTTTTAAAGATTAGACTAAATTTAAGAAGTTCGCCGAATTTTCTTGGTTTTTTTTCTTTTTCTAAACTAATGTTTTCTTATTTTGTATTTTTTTTTGTTTTGTTTTGTTATATATTGTGTTTTGTTTGTATTGGGTTAGCCTTCTATAATTTTTTTTTTCTATTTCACCTCTCTAATTTTTTAATCTATAAATAATCTATCAAATTACTGTTTTTTTAATTTCACCCCTATAATTTTTTAAATCTTTCAAATCTGATCATTCTTTTATTGCAATGTTTTTTTTTTGGGATAATTTTTGTTTTCAAATTTTATCCTCCTTGGGTTTTTTTCCTATCAAATTCTATCTCTATTTTTTTTGTTGCTATTTTTTTTCATTTGCAAGTTTTTCTTATTAATATTTTTTACGCGATTTCATCCTTCAAAATTAAAATTACTGAAAGTTAAGTTCCTTGATTTAACACAGGTCTGGGATTTCACAAGTTGCAGGTTTTAAAGATTAGACTATGTTTAAAAGGTTCGTTCGACTTTACTTGGTTTTTTCCTCTTTTTTTGAGCTTATTTTTCTTATTTTTAATCTTGCTTTTCAGGTTTTGTTTTCTTATTTTTTAGGTTTAATTCTATTAAGTTAGCCTTCTATAATTATTTTTAATTTCACCCCTAACATCTTTTAATCTATAAATAATCTTTAAATTACAAATATTTTTTAATTTCATCCCCTATGATTTTTTAATCTTTCAAATTTAGTACTATTTTTTTAATTGCCATTTATCTTCTTTGGAAATATTTTTTTTTCAAATTTCATCCTCATCAGCTGCTTTTTATCTCAAATTTTATCCTCATTCTTTTTGTTGTTTTTTTTTTCTTTTGCAAGTTTTTTAATTAATATATTTTTAATGATTTTATCCTTCAAAATTAATTTGGTTGACGGTTAAGCATTTTAATTGAACCCTAGTCCATAATTCAACAAGTTGCAAGTTCTTAAGATTAAACCGGGTTTAAGAAGTTTGCCTGAGTTTTCTTGGTTTATTTATTTTTTTTTTGAAGTTTTTTTTTTCCGGTTTTTCTTCTATTAGATTATCATTAAATTATTTGATAATCCGAACAGGTTTAAGTATATTTTTTTTAACTTTTTTTAATTAGGTTTTTTGTTAGTTTATTTAATATTATTATTTTAATTGTTATTTTTCAGCTTAGTACTTTTTTTACATTAATTGTTTTTTAACTTAACCCACTATATAGCACGAGGAATCTATCCAGTAAGAAATAATAAAATGAAAATGTATTTTACTGTTTTTTTCCACTATGGCGCTACACTATTGCACCATAGACTGTGCAGAGGAATTCAGCCAATCTCTTTTTTTTAAGTCTTACCTGATACGTTAATTTCTTTTTTCAATTTTATCATTTCATGTTATGTTTCCGTTATTTTAAATCTAATAACAATGTTTTTGTTTCGTGTGCTGTTGCGGATTCACCATGTCAAAAACTGTGATTAATTATATTCAAGGCTCATCGAACCTCCACGCGCCCAAGTCAAGCGTAAAAATCAAGCTAGGCCATTAGCCTTCACGCCCCCCACCCAAGCCAGTTCTTAAAGTTTAAAGAAGATTGATTTTCTTACGTCGACCTTCTGCTACTGCAACCTCGTAGAGAGTGAAATTAGATTAGAAAGACAATGGCAGAGTCTACAGTCCAACAAAGCCGATCAAGAGACCTTGACAAGCTGCTTCTCAGACCCGGCAATCTCGTAGCTCCCACCTTCGAACCCGGTGCTCAAGTAAGCTGTTTTTTTCTCGGGGAATTTAACAAACAGGTGGTGCGCAATAATTCTTAACTGTTTGTTTTGTTTAATTCTTGTAGTTGAGAGATGATCTTCAAGAGTATGCAAGAATATTGGTAATTGGGGCAGGCGGTTTGGGCTGTGAGTTGCTAAAAGACTTAGCTTTATCAGGTTTTAAGAATCTGGAGGTCATTGATATGGACCGTATCGAGGTTACCAATCTCAATCGCCAGTTTCTCTTCAGGTTTTCGTTTTTCAACCTTGACCCATTTGCTTATCTGCCTTTACCTTTTCTTTTCTCTGTTGAATTCATGGCTGTTTAAATTGGTATATGCCCTTGGGTTGTAAAAACTACTAAGTGGTTTCGTGGGTTGTGTGTTAATTGTTAAATAGCTCTTGCCTCTTGGAACTTGAATTTTCTTTTTACCCTATGTCAACTGATGGGAGTAACTTAAAAGAAACATTGCATAACCTAGTCAAGGGGTTCTTTCTTAAACTGTGGGACAAACTTAGTTATATGTGCATTTAGGTATATCTGTATCAAGGGAGAAATATGCCTATTTGGATGGTAATTGACGAAGAACAGTTCATCTTGCATTGAAGACAAAGCAAAGGAAAAGGAGTACCTTTAGGTACCGGTTACTGTCTCCAGACCAAAAAAAAAAAAAAAAACGGATATAACCAGGACGGAAATGTGTTTGGTAATGGAAACGAAGTCTTGGAGACAATGTTTTGACAATTTTTCCTCCCTCTAAAAAGGAGGATAAAGGCAATAGAGACAGAACCAAGTTAAATTTTTCCCCACAAATATCTCTTTACACAATTTATAATTTTAGTGTTTATCCTTACATTTAGATCTAGACCATTGATTTTAATTAACTTAATCTTCACCATTAGATTTGAAAACTAGAAAATATAAAAGAAAAAAACAGAAAAAAATATGAGAAATATAAACAAGAAAGAGAAAAGGAAAGAGAAAGAGAAAGAGAAAAGAGAGGTTTTTCACACTATTGAAAGAAAATGAATATCATTATTGAAAAATTCATGTAATAATTAAAACATTCATCATATAAAGAGATGAAAATTGGTTGTGTTCTCAAACAAATGGGATTTAATGATGGAGAGGCTAGGATTGAATGATAACAAAAAATATGCATTTGTAATGAAATTATTATTTTGTATTTCTAACTATATTAGATTTTAACTTTGTGTTGCTGTAAATATTTTATTTGATATATAATTGGTTTAATTATTTATTTTATTATTAAATATATTTGGAGAAATGATTTAATGACCGAGTAAATTATAATTTAATTATACTCTCTTTATAGCAATGAATTATCTTTTTAACAATGATTACAAATCATTTTTTAACATGATTTTGATGAGTGGAGAAATTACCATTTTAAGTTAATTAAAAAAAATAATGCTCATTAATAAATTAAAGTGAGAACAATGATCTCGATTTTTTGTTCCAAAAATTGCAAATTTGATGGTAATACATATTAAGACATATTAAGAGTAAAACAGACTTTTTTGTATTTTAGTTTCACTTGCCCCTCATCAACCAAATAGTCAGGATATTCACTTTGCGCAACCAAATACAATTCTGTTTCTGTATCTTGTTCTTATCCCCTTTATCCTAGCTGTGTTCATCTCTTGTATCCCAAGACAATAACCAAACACTACCTTATTGCTCACAAGGGACAACTTATTGTTCTTTTGTTAGGTTTTTGATTATAAAGAATTACTCATTTAAGAACCTGTCTGTAAAAGGAGATAAGAAACACCTTTGTTACTTGTTATTGGTCCTAATAGTTGTGTATCGGTATGAAATGGTTCATTATTCTTAATTTTCTCTGGACTGGTATATACTATCAAGTGGGTACTTCGTTGGTTTATCAAAGATGACTAGATCTATGTGTACTATCAAGTGCATTTTTTTCTTCTCCTTCTCCACAAGTACTAGCATTGTCATTTAACATATGTCGTTAACCTTTTTGCTTTGATTTTCGGACATTATCATAGTTCTTTGGTTCTGATTAGAAAGTGGCTCCTGATATAGTGCTCTTATTTTAGGCTTGAAGATGTTGGGAAGCCAAAGGCTGAGGTGGCAGCCAAGCGTGTGATGGAAAGAGTTAGTGGTGTGAATATTGTGCCTCATTTTTGCCGGATCGAGGACAAAGAAATTGATTTTTATAAAGATTTTATTATTATTGTACTTGGTCTTGATTCTGTTGAGGCTCGAAGCTATATAAATGCTGTAGCGTGTGGTTTTCTTGGTGCGTGCTTTTAACCTCCTTAGCTTGTGGTTGTTTTGTGTTAGAAAGAGAGCTTAGGGGGCTAAACCTTTCCTCCTTACTACGAGGCCTTTTTTTTCACCCATGCAATGGTACATCAGGCCTGTTATGTATACTATGAATTTATTTGTGTAAGGCGTGCATTCCAGATACAAGGGTGGTATATGATGATTGCCTCGCACACATGGAATAAAGCTTTAAATGTAGTGCCTCAGAGTAATGCTCATGTCTTGTCCTCGTGTAGGGACATGATATTGCATATGATTTCTTTATATGATTGGATGACGAGACTTCAGTGATGAAGTAGCATTATCCTTTCACAGTCTGCTAGCTATGGGTATGGGCTACTTCAGACATGGCATATTTGAAATGCTGTCTTGTTAGTTCTCCATAATTGTATATGTGGGAGCAATGACCACTGGTTTTCACCTGTTTGTGTTGGAAATTGTATGGGGCCTTTATAGTTTTCCTAATAGCCTTAGTATTCTCTAGCTGCATGCAATTTCTGAGTTTTGTTTTTAATATGCTAGCATAAAATGTTATGCTGTGCTTTTGAGATTAAAAAAAAAAGCTCTTTGCTGAAAGTGTCACTTTATTCTTGTTGACCTCATGAGTTGTCATTGTTTCCTTGGTGATTAGAATATGATTCTGATGACAACCCAATAGAAGAAACAGTCAAACCGATGGTAGATGGTGGGACTGAAGGTTTCAAGGGGCATGCTAGGGTTATAATACCAGGATCCACACCGTGCTTTGAGTGTACCATCTGGCTTTTCCCTCCTCAAGTGAAGTTTCCTCTATGCACTCTTGCAGAAACCCCTAGAACTGCTGCACACTGTATTGAATATGCTCACTTAATTAAATGGGATGAGGTAATGCATTATCCATCCTTTCTCATTACTGAATTGACTGTTTTGAGTTGATTGCTATTATCTTAAGACCATTGTATTCTAGGTTCATAGTGGAAAGACTTTTGATCCAGATGACCCAGAACATATGAAATGGGTATACACTGAGGTGAAGTTTTGTGATCAGTATTAATTTTGTTTTTGTTAAAGCTGAGTTTCAAGGTTTGTCTTTTCAACATGTGCTCTTCCCATGTTCCACAGGCCGTTAAGAGGGCTGAACTTTTTGGTATTCAAGGTGTTACATATTCTCTTACTCAGGTACTTTTACATTCTGTGAAGTTAATTTCTGGTCTGGTTTCTTTTGTTCTTTTAGCACATTCCTGAGCACATCTTAAGAGGCAAGTTCATTGTTAACCTGAAAATTGTCTATTTGTTATTTGGACGCATGTATTTTTATTTGCCTTTTTTTTCTATCCAAAACCTCTGGTAGGAAACTCTTACAAAATGCTTCATTGAAGTGTCAATTGGCTTCACCTATTTATTGCACCATTCTTCTCCTTTTCTTTCTTTTCCCCTTACATTTTTTTTGTGATAGCGCAAGTTCATTCTTGCTTACAGGGTGTTGTGAAAAACATCATACCAGCTATTGCTTCCACCAATGCAATTATATCAGCTGCGTGTACGTTGGAAACCTTGAAGCTTGCATCAGGATGCAGCAAAACTCTAAGCAACTATCTTACGTGTGTGGAATTCTTCTTGATTTTGCTTTATTTTGGAATTTCATCTTGTCCTTGTGTGGTGGTAGATTATTTATTATAAATCATATAACAATCACAAATAGACTTAATCTTTTCCTCTCATTTTTTGCTATGAAGAATAACTTTTTCTTCAATGTCTAGTACTTTTATATGATCAACCTTGTTATTACCATCTGAATGATTAGCTGGATGTGGGAACCATAATTGCCTCGTAAAATACCGTATATGTTACTGAATCTGATGGAGCTATGTTGACTTTTGAAATCCGAGCAAAAATAGGGGATCTATTCTTTTTTTTAATCCTTCTCTCTTAACAAGCTAGAGGAAAGCGTGTTCTGAATGATCTGAATGTTCCGCAGGTATAATGGTGTGGAAGGTCTACACATCAAAGTGACTGAATTTGTGAAGGACAAGGATTGCCTTGTTTGTGGTCCAGGTGTTCTTCTTGAGCTGGACACTTCAGTTACTTTACAAAAGGTTATTTTCTAATTCTCATGGCTGTTGTTCCTTTTAGTTTGCTGATGGCATCATACCTGGTCGCTAAAATATTTTCTTGGTATGTCACCACATTTAAATTGTATGTTTCATATTCTCAGATAATCAAAGCGGTTCCCTCTCTGGGTTCCTCCTACCTATCTAGAAAATAGAAGAAAAATTCTACTTCTATCCTTTATTAAATTATATTTTGCTTCTTTTTAATGCACTCAAGTTTATGTTGCTTATTTTGATTGACTTTTGTGCAAACAGTTTATTTTGCTTTTATATTTATTGGTTTTTGTGTGAACAGTTTATTGATATGCTTGAAGAACACCCTAAGCTACTCCTCTCAAAAGCAAGTGTTAGACACCGAGCAACGAATTTGTACATGCAAGCGCCTCCAGTTCTGGAAGAGATGACTCGATCGAACCTAAACTTACCACTTTTTGAACTTATGGGTAAATTTCCAAAGGACATCGTTCACGTGACTGGTACAACTAGCAAGGATGACAAGAAAACTTCATGTCTGCGGAAATTATGCCTTGTTTTCAAGGGAGCCGATGCTGTTACGGATCTGGATATGGCTGTTGGAGCTTAATTTGCACTACAGTTGGGTATTTACCTGCAGAACTTTTCACTTGCAAAGTATAAGGTCTCTCGCAGAAAATTTCTCCCCAAAGACGGAAGTTTGGTGTCAAGTTTTGGTATCTTTTTATTTGCCTACAATGATCAAAATATGGGTCCTCGAAGGAACACCTGCAGATGTAAGTACATTACCAAGAGAACAGATTTATTAACAAGGATTTTAAGTTCAAGTTCAAAGAATTGTTGCGATGAAAGTAGGTTTATGCTTGGATAGGCTTTTTGTGGCCTTTGTACTAGGAATTGGATAGATGGATTGTGAAGGGAAATGGAGCCTTTTAATGCCTACGAGTCCATTGTGTCATTAGAGATCAGTGCGATGCGCTATGCTAAAATAGCCATCAGAATGAGCTTCAGATCCATAACAATACCTGATGGCAAGAGTAACAACAACCAAATTGCTCTGAAATGCAAAAATCACAGGCCATCAAAGTTTTGGAATGACCTCAAAAGAATCTGGTGGCCGCATCCTGGTGAAGATGATTAGCCAAATCCAGTCAACAGATTTGCGTGCAGTCGGGTGGCTACAGGTTAACTTCTAAGCATTTCACTTCAGATCTAGAAAGAATATTATAAACTGATGATCGTACAATTCAAATATTTTTCTTCCTTCTTTTCTGGGAAGGGAGGAGTATCCATGTCTCGGTGAGGACAGGCACTAGTTAGGCCTGCAGATAAGTTTCTTGCTGGTTTTAGAGAGAGTTTCGTCTTCATTAGTTCAATAGGAAAGTGCTGTCGATGGAGACAGCATTAATACTGCTCTCCTAGCTCCTCTGACTCAACCAAGATTATAGCTCGCACAACTAATTTTCATGCTTGAAGCAACTCTCTCTCAAATGTCTAACTGCAAACCAGCAGCTCACTTCAAGAGATTAGGACAATCAGTTGGTTGCAGTTGCTACCTTCAAACTAAAACCCCTCTCCAAGAAAAAAGGAAGTTTAACTGCATTCAAAGCTATAGAAAGCAACATGGCCCAGATGGTCACGTAGATTGGGTCCCAATAGCATCACCCATAATGTTAAGCACAAGCTAGGGTCCCATGGCCAGCCAGCAAACCGTGTGGACCAAATGACAACCATCCATGATTCAGGCACTTGCTTTCCAAGAGGAGTTAAGTGTTTTCAAGTATGAGGTTTCGAGTGAGCGATCAAACTTTCGAGTTCTAAAAGTGGACCTAGCAAGCCAATAATACCCTAATACCCCATGATCTCTTATCAACCTGGAATTCCATAATTGTCCTGTGTTACAAGGTACCAGGAAATAGGGTGAGTTTCTCTAGTTCCCTCATCCATAACTCTCCCCTTGAAGTATGAACAAATTAATACGATTCTTCTTTGTTTTGGACTCAACCTCAGGCCATCAGGCAAGTGGTAAATGCTCAACGACGCCTCAATCCAAGGTAGAGCTGGACCAGAAGGTCTCATTTCTTTGTTTATTTTATATGACTATTGGACCCAATCTAGGTCTGCAACAAATAGAGAAGGATCTAGTGTCCATTAAAGCTTGATTGCCAAGTTGCATTTCGAAATCAAAGACATCAGCTGCACTCGCGTTTTCCTAACCGAAAGCCTTGGTTTGAGAATGTAGGTGTAACTACAGCTGCATCTAAACATGCTGCATTGATTACTGCAGAATCAAGACTGCGCACTAATTACTACATAACTATTACTAGCTAGAAAGAGAAGGAGCCTTGGTTCAAATATTAAGATATGTGGATTATGTACTAAGAATTTTGAACCATACTGCTTTCTTTAGGCTATAAGAGCGATGGATGTGTGGGAGAGAGAGAGAGAGACAACTCCTATCCATTTACAACCATGTATAATGTTAGAGATCGAGTCTATCTTGGATCAGATATCGAGGTGTGGGCTGTTACTTGCTGCTTCTCGTCTCTTTCCCTCAACTGGATAACATCATAGCACATTTCATGATTCTTGTGGGGGTATTGAGACTTTAGCCAGAATGGCCAACTGCCACTAAAAGACCCCACCACCCCACATGCATCCCTCCATAACTTTACCTCGCCCATCACATGCCTTTTCCACTATTTATAACCCACACATTCCCATTTCACAGGACAAAAAAAAGGAAAAGTGACTTGAAGATTAGTAGAACTGAAGATCACCTCCTTGTTTTTGTGCCTTGCACACATCTTCAAATTCTACTCTGAGTAGCCTAGCGGCAGAAAGAGAGCTGTTTTTTCTTGGTGTACTTGCTATGGAAATGGCTATGGAATTAGAAGATGATTTGTTCTTTGCAGACTTAAGCAAGCAAATATCTCTTCTAATAATGGATGACGATGATGAGGACCCTTCAGTTTCTTTTCAGGTTCTTCACCATACCCAACCTCTGATTTCATGCAAAACCGTTTCAAGTACTTTCGTAGCTTAGTTAGCTAGAGCTGTACATAGCTGGTCAATTAGGATTTACTATAAATTTTGCAGGCTTTCTCCAGAGGCAACTATCCAAGTGCACCATCTCATTCCATGTATGAGCAAAACTGCAGAAGGGAAAGCTGCAAGGGAACAGGAGTTTTTATCCCCAAGTCTTCACAGCCAAGAAGGAAACACAGACAAGGAAGATACAGCCAAAAGTCTAATAACAGGCAGCATGATAACACAAGAGTGGTTTCTCAAGTATCATACAGCAATGCTTTCAAATCCAAGAAAAGCTAAATTAAGCCTATAGCTATGCACATATGCTCCTGAAGTGCATGATTCGATAATTTCTACTACTAATCTTATTTCCAGCAAGGGCTTCAAGCAAGGATATGATAGATTATGATCTGTTTGTTGAAGATGATTTGTTCGTTGAAGATGTACATGGGAAAAATCACTCCATTAATCACTCAACTATTCCTTATTTACTACTAGATCCTAGTTACGGGGTTCACCAAAGGATTGTACCTCTCCAATAAAGGAAATGTGTGCTTGTTATGAAGTGTTGTATAGCATAAGATTGTTATTAATTTTCTAAATCAATGTGATTGATTGCCTTTTTTTTTTTTTTGCAAATTGCAACAGAGTTATTCATTCCAGGCTCTTTGAACTTGGTACTGCACAGTCACTTCTCTTCCAAGCTGTTCAAGAATTATAAGAGCATGAACACTAAACTTCTGCTGATGTAGCAGCACAAGTATCCTTTCGTCTTCTTCTTCATTTTTTTGTGGGGGTGTTTCTTTTCCATAGAATCAAGAAGGAAGTAAATAGGACTTACAGAAAACTAAAGTGACAGCTAAAAGTAATATGCCTGTGCTGTATACGTACCAATCCAACCTAGCTAGCTAGCTCAAAAGATAACAAAATATGATGCTCCTATCTGTTATTGCCTTACTGGATTCTATTGATTCCTTGGTGACAAGCTGTGTAAGTGGAGGAAGAGCTGTCGATTTTTTCTGATGCATTTGCATGTTAGATCATCAAGTCTCTCTTCTTTGAAGTTTAATCATCATGTTTCTCATAGATCGGGCCATTTACCTAGATTTTTGACAGAGAAGTGACTATAAAATATAAGGTTACTCTGGAGTCTGGACCATTTCGTCAAGTGTCTAAACTCTATTATCCATAATTTTTGCGCTTTAAACTTTATTCTTCAACTTTTTAAATTCAAATCAGGTTACTCATTTTGTTGTTTTTAAAAGTGTTTTTTTTTTAAATTATATTAAAATATATTTTTATTTTTAAAAATTTATTTTGAATATCAGCACATCAAAATATTTAAAAAAAAAACAAAAAAACTAATTTGAAATAAAACAAAAATATATTTTTTAACTTTTTTAAAAAACACTTTTGAAACACGAAAAATAAATTTTTAATTTCCTTTGATGAGAAGCTATTTCAAAAATATTTTTTATCAAATTTATTAAATTCGGTTCATGATTTTATTTAAGATTTGAGTGTGTGGGTTGGACGGATTAACTTGAATTAATAAAAATAATATTATTTTAATTTTTTTATAATTTTTTTTAAATCAATTCATAAATTAACATATAAATTTAACTGAATCTAACCGAATCAACTTTTGTTTCTTCAACCAAATCAGGATGAAGTTCATAGTCGATAAAGTTGAGGTTAACAGCAGTGCCTCTTATCATCATCGATATAAAAATAATATTAATAACTAATAATTCTTACCCTTTCATGTCATTTTCAAATCTCCATTTCTAGTATAGTTTTCACTTTCATTTTCCCAAACTGGCAACTCAGTATCACGTGACGAAGAACAGTTTATCTCATCCTCATCTAATCTGTTCAAGGTTCATAAATTCTTGAGGGGCCCCGACCCAAGAAATATCAAGTTCAAAGATATAGATGATGATCATGGGATCTTTGCTTTGATTTCTTTAAATAGAGAGATATTATAGAACTTTGTTTAAAATCTAGGACTTGCCAACTTGCAACCACAAACATTCGGTGGAATTATTGAATAAATAAATTAATCAAGTATGGATCTCGAATACCCACTTGCTTCACAAAGAGAAGTCCTGTCGGCACATGAGCACCAGCTCAGATGCAAAAAATACAGGAAATAATACGATGTACCGCTTGAAAAATTGCTTCAATCATGAAGCTCTATCATGGGTTGAAAGTTTATGTTCATCCCTCTAATCTTAAATTTTACTAGTTTGGACCTTTCATTTTTATTTATACAAATATCAACCTTTTACTTTTGCAATTGTCTCTAACCAATCCCTCCATCAACCATCTATGTATGTTTATTTGCAATGCTTTATATACATTGTTATCTAGGTCTGGTGGATTTATCAAGGGCTATAAAACCCTCCTTCTAACTTGGTTTGGATCTAAAAAAACCAAATTAATTGATCTGATCGAACTAACAAGTAACTTGAGACACGACTAACCAAGTTAATACCTGTTTTATTTTTTATTTTTTAAAATTTAGAATGATTTTGTTTTGATTTTTTTTAAAAAAAATTAACTCGAGTTTATTCTCCCAATCTGTCATCAAAACCTTGCAGCGAGTCGGCCTCGAGTATGATTTCTTAACTATGGTTAAATCATGTAGTTAAACATTAAAAAAATAAGAATTATATAAAAACCTAGTCATTAATTGAAAGATTTTATAAGTTTTGTTTAGGTTCTTTTTTTCTGTGTGTGTGTGTTGTGAACAAGCCATCAAATAAAAAAAAAAAACCCCACTCTTCTTCACAATATACCATCCATGTCAAGCTTCTCGGCACTAACAACAGAAGAAACATAGCCTTTTATCTATTTACAATAATTTGTAATTGAAATATTTTGTAATTGAAATATACAATTGTCAAGTTTGGTGGTAGTGATTTACAAATGAATTACAAAATTCAAATTTTAATTTTAGGGAGCATCATTATTTGAATTTTTATTGACTTCCAATCCATTTTTTTTAACGATGATAACAATTTGATTAAGGCCCCGTTTGTTTGCAGGAAAGTAGTTTTCTTTTGGAAAGTGAATTCCGGGGAAAGTGAATTCCGGGAAAGTGTTTTCCGATGTTTGGTAGTGTAATGGAAAATAAGTTGGAAAACACTTTCCAGTGTTTGGTTATGTTATGGAAAATGAGCTGGAAAATAACTTATTAATGTTTTATTTTTTCAAGTTTATTAAAATAATAAGGAACAAATCTTACAAATTAAAAAGTTGAATGAGAATGAAATTGAAAAAAAATATAATTTCATAAATTATCTCAAATAAAATAAATAATAATCAAAATAATAGAGATCAAATCTAAAAAATTAAAAAAAATAAAAGGTGAAGAAATTAAAATAATAATAATTAACATTTCATAAATTATTTCAAATAAAATAAGTAAAAATCAAAAGAATGAGGACCAAATTTGATAGATAAAAAATTTCAATAAAAAAATGATAAGGAAAAAGCAAATAGCAATTATAAAAATAAGGACCAAAATTAATATAAAAATTAAATTTTAAGAGATGAAATTGAAAAATAAATATTCAAAACAAATTATATATAGCAATCAAAAGTTTGAGGATCAAATTTGATATAATCAGCAAATAATGACATTTCTAAATTTTTCACAACTTCCGGAAAGTGTTTTCCGCCCAAATTTTTCAGGAAAACACTTTCCTGAAAACCAAGCCAAATTTTCCTTTGACTGGAAAGTGTTTTCCGTTGACCAACTTTTCCAATGGCAAACAAACACAGGAAAGTTTGGAAAGTGGTTTCCCGGAAACCACTTTCCGGAAAACAAACACAGCCAAAAAGGAAAACACTTTCCTAGAAATCAAACCAAATTTTTCTTTGACTGGAAAGTGTTTTCCGTTGACTGAAAAGTGTTTCCGTTGACCAGAAAGTGTTTTCCATTGACCGGAAAGTGTTTTCCGTTGACCAACTTTTCTAATGGCAAACAAACACAGGAAAGTTTGGAAAGTGGTTTCCCGGAAAATGAATTCCGGGAAACAAACATGGCCTAAATAAAATTGATAAAAAATACTTATTAAAAAATGTAATTCTATTAATATTTGGTAATATTAATGGAAATATTTAACGACATCTGTAATGAACGTTTAGGAAGGGACCAAATAATAATAAAATCGATAATAAAAGATTGATATTATAAATAAAAATAAAGGGTCCAAGATAATATAAAATTAAAAGAAGAGGGACTAATATAAGCTTTCTACCCTCTATCACGTGGCAGCTAGCTGTACCTTCTTCCTATCTGATATCACCGTACCTATGACCTAATCAATTTATGGGAAACAAATGGCTTATATTGGTCCTGGGCAGACATAGTTATTGCATAGAGACATAACTAACGGCAAGTGACCACGTGGGCCTTTAGCGAGGATGTCGATTTGTGGAGTCCAATTTCTGTAGACATAACTGCTACCATATTCATTAAATTCGATCTAATATGACATTATGATTAAGAGATTCATTGATCTAATATATATATTCTCTATGGGGCAAGAAAAATAAATGCATAAATATCTATTTTTCTTTTATAATAAATTGTGTTGTACATGTTATTTTAGATTTGATTTGGGCATAAAAGATTAGTTATCTTATAGTATCTTAATTAGTTTTTTTTTATTATTATCCCATTAGTAAGAATTGATGTTTGAAGTAAAATAATAATAATAAAATCATGCATCCATCATAACATCTGACTATTTTTAAAAAGTTTTTTATGGTAATAAAAAATTAATGTCCAAAAAAAAACTTTTTAATACATAGTAATTTTTTTTTATTGGACTATTTTTTAATATTTTTATTGGTAATTTTATGTCCCAGTAAGGAAAAAATTATTGTCCAAAAAAAAAAAAATTTTAATACATAGTAATTTTTTTCATTGGACTATTTTTTAATATTTTTTTTTTGATAATTTTATGTCCCAGTAAGGAAAAAATTGTTGTATGAAGAAAAAAAAAATTATTCACCCATCCTAGCAATTTTTCATTGATTTTTCATCATTAATAATAAAAATATCAATTTCTTTCAATAAATAATACAAAAGCAATTTTAAATAAATTTGAAATGAAAAAAATAAACCTTAAAAAGAAAATAAAAAATGAAAATTAACAAAAACTAAAAAAAACTGAAGGTCCCTCAAATCTTGACAATTTTTATTTTGCTCTAGAAGTTCATTTTGTTCATTTTCAGTCCCTGAATTAGAGAGAGAAGAGAGAAAGTTTCTGAAAAATAACAAAAAAGAGTTTGATGATGGTGAGTTTTCCTGTAAACATGTATGAAAAAAAGATCGATTTTCATTTTGATTTTTTAGATTCAGTTGATTTTGGATTCTTTGGGTGATTTTAGGGTATTTAAAGGTTAATAGGTGGTTTAAAAAGACTCTTATGGTGTATATTTGGTATTTTGGGTGAAAATAGATTGAAAAATGGAATGTTAACCTAAAACCCTTACCTCATGATTTTTCTACCACCATAATGGTGGACAGATTCTGATATGATTATAACAGGTGAGGCGTTGCTTATTTCTCTCACTTTTTTAAAATAAAGGCTAGACAATACGACCCAGGAGTGTCGGCTTGACATAGGCCAGCCAACGTGGCCTTTTTTTTAAGGCATTGACACATTGGGTCACTCATGCCCAGGCTAGGACTCCTAGCCTGACCTTATATATATATATATATTAAAATTCAACATTGGATATTTGATGATTTTTTTTGTTGTTTGTTTTTTTAATTTTATCCTTTAATATTGGATTGATTTTAATTTTTTATCATATAATTAAAATAAAAAAATATATTATCAAACTCTTTGGAGTTCACAACCCAAATCACGGGTTTGACGAGTTAATCAAGGTTTACTAGCATCATACATCATCATCTAACTGTCATTTTTTAAAAAGATGTTAGCTTCATTTTTTTATAGTCAAACTTCTTTTTCCTAGTCGTCCAGGTTGCCTGATCCAAGTTGACACGCTTGAGCTTTTTTAAGGTCACTTGATGCACTGGACCACTCTATTATTCTAGGATTAAGACAACAATAACACCTATGGAGGGTGAATTAGGTGTTACATTAATATTAATAATTTTGTTAGTTAATTCAAATAAATAAATAAATAAACATAATTATCCAACAATATAATTAAATTGTGTAAAGTATGAGGATAAGGAAGAGAGATTACAAACTCAATTTTTAACGAGATTTGACAAGTCTACTTCCATACCTCAAGTACTAAACCCTTCTCGAGTATTGTATTCTTTACTAATCCAAGCTTAAAAGTACAATCCATTGATGAATCCACACCAAGCTTTCTTTTCACCACTTGAAGAATAAATCATCTTCAAGATTTTCACCTTGGTGATATCCCTCATCAATAACCAAGAGTTTTTCACTGAAACTCTCAAATGCTTATAATTTTATGATTTGTAACAATACTCTTTAAAAGAGCAGATAATACAATTGAATCTATGATCTCTATAGCTCACTCAATAGCACTTACAATGTATAGAAGTTTTTAAGTGTAGCGAGTGTGAGAATTTATACTCTTGTGCTAGTATATGAAGGTTCAATTTAGCACATCCTTAAAGAATGTTAAGATTGATGATTTTTAGCTAGTTTTGCTTTTGAAATAGTTTTTATATATTGTATGTTCAGAATCCTTATTTTTGCAAGAATGAGAGCTATTTATAAGTTTTCAAAAAAACAAAACTAGCCATTTCTGGTTATTGGTATCCCATTTACGGCTCAAACGGTTAACCAGTTTACATTGGTTGTTGTGGTGTAAATGATGTCGTATGACGGGGCTGCCTCCTAGACTTGGGTTTTGGGATTAATCATAAAAATTATGATTTTTAAGGAGTCGCCACCTGGTATCATGGTCACTAGAAAACCTAATGATCTACGAGAGTCTAGGTAAGGGAACTAATTATGCAAGGGAAAGACGCATCACCCCCAGTGCACTCTATTTATGGTAAGTTGCATTGTTGATAGATTGTTTTTTCAGACCATTTTCAATTCGTTGCTCTTATTTAAGGTTCAAGACAGATTTCATTTTATGGGGAAGTCTCTACCTTATCGGGCTAAATCCTAATCGTTATAAAGCTTAAATTTTAATGTCGCACTTATTTCTACCTTGTATATTCTCTTCCATACAGGCTGGGTTGAGGCAAGAGACCCAACCTCATTTCTTTACCATTGGCTCGACCTAGTGGTCTTGTTCTCTGGAAAATTCCAGCACTAGAATGTGGATTATTTCTTCATGTTATCCATACATAGCACCATGTATGAGGGATCAAGAAAATGTTACATGGCTGAGAGTGAAGTGTTACTTGGCTGGTGATGGTGCTGTTGGAGTCACTGATGCTCCACGATGAAGGTTGGTGGTTGTGGTTTGGAGGTAAGGAGGTTGCGATAGAGAAGAAAAACAATGGCAATGATGGTTTTTGTGGTTGTTTTTTGTTGGATTAAGTAGGGGTTTAGTGTAAGGTCTTATGAGTCTCAGTTGGATTAGGGAAAAAGGTAAGGGGGCTATTTCTCTTCTGTTTTTCTCTCTGGTTTCCTTTCTTTCAATCTCAAGTTTTTTTTTCTTCACCTAAGCTTCACCCCTATTTATAGGGGGTGAATGAGGTGCTTGGGGTCCCTTCTAGACTTGATCTTTATTGATTTATTGACAAAGTACATTATACATAGTACTTCTTTACAACATCAAAGCTTACAAATTTAGGTAAATCATCTTCGTCCATCTTGGTCAAATTCAAGGCTTCTCCGAAAAAGGTTATTTTCACCACATATGGTTCTTTATAGTTTGACACTCATTTTCTCTGATCTTCTCTCGATATTGGCAAGATCTTTTTCAATATAAGGTTTTCTTCTTTGAATACGCTTGGCCTAACCTTCTTGTTGTATGCCTTAACCATTTTGCTCTGGTATAACTAGTGGTGATAGACTGCTAGAAGTCTCTTCTTATTGATCAAATTCAAGTTCTCAAATCTCAAATTCGCCCATTCTGATTCTTCCAGTTTTGCATCCATCAGAACCCTTAATGATGAGATCTATACTTCTAAAGCCATCGCCGCCTCCCTCCCATATACTAAAGAGAAAGGGGTTGCACCCGTAGAAGTTTTGACTGTGGTGCGATACATATGGAAGTATCTTGTGCCAATCTTTATAGGTGACTACCATTTTCTGATCATGAGATTTTTTTTGGTTACCTTAACAACATCATTCATCTTGGGTCTGTAAGGAAAATAATTAAAATTCTTAATCTTTCATTTGGTGAAGAGTTCAACAATCAACTTCTCATTGAAATTCTGAGCATTGTTAGTTATCAATTTTGCTAGTAAGTTATAGTGACAAATCAAATCCTTCTCGATGAACCTCTTGACCACATTCTATGTCACATGTGAGTAAGAGCTGACTTCTACCCATTTAGTAAAGTAGTTAATAGGCACCAAGATAAATCTATGTCCATTGTTGGTCTTTTGATTGATTGGTCCTATAACATCCAATCCCCACATATTTAAAGGAGCTAGAGGTGTATTTGTCTTATCCATGTATATCTGACACTTGTGATATTTCCTGACATATTCAACACAATCCCTTTCTATAGTCAGCCAAAAGTATCCAAATCGCTGCATCTGGCTAGCCATTGTATGCCCATTAGTATGAGCAACACATATTCCCTCATGGGCCTCTTGTAAAGCTTGTGCTGTTACCTATTTTTGGAGGTCCCCACATAAAAAGAAGGAGAAAATAAAAAAAATAAAACAAATATTAGAAAAAAACTAAAAAATATATATCAGTGAGAAGGGGACACTAGGTCGCCTAAAAAATAGCTAAAGATTGGTTGAGGAGGTTCAAAAATACAAAAATTAAAAATTGACAATATATTTTCGACTGGTGAAGAAGGCCCTATTGGCAAATAAAATTCAATTTAAGGAAGAGAAATTCAAAATTGAATGTTTAAAGACCCAATTAGATTCTGTTGAAGGTCTAATTGAATTTATGGAGGGTTTAATTGAAACAAAATTTGATTTTTTTAAGTCAATTTGGATTTTAATTGGAAGAAATTAAAGTTTATGGGTCGAATTACAATTTTTAAGAGTTAATTTGGTCAAATCAGGGGCTTAATTGCATAAATATTAAAGATTGCTGAGCAATTAGAAACTTGATTAAAGAAATTCAAAACCAAGGACCAAATTGGAAAAGACACGCGAATATAGGGGCTGAAATTGACCAAATCAGGGGCCAAATTAAAGAAATTTGAAGTTTGTTGATCAATTGAGGGTTAAAACGCACAAATTCAAAACCAAGGATCAAAGTGAAAAAGGAAGCCAACTTTAGGGATAACATTTGAATTTGGTATGGATGCAATTAAATTGATTCTTAAATTCAAAATTTCAATTGAGGACTGATTTGGAAACAAAGACTTTTTAGGCGCCATTTTAATTTAAATACAATGGAGTGTTTTGTACCAAACAACACCATTTCATTCACTGTTATTCAACAAAAAAAAAAAAAACAAAGCTGAAAACAATGTCGTTTTGATGGCATTGTGCATCTTCTTCTTCATCTGGACGCACTGCAGACAGGGAAATAAGTTTTTTCTTCGCCTCTTTTGCAGTGTCTCTCCCTCCCACTTGCCCAAAAACACCGACACTACCCACACCCCCTCATGGCCTACCATCATGATGAAAGGGGCAGAGGGAACAAGCCCTACGGGCGGTTGCACAGTGGCCGCCTAAGCCGCCTTACCCTTCGGTGTGACTGGACAGGGTAGGGTAGGTCTCCCCCCCTGCCCCTTATAAATATCCCCCTCACTAGGAGGTGAGAAGGAAGAAAAAAAGAAAGAAAGAAAGAACAGAGAGCAAAAAAAAAAACAATAGAAAGAAAACAAGGGGAAATAGAGAAAGGAAAAAAGAAAGAAAGGGAAGGAACATAAGATAAAGAAGAGAAAACAGAGAGAAAACAGAAAAGAAAAAAGAGGAAGAACCACAGGCCAACGAAGCAACTCCCCTAGTCGCCACCACAACAACACCACCACGAGCTACCGTTACCATCAGTAACGGAAACGATTAAGGGTGAGCAAAAAAACTGAAAAATCGAAAAACAATAACTGAAAAAACAGAATCGTGAAAAAAAATCGATTAAACCAATTAGATTTTTAAAAAAACCGATCGGTTCGGTTTGGTTTTATAAGCCTGGAATCGAAAAACCGAACCGAACCCAAACAAAAAAAAAAAACCAAACCAAACTAGAAAAAAACTGAGCCGAGCCGGGAAAAACCGAGCCAAACTGGTTTGAACCGGTTTTTTCCCCAAAATAACCGAACCGAACCGAAACCGATCGGTTTGAACCGATTTTGGTTACTTTTTTTTATAAAAACCGAACCGAATCGAAAATGATCACCCCTAGCAGCAATGCTCCCACACCCCAGGTTATCTTCCCCTTCTCTTCTTCCCCCTCTCTTCTTCCCCCTCTTCTTCTTGATCGTTCTCTCCTCCACTATTTTGCATGTGAACAGTGAAGAATGATCTCTCTACTATTCCTGCGTTGGACTGGGGCCGACCCAGACCACACTGTTTGGGTCGGGTCTGGCCTAGTCCCCTTAGAATAGAGTCTGTTGGGCAGACATTGGCCGAACTAGGATGGGTTCAACCCATATAACTAGGTCGGGCCCATCTCAATATAATTTTATTATATATTTATAATTATAATAATATTTTATTATATATTAAATAAAAAAACAACAAAAAATTCCAAAAATCATTTCAAAAAATTTGTGATTTTCTCACAGATTTTTCTACCATTTTTGCTTAATATTGATTTTTATTTTTATACTATAAAGATACAAATCTGGTATTAAAATACTCGGTTTTCTCTGAAATGTTGCAAAACAAATATAGGTAAAACAAAAAAAATGTTTTGTTTTCATGCATACGACAAAGTCTCTCAAAAATTCGTATCGTATTTTCATACAAAAAAATAAAATAAAAAGTATGTATTAGCATGCATTTTGAGCTTTAATAACCAGTTTATTAAAATCGTGAGAACTAGGCCTGTATTTCAAAAATACAAAAAAAAACTATTTTGTTTTTGTTTAGTATCTGGGATTACAAACTTATACGTAAGATGTATTCCCGATATTAGATAGTTTTTTTACCCTGGTTGGAAAATCACTCAAATTTTAGTTGGAAGAGTGGTAATGCACAAACTTCACAACCATCATTTCAAGCACACCATAATTTTTAAAATTCTCATGGATATGCATCTCCTTATGTTCCCTCTCCTAGAATAAATCTTGAGGAAACTTTGTATGCATTCATTGAAAAGCAAGAGACAATCAACACTCAACTTGCTCAAAGCATAATAGATTTTAAAGATATACTCTTGTAAAATTCACATCTACTCTCAGTTTTCAGGAGAAAGGTAAGTTTCCATCTAAACCACAGCAAAATCCCAAAGGACAATTCAATTCAAGTGCAAGCAGCTCCGGAAGCCAACATATGGATCAAGTCCAAGTAGTCATTATTCTCCACAGTGGTAAGGTTATTGAAAAACCAATTCTTGAACCTTGTGAGAAAGATGATGAGTCAATCTCTGAGGGTAAGGAATGGATTAAACCTGAACATTGCAAAGAAAAGACTAATTCCCTACCAGTACTTCCATTTCCTCATGTCATGACCAAATAAAGAGAAGTCAATCATGATTCTAAAATCTTTGAAACTTTCAAACATGAAGAAATTAAGGACAAGAAAGGCACCAAAAATATTGTCGCAGATCATTTGTCCTGATCACAACAGGAAGAATTTTTGCCAACTCATTGAAATACCAAAGACAAAATAAATTTTTTTAGCAAAGTGAAAAACTTTTATTGGGATAACCCTTACCTATTCAAATATTGTCCTGATCAAATATTTCAAAGAAACATTCCCGACAATGGGTTAAGTAGTGTCATTAAATTTTATCATTCTGAGGCATGTGGGGGTCATTTCTCGTAAAAAAACAGCTGTAAAAATCATACAAAGTGGATTTTATTAGCCCACCATGTTCAAGGACACATGCATTCTGCAAAACCTATGAAAATTGTCAAAAGGTAGGATTTATTTCAAAGCATAGAGAGTTTTTAGATAATCTTTTATCGACTCTTGAGACGTATCCTGGTGGAGATGTCCATCATGCAATTCATGATTTGTAGCTCCATTTTCATAAAGGACATGCTCATCATAGTCTTGGGAATCTGACTAAAAGAAGACCTTGTTTATCAGTTTTTAAGAAAACTGGATGGGAAGCCTATCCCCGACCCATAGAGGACGTTTAAGCCGTTCTTGGATGTAAAACCAAGGGAATATGTGAGCCACAATCACAACTACAATTTAAGCCTTAGTTTGAAAGAAATTGTGTCTTTTGGTTTTACTAATAGCATAATATTTATGTTTTGTTTTTTCTTATATTTGTTTAAGTGTGTTTCAGGTTTATCAGTGTTCGCTGTTTCACGTGATGTCTTCTATACTCTATCTTTCTACCTTAGGAATTGAGGATAATGTCTCGTTTTGGTTGGTGGGAGGGTAGTAGTTGACATTAAAAAAAAAACTAACTTAGTAACTATTTTTGCTATTATTAAAATCATTTGACAAAACTGTAATTAGAATGACAGAGTAAAGAGGAATTTTATTGACTCTTGAGACGCATCTTAGTAAATATTCTTATCAAGGTCTATCAGAATACTTCTTGAAATATTCAGGTTTACAAACTCTTGAAATATTATCACTTGATTCTGCTCATATACTCATTTAACAAGTATTCTTAAACCTTCATTTTTCACACACACACACTTTAACATATGATTGTGGGTTGTACATTGGATTATTACATTATTTCTGTTCTTTTGTCAAAGGTAACGACTAAGGGAAATGGATTGTATATAATTTGCAAAAAAAAAAAAACAAATTGATAATATTGATGATAATAAAAATATAGATAAATTTGGTTTTGTAGCCTCCCTAACCTAAGCAATTAAGCCTGAAGGGGTGTTTTAACACCTAATACCCTAAAGTTAACTGACTTGGGAGCTATTGGCTCAGTGCTTGTTACATGGGTTAAAGAGAAAAGCTTAAGGGAATCAAACATTGCACTATCTGCAACCCGAGTTACTAAGCTCGTAGAGGTGTCTCAACACCTAATGCCCTAAGACCAACTAGTTTGGGAGTCATTAGCTGAAAGCTCGTTACATGGGTTAAAGATGCATTGTTTTTTAAGTTATATGTATATATATTAAAAAAAAAGATAATAATCACAACCCAAGGAAGTTAACCTTAAAAAAAATATTAGAACAGAATATTGTTTTCTTCCAATAAAAGCCC
The DNA here is from genome assembly GCF_000002775.5 of Populus trichocarpa. Classification (NCBI taxonomy): domain Eukaryota; kingdom Viridiplantae; phylum Streptophyta; class Magnoliopsida; order Malpighiales; family Salicaceae; genus Populus; species Populus trichocarpa. The sequence goes on from NC_037292.2 coordinate 14,866,223, forward strand.
CATCATCTATGTTTTCATATATTGAGCACATAAAAAGAAGGTTTATTAATATCTTATTTCAACAGTATGAAGCAGATATATAAATTTAATGAGAGTTTGTTTATTTGGATAGATTAATGGAAGTTGAATGATGAATGCCTTGCTTTTGAATGTCGCAAATTGTTTTAATGCTTTGATTACTAGGGACTAGTAATAAGCTGGTTAGGGTATGTGACTAGTACTTAAAAGTGCATTTTTATCAAGGTTTTATATCATCATTTTGCACTTGAATTATCAATAACTCCTTAACTAGAGCATGTTTTATAATAACAAGTCTGATAATATAAGATACCTTTAATTTATGGTAAATATTCATTTTAAATGCAGGCCTATCACATAAATCAAAGGATTGATTGATGAGTTTAACCACTGAAATTGAGAAGACAAATAGAGGGCTAAGCTTAGAAAAGAGATGCTGGTTGAATTCAAATTGGAACACCATTCAGTTATTGGATCATAACTGGAGCTGTAGAACTTGAATTTAGGTATGGTTTATATGGATAGAAATCTAAGACATATGCCTAAAATTTTCATGAGGAGTCCAAGATTCAAAAGGATCGTTTTCAAGTTCAAATTGTAATAACAACAGAGAAGTCAGAATCTGTCCTGCAGCCCAGACATTGTTCAGTGTTCAGCCCATATCTCGAGTTCGAGAAGTCCAAATGACCTCATTCTTATTTTTTTGGAAAGCTGAGACAATTCCCCAGAACTTTCATGCAGACTATCTGTTCAAATTCTGATGTTAGCAATGACGTTTTCTCCAAACAACAAGATAAGAATGGTTACCAAGTTAAGAGGTGGCCACCCACTCAACAATTAGTCATCAAATCAATAGTTTCGAATTTTGGCCTATAAAATGATGCATATGCCATGCATTTAGGCATCTTAATTTTCAGATCAAGATCATGTTCTTGCTCTCTCTCTTTATATTTTTGTAATGCTTAAGTTTTGCTTTCATTAATCTCTTGTTTATACCTTTCATTTCCTTTATTATACTTATATAATCATGTTCTCCTCTTGTTTATCTATGTTTCTCTTATTCATAATGTTCAGCTAAGTTTATTATGCCAAGGTGAAAAGATTACACTAATGGTGTAAGAATAAGTATAGTATAAACTTAACATGGACTTTAATGTTTGATACTAACATGTTTTGTATTTGTTATCTTATTCACTCTTAATACTTTGCTTGTTACATGGTTAATCTAGATTTATGTTGTATAACCCTTGGTACAACAAATACTTGGCACTTTCATAGCCCAACTGTATGGTATAACCGACACCTGTGCTATGAAAGAAACTTGATTTGTTGTTAACATAAGTTATCATCATGAATACCTGACAACATTTACAAGTATTAGCATTATTCGAATAAGATAACTAATGTAATCATGTTGATAATTTATAATCCGATTGGAATCTCCTTTGTGTGTGGTTTCCAGTTGAGTAATAAAACGAGTTTATACTATACTTCTTTGAAATACCATTAGTAGATCCTTTAACCTTAACAATTGTTTTATATTTGTTTAAATCCTTACATCAATATCACATCTCAAAAGTTTTCTTCAACTTTTCTCATTTTATTATTTATAATTTATATTGTTACCCTCCATGTGGTTCGACCCCGGTCTTGTCAGGTTATTTATTATTTCGACACTCCTGCACTTGGGATAAGACATCATTCATTTGATCATGTCAAAAAGCCGAGTTGATACACTTGATTTGTCGATACGGTCCACCAAAAAGATAGTGATCGATAATGCATAGAATTTTAACAGCAAAATGATAGTGGAGCTCTGTACCAAATGAAAAATCAAGCATTCAAATTCCATATCATGCAGGGTGAAGATGAATGGTGTCGTGAAAGCCGCCAATAAAAACATCAAGAAAATTATTCAGAAAATGGTAGTCACTTACAAAGATTGGCATGAGATATTGTCATTTGCTCTCCATGTATATCGCATTGCGTTAGAACCTCAACAAGAACTACTTCGTATTCTTTGGTGTATCGGATGGAGGCAGTGATGCCTTTGAAAGTAGAAATCCCTTCGTTAAGAGTGTTGATGGATTCCGAACTAGAAAAGGCCGAGTGGGCCAAAGTGAAATATGAACAGCTAAACCTGATAAGTGAGAATAGGATAACTGTGATTTGTCATCATCAACTCTACTATAAAAGAATGACCAAGGCATATGATAAGAACGTTAGACCTTGTTTGTTCCAAAAAGGAGATTTAGTGCTGAAAAAAATATTGTCTTTACCAGGAGAAGATCAGAGCAAATGGGCGCTGAATTACGAGGGTCCTTATGTAGTAAAGAAGGCTTTCTCAGGAGGAGCTCTAAAGCTGTCAAGAATGGATGGAGAAGATCTAGCAGACTTGTGAATTCTAACTCTGTAAAAAGATATTATGTCTGATGTGTTCAATTTTCTCCCGAATCAATAAAGTGAGGTTTGGCCATGATTTCTTCATGTAAATAACCTCTTTTAAATATTGCATGATCTCATAGCATTTAAATAGCTTTTCTAAAAAGAAAAGGATCTTGAAATAACTTATTTTTGTGCATGATTACAAGAAATGTATCATAAAACGCTCAAAGATAAAATTTAAGCACTTCTTGGTCAAGAGGTGACCAAACCAAACAAACCCAAAGCTAACCCTTAGATAAAACCCTATCTCTGGATAGCATTTTGAATTGCATGCATAAATAGTTGGGTAATCACTCTATAACCACCTGCAAGTTTCTTTCAGGACTAGAACAAAGTTTATTAATCCTAATGATGTGTGTTTTGATATGAGGAAAGGTCATCCTTGTTATCCCTTAACTTTCTAAATAATATATCCCTTGTGGTCCCTATTTGAGCCAGAATGAGTTTCTTCTTCATGAAAACCCTGATTAGGATCATACCCCATGTTGGGGGCATCATCATAAAAAAAATAAGAGAGAGAGAGGAGGAGGAGGAGAATTTTAAGCAAAATGCCAAGATGCACATGTGGATCTATGAAAGTCTAAACCCAACACTCGGGGGCATCATCATAAAAAAAGGAAAAAAAATAAGATAAAGGTTTAATGATGTTATAAGGCTAAGATACAAATCCATACAGATCCCTAAGCAAGTTTCTTCATTAAAAAGAACATAGTCTATGAGACAAATCCACAAGAAAAGGAGGCAAGTGAGAAGTGATCCTAAGTCTTTAAACTCTCAAACACTTTTTGAGCTTCAAAAGCATCCATTTCTTTCACAGCCCATAGTCATAACCTATATTACACACTTTTAGAAGTCCTTTCTAATCAAGCACTCACAACTTGGATTGATAAACAATGATCTTACTATTCATACGATGAAATAAAAGAGTAATGACCCACTTTTATCCATGTAAGAAAAATATAAATCCTAACATGAGGCAATACTTTTTCTTCACACAATTTCTTTTAAGTAAATACTTGAAAACCTTTTGAAAAACTGAAACAAAAGGTCACCTCTAATGAAAGCCCAACCTAAAAGACAAACCGTATTCTGAAAACCGACAAAACCCTCAATAGAAATTGCTTAAAATAATTTTTGATGTGTACATTAAAAGTTTCAATTTTCATGAACAAAATCAAGTCTTCTAAATATTTTTCTTCTTGAAAAAATTTTATGTGCTGAAACAAAACCAAAAAGCCCTTAAATTGAAAAAGACAATTAAAGCATTGATAAAAGCATGATAAAAAACAATGTTAAATCATACATTTTAAGAAAAGGGCCACTTATAAAAAGTTGGAGACTTCTTCCCGAAGATATTATGGGTAACAGAGACAGCGCGAGAAAAGGATCCAATATACAAATTCAAACACGTGAACAAGCTCACACCAAGAGGGAGTTTTACGAAATCGAAGAAAAGGGTGGGACCTATGTTTCCAAACCAAGTAAGAATGCATGCATTCAACCCCAAAACATTGCACAAGATTTTTTTTATTGTTACAAAAAAATTCTTGAAAACTGACTCGGTCGAGTCAAAAGACTGTTAAACAAAAAGTTTACATAAGAGCTCTGGTTAAAGGGATGATGGGATTTCAGGTTAACTAAGCTACAAATATATATTTTTTTTGTTCTAACTAAAGAGGATCGCCAAATGGAATCTCAAGTTGTCAAGCTGCAAGATTTTAATTCTGGTTAAAAGGATCACCAAATGGGATCTTTGGTTGACCGAGCTACAGACAGATTTTGGTTTTGGTTAAAGGGAATCGCCAGATGGGATTTCAAGTTGACCGAGTCGCAAAGATAGATTTTAGTTCTGGTTAAAAGGGATTGCCAGATGGAATCTCAGGTTGATCGAGCTACAGATAAATTTTGGTTCTGGTTAAAGGGGATCATCAGATGGGATCTCAGGTTGACCGAGTCGCAAGATTTTAGTTCTACTTAAAGGGAATCGCCAAATGGGATTTCAGGTTGACTGAGCTACAAACACAGATTTTTTTGGTTCTGGTTAAAGGGAATCACCGGATGGGATTTCAAGTTAACCCAACCGCAAACATAGATTTTGGTTCTGGTTAAAGGGGATCGCTAGATGGGATCTGAGGTTGATCGAGCCCCATAGATAGATTTTGGTTCTAGTTAAAGGAGATCGCTAGATGGGATTTCAAGTTGATCGAGCTACACATAGATTTTGGTTCAGGTTAAAGGGGATCATCATATGGGATTTCAGGTTGACCGAGCCGTAAAAACAAAAATTTTGGTTCTGGTTAAAGCAGATCGCCAGATGAGATCTCAGGTTGACTGAGCTGCACACAGATTTTGATTCTGGTTAAAGGGAATCACTAGATTAGGATTTCAGGTTAACTCAACCAAAGACAGAGATTTAAGGGATCGCTAGATTGAGATTTCAGAATAACCAAGCTATACATAGTTTGATTATGGTTCTAATTAAAGGGGATTACTGCAAATATTAGAGTTTCAAATTAACCGAGCTAAAAGATTTGAGAAGATTAGTTTTGGAAGAACAATTTTTTTGTCTTTACAAACTTACTATGCAAAGCACTTAACCAATGAGAAAAAGAGAAAATACAAAAAAAAAATGCCAGAAGAAAACCAAAAAATATATATCAATGAGAATAATATACTAGGGCACCCAAAAAATGGGCAAATATTGGTTGAGGAGGTTCAAAAATACAAAGATTTAAATTTGACAATATATTTTCGACTGGTGAAGGCCTATTTGCAAAAAAAATTCAATTTTAGAAAGAGAAATTCAAAATTGGATGTTTAAAGACCCAATTAGATTTTGTGGAAGGTCTAATTGAATTTATGGAGAGTTTAATTGCAAGAAAAATTGATTTTTTAAGTCAATTTGGGGTGGGCAGGGCGTCAACAAACTGATTATTGCATGTGCTTATATGAGTGAATTTTATCTCATTTAACTCATTAGCCAACTTCGAGAGAATCTTAGTATGACCTCAGTTTCTCATTCTTAGTTTGTCATTCTCTTTTCACTTGGCATATAATTAGCAATGAATCTCCATAAACATTGAGTTTTCTAACTTTTAGCTTTAAAGCAGCTTTTAGACCGACGATGCAAGCTTTATATTCGGACGTGTTGTTGGTGCATTCAAATGCAACCTTACTAAAACATGATGTTGCTTTTTCTTTGGGGAAATTATCACTGCTCCAGCCTCATTCTCTAATTCATTCACTTCTCCATTAAAGTACATGGTTCGCCAGCCATTTGCACCACTATCATCCTCAACCACTAATACATCCTCACCAGGAAGATCAAAATTTAACGACTTATAATCTTCCACAACATTATTTACTAAATGACCTGCAATTTTGCTTTTTTTTACGGCCTTCCTTGTCATATAGACAATATTGTATTCTACCATTAACACTTGTTATCTTGTTTGACAAGTAAGGCTTTTTACAAATGTATTTGAGCGAATCCAGTTTTGATATCAACCAAGTCGTGTAGTACAACATATATTGCCTAAGTATTTTTGCACCGTAAACTAAAGCACAACATAACCTTTCTATTACAGTATACATGGATTCACATTCATTAAACTTTTTTACCATAATATTAGGTAGCGAATCATTAACCTTATTAATCATATTTTTATGATTATTTCTCAATACATATAAAAACCCCTTCGATCCAAGAGTCATACTCATCATTCGATATCGTACACGCCGTGACAATACTCTTGTGCTAATATATAAAGGTTCTATTTAGCACATCCTTAAAATATGTTAGGATTGATGATTTATAGCTAGTTTTGCTTTTGAAATAGTCTTTATATATTGTATGTTTGGAATCCTTTTTTATCATTTTTGCAAGAATGAGAGCTATTTATAAGTTCAAAACAAACTAGTCGTTTCTAGCCACTAACAGCTCAAGCGGTCAACCGGTTCATATTGGTTGAGCCAATTGGTCGACCGGTTCCTATAAATTTCCAAGTGTTCATCCATGATGGATAAGTTGTCGCTCAGTTCATGCACAATTTCAGTTTTGACAGTTTCAAACCTGGTGATTTCTTAGAACCGTTTTATTAATCCTTTTAAATGTATGCAAAGTGAAGTGTATGCATTCATTTTAATTGTGCTATCAAGTAATATATAAGGATTTATACATTTAGCACTAAAATGAATACATAAAAACTAAGTCTTCATTTGCTTTGCAACTTAGACTTGTTTTAAGATTGATATCGGTTCAAGAATTCACCAGGTAAAAACTATTAAATCTAGGAATCTGTATAAACCAGTTGACTATTTGGTAATACCAAATGGATTGGTCGACTAATTGGTTTAACCAATGTGAACCAATTGACTGTTTAGTCATTAGTAGGATTCCGACGACTAGTTTTTGTTGGTTCCAACAGCTATAAATAGCTAGTTTTTATTCTATGCCTATAAATTACCCTTCACTTGGCCAACACAAGTGTGGAACTGCTAAGATAAAAATCAAAGCATACCCCCTTTTAAAAACAACTTATAGCATCCTGTTCCACTTTTAATCATCCAAAAACAAGATTAATATGAATTGACAAAAATCCTCTAAAAGAGTTTAATTGTAATTCCAATTAACTCTACCAAGAGAGTATATTCTTGAAAGTGTATGTGACACTTAAAACACATAGAAAAGTCTCTTGGAGACTAAATTGTGAGTGGTTTAATACTTTTCTTCAAAAAGTATTGGTGAAAAATTTTCTAGTCTTTATTCCGCTAAAAGACTAGGGATAACATTTTGATTCTAGGTCCGTAAAAGGATTGGGTTTGATCTTTCACCAGCAAAAGAATTGTGTAAATGGTTTGGTCTCATCCGCTAAGAAGATCGGTGTGTCATAGTGGAACTCTTGAATGGAAGTTTAAGGAAAGGAGTATGTGGTTTATCGAACCTCTATAAAACTTAGTGCACTCTCTCCTAACCCTAACTCTTTAATTATCGCATTTATATTATTTATTGGTTCCGCATTAAATTAAGTGTTTAAAATTGTATGTTATTAGATAAAAAAAAATTTAAATTGTAGTTTTACCTTGCATACCTAATTCACCATTTCTTAGGTTCACCTAGACTATCCCTCTATGGTCTAACACACTCAGGCTCGCGCACCTTGCCTGACCTGGTTTTTTAAAAAGACAAAACCTTTAACATTGGGTTTTTGATGAATTTTTTTATCGTTATTTTTTTAATTTTATTTTTTAATATTATGTTGATTTTGAATTGGTCTTTATGTTTTTATCATAAGATTAAAATAAAAAAAAATATTATTGAACCTATTGGAATTCACAACCCAGGTCACAAGTTTGACGAGTTAACTCGAGTTGATCAAAATCAATTCAATATGTCATCGTCTCAATATATATAAAAAAAAAGATGTCAACTTTAATTTTTTTTAAATCAAACCTCTTTTTACTAGTTGTCGCACCCGACATCGCGACGGCCTTAAAATTTAAAATAATCTTTGGAAAGAATGGATTTCTGGCATCCTGTTCTTTGATGGGGAATATTCTTGTTTAAGGAGTCGCCACCTAGTATTATGGTCACTAGGAACCCTAACTGGTCAACAGAAATTCTATGGTACGAGACTAGTTACGTAAAAGGGAAGATATTATCACCCCTTAAACGTTCTGTCTGAGGCAGACTGCATTGCTGGTTTTGTCTTAAATTGCTAAATGTTTATTAGTTTACACTATGATAATTTGCTTATAATATTCCTGACTCTGGCGTCAGTGAATAGTCAACTACGAATGTCTCCAACTCTGGCGTTGGTAAATATTACGTAGCTATAAAATAAATTTTATTCCCTATTCTAACGCCAGTGAATAAATAAATAAAAATAAATTTATTTTTATGCATGCACATATTTTTTGATTTTTCTAGCTAAATAAAAATAAAATACAATGAATAATATAAATTTAAACCGGTATTTTTATTCCTGACTCTGGCGTTAGTAAATAAACCAATAAATTTATATTATTTTTATATTCATGCATACATATTTTTTTATTTTTTTATTTATTGTACTTTTCTATTTTTTTTATTTTTTTTATTTTGGGGCTGGGCTGACTCGGTTGGGTCACTGGTCTAGACCAGTGACCCGGCTGGGTGGCAGGCGTGCGTAACGCACGCCTGCCCAATGAATTACAATTCACTTGCTACAGTAGCAAGTGAATTATAATTCACTGCTACTGTAGCAGTGAATTAAAATGCAAAGGGAGCGGCGCTTACCTCAGTGCAGGAAACGAAAGGGACGAAGACGATGGTGATGGCGAAGGCGCGCTGGCTGAACAATAACCTTCTGTTTCCCTTTTCGTTTTCTTTCTTTCTGATTGTTCTTTGTTTCTCTGTTTCCCCTGGTTCTGTTTCTCTCCGTCTTTGTTCTTCTGCGTGTCTATGTTCTTGTTCTCTCTGTCTCTGGTTTTTTATTCGTTCCCAGTCTCTCCCTCTCTCTGTTTCCCCAGGTTTTAGTCTCTGTTCGGCTCTGTGATCTGCCGATTCTTTCCCCAGTTTTGCTGTTTCGGTTCCTGCTCTGCCCCCTATTTTTTCTTGTTTCAGTCCCCTGTGTTATTCATCTTCCACTCCTTCTCTGTTTCCAGTGTTCTTCCTCCTGTCTTTGCTCTGGTTTCTGGGTTGATTTTTTTCGTCAGCTCCCCCCTGTTTCTGTTTTTCTCCTCTGATTTTCGGCCCCCTGTTCTGGGTTTTCTTCTCCCTTTTATAGAGAAACTTGCCCCTCAACCAGTCCTGCCTTTGCAGGACTGTTATTCAAATCACGAACGGGATCATGGGCAAGAGACGTGGTCCATGATTTGCTGCAGATTTCCTGTTGAATCGGCTTCATCCGCGCAAACGTAGGAGACGATGAACAATGCTTCCAAAACGGCGCCGTTGTGTCCTTGGGCATGGCTGTTTTTCAATTTAGTCCCTAAACAGTTTAAACTTAACAATTGGGATCCTAATCAGAAACAATTGATTTCTAATTGTGCCCTTGGATTAAATTCAATTGAATCCTTGAGTTATAGCGCCATTTACACAACAGTCCTAGGTGTTTGGACTATTCAATTTGGTCCTTGAACTTTAATTTTCTAGCAATTTTTCCTTGAATCAGCTCTAAACTTTGATATTTTTTCAATTACACCCCTGATTCCTTTAATTAATTAAATTAAAGTTTAATTAAGTCCTCAAACTCATTGATTCTTCAATTAAACTCTTGATTTCATTAATTAAAATGATCTAAATTTTAATTAAATCAATTCTCCAATTAAGCCCTTGATTTAATTAATTAAACTAGTTAAGAGTTTAATTAAATCTTTAAACTTACAATCGTGTTGCCCTTAATCCAGATTTTAATTCATTCTTTATTTATTTTATTTTTATTTGTTTTTCATCATTTTTTTTTAAAATAAAATAATTAAAATAAAAAGTCAAAAATTGGGTTATGACACTAGTTATCTAGATTGTGTTTAAACTCGTGCATCTGGTCTTTGTTTTTAATGTTATTTTTTTTATCTTTTATTTATTATTTTTTTATCTTTGAACCTGTCAAATCGACTAGGTCTTATCAAAGTAGCTTTCACATTATTTAATTGGAAACACAGACTTGATAAGGGTTTAAATCAGGAGTTTTTAAATTTAACTTGCTGAATAAGGTTGAATGGCAATATCAAAAAAATTTCCCACGGCTTAGATATTTCTTTTATATTCTTTTTTTTTTTTTCAATATACAAGTAAACTAGCATTGAAGAAAAAATATGTAACTCAAGGTTGGACGAAGCCGGCCTAAGCACACTTGGGCCACTATGCAAGGCCGAGCATATTGGAAAAGGAATAGAACCACGTGTCATCCACATGATGGCATGTCGTTCATGGCCGTCCTATCCCATTAGTGGTCATAATATTTGCTTTGGTACCGGATTCCGGCTTCTCACCGATGCTGGGCACATCAAAACTCCAACACTTGCTTTGTTTTTCGTTAAAATAACATATATAGACTTCCTAAAAGTAAATATAACTTCAAAAATCATTTTAAAATAATAAATTAATAGAAGATGATTTTAAAATCTATTACATCTAATATTTAAAATTCCTATATCTTGCAATCAAATGGAAACTGGTAAAACAGTCCAATTCTAGTGTTTTTTAATTCTTCCAGATGAGAGCTTGAATTTAAACAGAATCCATCTCTTATCTCTTCTTTATTTAAGCAGATCTACTTTCATTAAAAATAATTATTGTAGGACGAATGATCAGGATCGGTGAAAGATATAGCTCAAATATTATAATATTTATTTATAAGAATAAATGTGAAAATTAATATCTCATATATATCCCCAACTTATATACTGTGAACCAATCGCTACAATTTTTACTTTTTTTCTGCAGTCCACTTATCAATTGCAGTTATTATTATTATTATTATTAATGTCAGGTGAGTTTGCGCGCATCTCGACTAATACCCACGGGTCCTGAAATTAACGACTAGGTAATTCTCCAGTGGCCATCAATATTAGCAACCACATGGCTCAAACCTGAGATCACATGGAAAACGAACCTCTTGATTTTAAGCTTTTTACTACTGGGTCACTTACTATATGGTTAATTATTGGCATTTTGTTCATTGTATAAAAGCACTAAGAAGCAGTTTATATTATTTTATTTTTAATTTAGAGTTAAAAAAAGTTCATAAACCATATGTATATATTAAAATTGAAGGGCCAAAATTAGCTTCGTGCCAATTAAACAATGAACCAAAGAATTGATTAAAAGAGCAATTCATGGCTAATTTTGAAGTGAACAGTAACCACTTCACTGTGAGTAAAAAAAGAAAACAATGATAAATAATAAGCCACAAAAAAAAAAAATGAAACCTATCGGTAAGACTGGGAAGGTTTTGTGATTTCCACCAATTAGTCTGGGAAACTTGAATCAACAAAGTTTTTGGTTAAATATGGTACATTTACCGTAGCATTTATCATTTAATAAAAAAAAACCTTTTTAGAGCGGCTCATTTTCTCCATGTATGACACCTCGATATAGTATAAATATTATCAAACACGATTCAAGACTCAACCCAAACTTAACCACATATATATATATATATATATATATATATATTTGCATTATATAGCATTTTAATATCTCAATATCAACCCAATACACGCTTGAATATCTATTCAGATACCACAAATTTAATTCATGGAATATAAACATTTAAATATTTTACTTGGAGCATATGATGAATAGAGTATGAATATAAAGAAATCAAACTCGTAAATATTAATTACCTTCCCTAGTTTTGCCCCAGCCCTCCAAAGAAGAATGAGATGAAATGTGAAGAGGCAGATCTTCATAACCTTAATTCTTACAAAAACATCAAAACACGTCAAGCATTTGAAGATTTCTTCCTTTCGTTTTTATTAGTCTTGTTTGTATGTTTTCCATGAGAGGCACTGCGCTGGATGAATTATAAGGATCAATTTAAGGCAACGGTCTAGTTAGAGAATAGAGGCCCAGAGATTTGCAGTTCATCTCAAGTCCAACGTAATTTAAACACGAATGGCTTAACCCTACACAAATCTGTCCGAACCAACCCAATTTCTAAGCTTAAAACTCAAACCCATAACCGTAAGCATGACTTTTGTAGATGATTTGGAGAGCCACGTGGTTCATCATTTATAGAGTAAACTAGCCACCTAACCCCCTTTCATTAAGAACAATCTCTTGTTTTTTTATGGTATTTTTCTTAATTAATCCTTATTTCTTTAAATATAACAATTAAAGATAATAAAATATGAAAAATTGATATAAGAATTGTTTATTTCTTATCATTACAAATATGTTACAATTAAGAAAATAAAATAAAAAACTATCTAATGATGGCTATTAATTCTACCATGCTCTGCCTCGTACAACATATTTTCAGACAATGGCAGTCGATATAAAATCTCATATTTACATTATCATGTCCAATCCCATCTTCTAACTATGCTGCTTGCATGTGGGTGTTTGACTCTGAATTCAAAAGTACAGATTCAACAACTTCCTCTTCCTCAGGCAGATCATCGGAAAACATCCCGAGTTGATTGAGGTTTCGGATAAAATGAGTGAATGATGGGAAGTGCTCTGGTGAGAAAAAATCAGCTCCCATTCTCTGATAAGTGAACAAATCAACCGCACTTTCACCTGATATGTTTTTCTTTATCTGCTCAAACCCGTGAGGAGCTTTAGAAACCACCGAGTTCTGCCCAGAAATCTCGACCCCGTGTTTTCTGCAAACCGTTCTTATTTGTGCCAATATTGACTCTGGGCTGGACAGGGACTCCTGAGGCTGATGCTTATCTGACAAATCCATTCCTGGCAAGATCATTTTGCATGAATTCCTTGCAAACATCTCTGCAACTGCTTCATAGCCATCTCTACTGACAGTGTTATAGAAGCCGGCTGTTAGTTCAGAAGGGTGCGAGCGTGTTTTGTACCATGAATGCATGAGAGGGATTTTGCCATGGACAGTTACAGAAGTGTCACCGAAAGAAGTAGAGGCAAGAGAGAGAAGACGATCTCCATGAGACAAGAGCTCGCTTGAATACCAGGAAAGGAAGAAATCACCATATGGAGAGTCCCAAGATCCCCCGTTGTCTTTGAAGAAGTGGTTCGAGTTTGGAAACTGGTCATAGCTCGGTGCATCATGTGGACCGCCAAGTCCCCATAATGGGTTCCCGGTTGCTTCAGCTTTTACCTTAAGAAGGTTCAGCATGTTTTTATCATAACATTGAAACTCTCCGACTCCAAGGATATTGCTATGACTTGCAAGCTGGCGATGAGAAGGATATCGTAGCTCCCCATCTGGTCCAAGACCCACTGTGACACCCTGCAAGAGCAGACATATATTAGCCAGTAATCATCAATGCACTGAATCCTAATACACTTTATGTTTAATCAAAGCATTAAAAAATCAGAAATTCTTACCGTAATTGTGGAACCAAAGAAATGTGAGAATGAAGACTTGAAGCTTTCACAAAATTCCTGATAAACTTGAACTGGAGTCTTCCCATTAAGAACTGGAACTTCATCAACAGCCAATGACAAGCACTCCCTGTAATGATTCCCTGACCGATCCGCATGGTAGATACTGGGTTCCGAATCACCTATCTGTGATACCCACTCAGGAAGGGGAATTTTTGGTTGTTTGCTACCATGGAAGCAGAGCGACACATGGAGCTTAAGACCTGCATTCTGAATCATCTCCGCAAGCACAAGGTATCCCGACCAGTCATACTTGCCCATCGATTCCTTCTCAACTATTCCCCACCACACTGGTAACTCCACACCGTCAATACCTAATAACTTCAAAGCTCTAAGTCCCGCTGCTATCGCTCGGGCATGGTTTACTGTATTGCAATCAGAAACTGCATCCAACGGCAGCCCAACAAATACTCTTACACCATCGAGCTACATAACAAGATTGCAAAAGACCATCATTTTAACACCCTCACAGTCAACAAACATGATTACTGCAATGATAAACCATAAATCATCAAGTACCAATAAAAATAATTACTGTAGCTAATTCTGAGAAAAAAGCATTTTGTCTTAACAATACCTAGTCCAGATTGTTCCAGAGATTAACTTGCACAAAAATTCAGCAGAAATAATTCAATTTCTAATTGCAACAGTGAGCGATTTCAATAACAAAAACATGGTTATTGCAATCATAATATCATCAATCCCAGTCAAAGAAAAATCCTTTATTTTTCATAATTTTGCATATAATTCAGCAAAAAAAAAATATGGGACATAATTTATCAGAATAAAACCTGAAAATTATCTTCTAAATAACTGTATCAAAATAAAATAAAAATCATTTCCTAAGTGAAACCAGCAACATCTAAATCTCCAAGTAAACAAGAACTACAGACAAAAATAGAATAAACGAAAACTTGGGTTTTGAAAAACCTTACCGATTTGGGTTTTGAAGAAGACCCGGGACGACGACGTCTATCGGATCGGACAGGCGAGGACTGAACAGCATTTAAAGTAAAGCTAAGCCCAGAATTTCTCCACCTTGTACTTTTAGTATTATGCAATAAAGAAACCCTTTTTTGAAAATTACAAAACCTTATCTCTCTGTAAGATGACAACTCACTCCAGCTCGTACAAATTTTTGCCTGAGAAGAGCTTCCGATCACTGAAACCTCCATAGCTACTTCGAAAGAAATTGAAGAAAAACAAAATGAATTATTACACAGCTAAAGCAAACTGGAAGAAGAAAGAAAGGGAGAGGTCGTATCGTGTTCGTGGAGAAAGAGGTGTTTTTGGATGTTTTATAGACGCTTTTGTGGGATTAATCAATGGGCACTGCCACTAAAAGCACCTCCACGCCACGTTTCTTTTTTTCTTTTTCTTTTTTCATGGTTTGTCATTTTTCAGCCATAAATAATTTTACTTTAGCATTACTAAATATTAAAAGGAATTGATAATTAAGAATTTTAAGAACATAAATTAGTCGTTAGATCATGATTTGAAAACGAAATATACTTTTTCTTCATATGAAAAGATAGATCATAATTAGTCTTCACCCTATGGTTTTAACTTAATCACTGAATTCTTAGGTGCATTAATGGAGTATCCAAAATATGTATTATTCTCAGGATAAGAAACACAATTATGAGATTAGATCTAAACATATTTTTTTCATCAAAATAATATTATCTTAAGATTTTGTTTCCAAAAAAAATAAAAAATAAAGAATCAAGTTAATGATGATTAACTTTGTATCCATGACACAAGTAGGGTTGATAACTTATGATCAGTAAAAACACATGAATGATCGATTTGGGAGCTCATTGCTACCTTGGAAAGGAACACACAATTAATGAAGAAATAAAATAATGAAATCATGGATAAGGTCTCACATGAATCCGTGACTAATGTACACGTATATACTTACAACATTAATTAGCATTGGATTGCAAGTATCTACTCAATTTGTATACTTATCTGGCAAATCCATATCCCAACTGTCTACAAGCATTATTATTTTTTAACATGAAAAAAATAAATTATACTAAATTTAAGATTCAGGTTATTAATTTTATTAGATTTAATAATCTTAGTTAATTTAATAATATATAAAAAAATTAACAACAATAACAAATAAATTGAAGAAAACAATTAGCTTGGGTCAAACTGACTTAACACTTAAAACCCGTAACGTGATAAATGAGATTGAAATAACTTTATAGAAAGATGGAATCAGAAAAATTTAATTGTAAAAAAAGACCTGGAAAAAAAACCAAGTCCTCGGGCCAGTCTTTCAAACTCATGACTCGGATCTTGAGGTAGAAATCATCTCACAAGAGACAAATCCAAAAAAATTATGAAGTCAAAAATTCCAATCCCATGAATTATTTAGAATAATATAAATATCAATAAAAAAAGCAGAGACCAAATCTGAAAGAAAAACAAATCAAATGGTTGTTTTGAGAATGTGTAGGGGAGGGCGTTGAAATCAAAGAGCAAAGATGATGGAAGAAAAAAAAAAGTTATCACACGTGTCATCTAGTAATGGAAGCGATGTCTTGAGAATTAAAACATCATCATTAAAAAAAAAAAAAACTATCTCCATTATCAAGGTCAATTGTGTTTTGTTATCAAGGGTAAAATTATAGTTCCAGGTTCTAATCCATAGTGTCTAAAGCTATAATAAATTTGTTACGGTAAAATATCTATCCCTTATAGTTTTTTTAAATTTTGTTACAAGAAACCTTATCTTGTATATTTCATGCAACCAATAATTGTTATTTCACCCCAAAAATATCTTAAATGTGTTTAATTTAATAATAAAAGATATAAATTGGAATTAGTTCATGCATTATTGAGATTGGAATTTCTCTTTAAATTATTTAAGAATATATCTATTAAATTAAGTTGCGCGTTTTTAAAAAAAATCTAAATGGTGATTTCAATAATATTCGAATCTTAAGAGAATATAAGTCTCTTAATTATCATCATATCCATTTTTAAGAATCAAAGACCTTCGACCTGGGGATAGACACTGGATAAAAAAGAGTGAGTCATGCATGTCTCATTCCTTAATAAATCAATCAACAGTCTTAATCCCGATGAGATGATGCTCATAGAATGATTGAATTAATAATAATGGTGGTGATGCAAGTGGGGAGGAGGGCCCTGAATGATTATGTGGATGCAGGGGAACATTTGGCCACTCTGTCGACGTGGAAAGGCCGACGGCCACCTCATGCCGACGACCATATCCTTATTATTCTATTTCAAGAATTCAATGATGATGGTGTGGACTGGGCATGACACCTGGGTCTCGCTGAGTGGCCAATGGTTTTGTTGCCGACTCATTTCCAGGCCAGATTCTTGGTAAGTTCTCTCCGAGAACAGATCTTCTGGCCATTGACAGCCGACCATTTAATACGTGGATAAGAACATTTCGGTCCCTGTGAATAATACATTGTCGTGGCTGATTTTACATCGAGTTCTCCCTACTAAAAAAAAATAAAGTTTTTTTTTTATGGTTTTGATGTAATTATTATATCAAGAATATAAAAAATTTGAAGTATTTTTATTTGAAAAACATCATTATATATCAAACACAAACTAAATAAGAAAAATGAGGAAAATAAATCCATCTAATTACTTGACAACATTGAGAATTACAGAGGAGATAAATGATTTTTAAAGTGAGAGGATATTTCCAGTATGTTTATCCTTAATTCTTCTTGTTAAACTATAGATGCATTCAATCATGTATTTTTTTTTTATTTTTTTTTTATCTCTTCCATCCTTACGGATATGAATGACTTAATTATTGGAGAGCTAGCAGCTAATCAAGGAAGAAACCACTTAATCTTCTTCTTGTAAGAAATTACAGACACGAAAACAACGTAAATGATGTAATAAAAGGAGATAGGCTGGATGTTCGTCGTCCACAATTAATGGACCCGCTGCTGCTAGATAAGCACATAGCATATGCTCGAATCTATGCATGGCCCCCATGAAACGTCGTAAACAATTTGAAAAGAATGGATCACCAAATTAATTAATTAATTTAAATGATCGACGTCGAAATAAAACAAAAACCTCTCATTTCTTACCCTGTCATGTTAGGCCGAGGAGGCAAATATCCACGACATCATCGATGATCCGTGATGATCCATTAATTAAAATGTGGTGGCAAATTGTCTCAGGGGGGTTGATGTGACCTGCATTTTGCTCAACAAAGGATACTGCGGCCACGGCTGGGAATCTCAAGTGCTCGGCGCTGCTGTAGTTTTTGACGGGTTGCTTGCGCTTTTTTGACCACGTTGAAGCCATCCCCAATTTTGCATTGGATAGCCAACTCCCTTTTCATCTCTCTTCTCTTGTTAGGTAATTGTGGTTGATTTGAAGAAGCTCTTCAAAAACATTTGATTCAGAGCACTGTCATAATTAAAACCCGTCTAACCTAACCCCAGCCAGGTTTTATAAGAAAATAAAAAGATTTAATTCATTATTACCTTGTAAAAACCCGAGTTAACATGGTATTTAGTCATTCTAATTAAGATCCAGTCAAAAATATAAATATTTTTTTTAAGAATCAAGGTTAGCCCACCGAATACTCAAGCCTTGCACGACGAGGTCAGATTTAGGATTACATGTGCTATTACTGTCAACACCAGCATTTGTTATTTTAATTTCCTGTGGTCCAATTCATGGTTGAACAATGACAGCAATAACGACCATTTTCTAAATATATTTTAAAATATCCATTTATTATTTGACTCGTGTGTTTTTGTTGAAAGTATTCAATTAATCCCTTCGGCTTAGAAGATCCCATATGAATGAGTTCCCAAAACCAAGGCAGGAGGACTCAAACATAGGGCTTAGGTGGATCTAGGCCACCCCACAGAACAAACCCTGCCCTAGTTCTTAACACTGATATTTTTGTGACAATTATATATAATGGAAAATGTATGTCTTCTGTGTTTCCATTATTTTCCGAGGCTCATGTGGCTGAGTATTTTGCTTGCTTCAATCAACGATCCATGAGGTGTGTTACGGGCTCACAATACACAACCATACATGCACATTTCATAGTTGAGAATTAATTGAGAGTAAACATTAATAGAGCTCTCCATGATCATCCTCAGGTGGCATATGGCAGTATTCATGCCCACACTGTCTTGGGTCTGAGGCCAGTAAAATAGACGTTCAGCACCGTGTTTAAAAACGACCAGCGTAGCAATCATAACTGATAACAAGAAGAATAAATCACCCAAACCATCATTTTACCCGGCTATTAAACCTGACTAGACCTGGAAATTTAGAATGTTAACCCAATTACCCACCGACTTGCCCTAACTTGAACCACGTTTCAAATCAAATATAATAGAAGTTATAACTTGAGTCATGTTTCAAATCAAATATGATGTGAGTTGATCGACCTGTGGTGAGTTAATCAAATTAAAATAATTTTAAAAAAAAATTAAAAATATGTTATTTACCCGCTAAACTCATGACTCAAATATTAAATAGAGTTATAAATTATTAACAATAAATTAGATCATAATTGCCTATTATATATATGATTTTGATAAAAATCATATATGTAACAAGCAATACCAGATTGAAAAATTATTAAAACAAAGGTATCTGAAACTAAGAAATGTCGAAAAATATACGAGTGAAATGATGGGCTAGGCCAATAGTAAATAGTAGTAACAGTGAATAAGTTGACGTTGTGTAGATTATAGCAAACACATAATGAGCTTGGGTGGCATCTGGCATGGCAAGCAACAATCTCCAATACCATTATTATCTTTGCAAGGCACGAGACAAGAATCATTTAAGCTCTCATAATAGTCTTTGATGTGCTATAATACCAGCAAAATAGGTGATTGTGATACACTGCTTTCCACGTAAAATTGATGAGTCACAGGTAGAAATCGACATGCCAGAACGTAGTAATTTTTCAAGTCCATGGCCATGCAACTCTCTCCTTGTATCAGGATAGTTGAAAGGTAATGATTTGTGGAATCCTAGAAGTAATTGAGGTGGTGGTCCTGGTGGACAAGGCAGGCCTCCTTCTGGTAGCGGTGGAGGGGGTCGAGGAGGCTCAAAAGAAGTGTGTGGAGGTGGAGGTGGAGGTGGAGCCGGTGGGCCAGGAGGCCCCACAATACCTGGAGGTGGATCCTGGTCTAGGACCTCCGGGTCCAGGAAGACCCTCTCCATGCGAAGGCCCTCCTCCAGCTCTCAAAGTGGCGAGTTGCACAAGTGCTACTAGTGGAAATCAGAAGGTAAATTTGCTGAAAGACTTGGATTACTTATCGAGAAATTTAGTGTGAAGTTGCATCTGGGTTCAGCCGTTGAGGGTTTTGTGAGTCTGGGGCCAGAGCATCTTGAATTTTTTAGGCACGGAGACTTAAATTTAAGCTACCCAGTGAAGCACATATTCGATGGTTAACATCGGACATGATAAACCAAATCCGACGAGTTTCTTCTAGCAACAAAATATGCTTACCAACCTAGGTTACCTGGCTACACCTGATTTCCGACCTTCCCTTCTCTCGGCACATACTAAGGCAATGGTCAATTTTGTCTTGCTCTTTCGTAAAGGAGAAGGGGGAAGAAAGAGAAGCAAAAGTCCAAAACAAAGGAGGAAGCTTTTGTTGGCTTAGGCACTGTTTGGCAAAGAAAGCATCATTTTTTGTGCTTTTGCTGGCGAAACGCAAGTGCAATTGCAGTGCACAAACGCGCACCTAATGCTGCTGGATCGTCGCTTCTATTATGGTTGATGTGATGCTGCTGTGAAATATTAGCTTGATATATTGAAAACAGAAAAGGAATAAACGCCGACTCTCTCTGTTTTTTGCAGTCCTTTGAATTACTAAAAGAAATGCATAGTTTGTTTTCTAGATACTGGCCGTTGATACTTGTCTTCTCATCATGTGTTGAAGCTGAAATGGTAGCTGCCACCACATCATCCTTTTAACTTCCATTGTTTCTCTGGCAATCAAAGCAGACTACTTTCACATCTCACTCTTTACTGGGAGTGGGTGGGTGATAAATACAGCAGGCAAACGTAAATATCTTTCCTGGTTCCTGTTCTCCATTGTCTAACAAAGGCACATGTTTAGGTCATTCAGGGGGGGGGGGGGGAAAAAGTGGAAATACATATCAAGCAAATTTGCCCCAAAGCCAGTGGTAAATTAGAGGGGCGCTGTAGCCATAAACTCAATAGAATGGCTTGTCAGGCCAAATTTTGGCAAAAGATGGAAAGAATTATAACTGGTTCCAGCCAACACTGTCACGCACTCATTATACAATTGAAAGGAATGACAGTCAAAGTAACAATCATAGGCATTCTGAGTTAGGCCCCAATGTCCAATATCCATGTAATTTATTGTGTCAGTGTTTTTCCATTTTCATTCTGTAAAGAACTGCAGAGCATCCCTCACATCGATTGATGGGAATACTTATTCCACATGAATATAGGAAATGATGGAGGCGCTCAGAATGCCAGGACAGCTCAGAATGTACAGGTGAACCTTAAAAATTAGCAAAAAATACTCCAAACACAAAATGAGTTCCCAATACAAATTCATTAATCTTTCCACTAACCTAAATAGAGTTTTTCTAATGAAACAAGAAATAACAAAAAGAACATATACAATACTAGAAAAGTTTCTCAGCATACAAAATAATGGAACAAGAGACGAGAAAAATGAATATAAAGTTATTTTACCTCTCCTTGCAATTTAATTGGCTTTCCCGGAATGGAAACAAGCACAGCATCAGCAGCTTCTGCAGCCTCATGGATAATCTCACAAATAATAGGAATTATATTACATGCCGTCTTTCTCTGACTTGAGCAGCATTTTTATCTCTGTTTCTTTCTTTTTGGAGCGCCAACTGCAGCTGGATCCACCAATGGCCCTGACCAAGTCTGGATATGTGCTTTTGAATATGAGAAATTTGTGGTACTGAATGGGACATCAGGTGGATCAAAAACAGGATCGATGTGATGTGAAGAACCCAACGGGTAGCCAAGTGTCCCATCTTGGTGCGGAGGAGGAAATTTCTCGCTTTTGCTCTTTGCATTTGCATGAGTTATTAAACGGCGCCTCTGGTAAGGGAAAAGGAACAAAAGGAATTAATTGTAGAGGAATTAACACCAAGGTGACAGTTGTGAAATTACAAGTCAAAAGGAGCAAATCTGATGAATTAACAATCATTGTGAATCCCTTAGCTTATCATGCCAAGTAGTTCGTGTGTTGCCTGCAAATAAATACATTCAATTCCCTGCCATTAAATGATAAGTCACAATGCATGTGGAGGGAACACCATGGATGAATTGTTTAAATCACTAAAGAAGTCCTGACACAAATGTGATGCAAACCTACACACATCCCACTGCCACAAAATCCAGTCCAAGTTCAGTTCTGATAAAGGGTTCCTGTTTGTTGCCTAACTATGAGATAAACAATTAGGCTAGTCAATCTAGACAGTAAATGCCTGAGACACGCAAGACACATGCTGCTACCAAAAATTGATCTACTGGGTGCTAGTTGACTGGGACACATGACAAATACCAGTTAGACTCTTCTATTGCATATCCTTTGACATTGAGAGAAAACATAAAAAGAAAAGGCACTTTTTTCCATATGGAACCATAATAAGGTTATTAGTTCTTTCAATAGTCCATCATACCCCTACATTCATAGAATACACGTAATAAGGGAAACTCTTTCTATAAACTAGCATAAACACTTCCTAAAACCAAGCATATACATGCATCACCCAGTGACCGCAATGTTGCGAAATGCCATTTTCTCACACCCCAAACTTTCACCAGAAAGCTGTAACCAAATCCATATCTATAGACTATGACCAAAATTCAGGAGATATATATATATATATATATATATTCATGGGCTCCCAAGTACATAGCTGTGTAATGATTTTTTCTGAAACAGTAAAAATTTGGAGAATATGACCATCTGTGCTTGATTGGTCTACACCAGCCCAGAAAACTGGTGCAAAGACATTTACCCAGCCTATTATCCATAGGGTATATTCTGATTTTCCCTTTCAAATACTTTGCATCCATAATCATCCATTTTACCTTCACCCAACACCTCCAGTATTTGTGCCATTCTTCTGCTGGGGTTAGTTTTCCCAAGAACTGAAGTGGTTTACAACTTGAGGCAACTATATAGTGATCCATGCGATTCTGCTCATGAAGAAGAAATGTAACCGTTTATGCTAGACAGTGCAGAACATGTCTGACCAAGGGGAAGTACTTTGCAGATTCCTTTTCCTATAAAAGTCTACATAAAGCAAATGAAATTGCCTCTAATGTAAAAGATAACTGATTTCCTTATCTAGCAAATGCATAGAGCCTAGCAAATTTATAATGCAGTGAAAACAACATAAACATAAGAAATGTAGACCTGTTCATGGAGAATGCAGCTTATCTGACTTACATCAAGATTAGCTTGAAGTTCAGCATTAGCTTCTGGAGCAGGATTTGCCCTTGCAACCCGGTCACGTGAGCGTGCCTTCTTCATACCATCAGCACTAGCCTTCCCAACTGCTCTCAATCTACAGCAATGAAGATTGCTACAAATTACATAATGAGGCAGAGGGAAAAAGGAAAATGTAGAAGGTGGCACAGAAATAATAAAGGAATAGATAAACTACACATGCATAAATTCATGCATCAATGGATAAAAGGAGCATAACAGGAAAGAAGAAAGAATTATTAACATGATGTTTTCTGCAATTTGAGTATTATAGGAGAAAATGCCTTACAGGTGACCTTTAGTTTATGAAAGGGCAGATAAACATTGTCCTATTTTTTTAACATGATGTTTTCTGCAATTTGTGTTCTGCTTTTTTTTCCAGCGTAATAAAATACCAGTCGGAGTTTAACTTTCTTCACATTCTAGAGATAAAATCTACCATGCAAGTGACCGAAACAAATATTAAGATTGAGCATATTCAAGCCACCCCACCTTCTACTTTCTTCATCACGTAATTTAGCATCCATTTCCTTGCTCGGAGGATATTTTGGAAGACTGGAAGGATCACAAGCATAAGGCTTGGTAGTGAAGAACTGAAAGACAAAAGAACAACCAATTACAATGACATAAAGCCACAATAGTTGAAAAGAAAGAAGCTTGAATATATTCTAACTGAAAGCTGCTTGGCACAGTTTTGGATATAAAAACCGTGATTTCTATAAACAGCAGTGCTTAGACTACGAATGCAACCCATTCTAACTAAAATTCATTAAACCAAACTGAATCAACTCAGGGTTGGCCAGTCCAAAAGCTCATTCAAGCTGTGCTTCTTTACTTTACAAGGCCTTTGCTTTGAACGGAGTTTCTCACTTCACTGCTGAACTAACAATCCTAAAAAAACTTTGATCTCCCATAAATTTCAGGGAAAAACATATTGTACTGAAGAAAGCATGTCATCTTTTAACAGATTACACAGAAACATTTCCAACAACAGATGATAAAGAAAGGTGAATCAAGAGTTTTGACAAACATTAATGGCTTCAAGTGGGTTTAATTATCAGTAAGTGATCCAAATCCTGTCTGCAGTAATACTAGATATGGTCAGCAGTAATCCTGTAGGGAAGCAAATAATCTTGGTTAGGTCAGAGGAGGCCTACAAATGTTCAAATCCAACCAGGGTTGAACAGTCGATAGCTGAGCTAGGAGAACACAGGAGCTTGGTTTGAGTTCTATCCAAGTCCAACCAGTGCAAAGCAGAAACATTCTATCAAATAAAGAAAAGGCCAAAACTGAACATCCAAAATCCTCTGCTCATTCTCCTTGATTGCATCAAATCATGTCAAGATAGCAAAGTTTAAATAATAATGAAGAGACCAGAGACAATCCTGAGAAATAGTAAACTGCAAGTAGATTATGTACTGCAGTGTGTCTCAGAGTGAATGTAACCAAAGAAGCACATTTTCAATCAAGTGTCCTAGTTCATACACATCACGGTAGAATATAGTGGAAGAAGATGCTGCTGAAGAGAAGATGTAGTAATGTATTATGGAACAAAGACTCACTTCACTCCTCAATGCAGCTGTAGCAGTTCGACGTTCTGCTGGGTCAATTGCAAGAAGAGTCTCAATTAGAGGCAGTGATGATGGTGGAAAGTCTTTAAAAGTCTCAGCTATACATCGCTTGTATGATTGTTGGGGCTTAAATATGGTTGCATGTGGCAGCTTTGACTTTTTCCAATACTCTTCAGATGGGGAGCCACATAGTTTAAATATCTTGTGTAGTTGCTCCACCTATACAACAACCATAACAACCAAGCCTTAATCCCAAACTAGCATTCAATGATAAAATTAACATTAGTATACAAAGAGAAATCCTTCGCATGCATAACAATAAAAGCGCTTCTGCTACATCATTTGATCATCTTTCCAATAAACTGCTAAAGTGTTCACTTTCTTGGTCAGCCAAAGCAGTAACGTAAGCAAACAAATGAAACACGTAGTTAATGATATAACAAGAAACATGTGACAAAAGAAATAATTGACATCCTGCAACACTGAACAGTCTAGATGAAGCATCTCTGGATGATGTAAGAATGTGGTGGTGGATGAAACTGAATAAATCAATAATGTTACCTCGGTACGACCAGGCATGATAGGCTTTCCAGCCAATAACTCAGCGAGAATGCAACCAGCACTCCAGAGGTCCACACCAACACCATAATCAGTGGCCCCGAGAAGAAGCTCTGGGGGTCGGTACCATAGGGTAACCACCCTGCTAGTCATAGGCTGCTTGTGATTAGGATCAAAAAAGGAAGCCAGCCCAAAGTCAGCAATTTTGAGAACTCCATCATTGCCAATAAGAAGATTTGAACCTTTAATATCACGATGGAGCACACAGCGATTGTGACAATGTTCAAGGCCGGATAACAACTGATGCATGTAACATTTCACCTGCCATATTCTTACATATAAGATGAAAGCCACATATATCAAATCACACAAACAACAACTAGCACAATAACAAATTAACCACCTGAGGCTCCGTGAACTTGATATTAGGACTCGCTGCAAGTCCAGCTAAATCATGTTCCATGTACTCAAATACAAGATATAAACTACAAGACATCCTTGATGTCACCAAACCTTCTAGTTTCACAACATTGGGATGATCCAATCGACGCAAAATCAAAATCTCCCTAGCCATGAACTTGACACTCTCGGGCTCCAAATTGTCAAACCGAACCTTCTTCAATGCAACAATTTTCCCCGTCAATGTATCCCTGGCTTTGTACACATTACTATATGTCCCTTGCCCAATCTGAAAACAACAGCAGCAGCAGCAGCAGCAACAGATTAATTACAAAATCATACCCCACCCTCAACAACAAATAACTTAAAAAATCAATAACTCAGCTTATTCTCTTTCTTATATTCTCAGAATCCCATAAAACAAAAACCCATTTCATCAAATAAGCTCAACACTTCTAAGAACATAATCACATTCTGTCTAATTATAGCAACATTAAACAACAACCACTTGCGAAATCGAACACTGACACACAAAAAAAAACAGCACATTATCATTGACATTAACCAACTTGACAACAACAACAACAAAAACATATGTACCTTATCAAGTTTTTCAAAGGTATCAGCGCGACGAGGGGTCCAACCATTGATAGCTTCACCAGCAACAGCAGAGAGCCAGGAAGGCCAGCCAGCAGCAACCTGTTCACCATGTATATGCTTAGGAGCATTACCTAATCTCGGATTAGGTTTTGAAGACCTATTCCTCTTTTCTCTTCTCCGTCTTTCCTCCACCACGTCATTATTATTTCCCTTCTCATTTTCTCCATTACAAACCTCATTCTCCTCCGCCTTCGCAACCCTAACTTCCACTTCTCTCCTCCGCTCTCCACCACCACCCTCTCTCTCCACCGCACATTTCTTCGCATTCAGCTCTTTCCCGAACACACACCCCATTTGCTGTCACTCTTCTTCCTCATTACAGTCCACAATCCCTCCTCTCTGTGTCACTCAAAAACCCTTATTAGCAATCGATTTTTTATTTATTTTTCTAAAAAGGAACAAGGGAGGGAGAGAGAGAGAGAGGTGGCTTTTTTTGAGAGAAAAGGAAAAGGGGAAGTAATGATTTGGAGTTGGGCACACCACAGTCAAAAAAAAAAACTATGAGTTGCTTCTTCCTGCTGTTGCTGTGCTGCACAAAACAAGGAAAAAAGCATATGCTGATGGATTATTATTATTATTATTATTATTATTATTATTATAGGGCATGGTTGTAAAATTCAAGACGTCGGACCTGAGTTTAAACTGGTTTGGATTGGAAAAAAAAATAAATCTGATTGACTTGGTGAGTAACTCAAGATGACTCGTTGATTTTATTGATTTTTGACTTGGATTGATCAAAACTCGGATCTC
This sequence comes from Populus trichocarpa, assembly GCF_000002775.5. Lineage (NCBI taxonomy): Eukaryota > Viridiplantae > Streptophyta > Magnoliopsida > Malpighiales > Salicaceae > Populus > Populus trichocarpa. The sequence continues at coordinate 14,893,201 of NC_037292.2, forward strand.
AACTCATTCATTAAAAAAAAATATTGGGTCAAAAAGAGTTGTTTTGATACTTTTAAAAAAATATATATATTGGGAGGTCGATCATGACCTTTCCTGGATCGGGTCTTGCACCTGCTTATCAGACACTAAAATATAAATATATATTTTTAATGATTTGAGTTTTTTTTAATAAAAAGTAAAGAGTATAAAGAGACTGTGGATATGTTTTCTCGCAACTTGTACTGCTTTCTTTCTTTCTAGTCTCTACTAAGTCTCCCTCGTCCTCCTATTTTTGACTCCCTTCCGGTGACGTGTGAGAGACACTCTTTTTTTTTTTTTTTTTTTTTTTTTTGCATATGCTCAAATAGTTTTGAGAGTTTGTTTTGCATAAAAAAATATATTTTTTTATTTTTATGTGAATATTTTTTTATAAATTATTAAAAAATAAAATTGATTAACATGGAATATTTAATTCAATTATTAAAAAATATCTTTAGCTCGTGAATTAAAAAAATCATTTATTTGTGTTAATATATTTATAATATCATTTAATCATCCCAACTACCATTACTATTTAGCTGCTGCCGCGGTCACATATATTATTTTTATTTTTATTATCTCATCATTATTATTATTACTATAATCACCATTTATTTATCTTGTCACACCACGACTACTATTTACTCTCACCCTATAATTATTATAGTTTTTTTATCATCATAATACATTATTATCATTCTATTACCATTGTAATTTTCATAATATTACTTATAAATATAATAAAATATTTTATGCAAAAGAATAATGTTTTCAAATCAACTTCCAAGTATTAAGATTATTTTTTTCATGATAAAGATATTTTTGAATTAAGTTTGGTATGTTAAAATTATATTCTTTTTCTAAGTCTCAAGTCTCCATCTATATCAACATTTAAACTAATTTATTTATGAAAAAAAATGTTTTTTCATGATCTTGTTTCATACTCAAATTAAAAAATGACAGTTCATTTATCAATTAAATCAAAACTTCAAAATTCTAGCATGTGAAAAACACTGAGTTTATTGCTTCAAATATGTTAATATAAAAATAAATTTTAAAAAATAAATAAATATATTATTTTAATATATTTCTAAATAAAAAAATATTTAAAAAAAACAAGTGCACCTCCAAAATTGATAATCGAGCCTTGGTATGGATAACTGGTGATAAAAAAAAATCCTTCTCACTGTATCAATGCAGTACGCAGGTAAAATAATTAATAGCGTGTTTGACAGTGTGGTTGCGGGTGCTTTTCAAATAGCTTTTCGTGCCGAAATGTATGCCATGATGTTTTTTTATTTTTTAAAAATCATTTTTGATATCAGCACATCAAAACGATCCAAAAAGTACAAACCGCACTCAATTTTAGCAAAAAAAAAAAAAATTCAAATTTGGACGAAATACAGGTACAAACGCAATACCAAACGTTCTCACGTGCCTCTCTTGGTGATGTAGCAAATGGTCAAATTGGTAAGAGTAAATGAAAATGAAGTGAGTTCCACTGGGAGGTATCAGAGCTGAACCACCGCATGATTTCCCTCCTGGCCCTGGATTTGATTACAGGGTGGCTGGTCAGCTATACCTCCAACCATATTTTGACATCTGGTATGATATATTTGTTATACCAAGCAAAGAAGTGGATTTTTGCAATAATCAGTTTTTTTTTTCCCTGCGTGCTAGTGAGGGCTAAGGTAATGTTTATTTATTTATTTTTAAATAAAAAACCGAGATGGTTAAACAATGGAAATATTCTTTCTAAACTTTTTATTTTAAAAATATAAAATTTTATTATAAAATTATCTTAAAGATAAATGTATTAAAATATTTATATTTCTATCTTTTCAACTAAATATATTTTTATTTTATATGTTTTGTTTTATTCTGGAATACTAATAAAATACAACTTAGGTGAAGTGAAAAAAATGGTTACAGGATAATTTTATATTGTTTGGCTGTGAAAGAATCAAAATCTTCCTCGAAATTATTTTTTGAAGCTGTGTTTGATTTTATAGCATGTTGAGTTCATTGATTGGAGGAACAAATGAAAATGGGATTGTTGGATTGATAAGATTTTGAGATTTGGACTGATTTTATTTGGCGAGGAATGTTGGTGTCAAAAATTGTTTTTTTTAATTTTTTTATTTGAAAATATATTAAAATGATATATATTTTTTATTTTTTAAAAAATTTATTTTTAATATAGAATGATTTAAGAATATTAAAAAATTAATTTAAAATAAAAAATAAATAAATTTTAATATGAACAACTTGTACTACAACCCAAAAAAAGAGTATAAATACACAACTAACATGACATCTGCTGCTACTGTCTTTTGAAGAAATGGGTCAACAAACATGTTGTTAGAGAATTCAAAATTATATATGTAATCTGTAAATTAGAAGAAAAGGAAACATAAATAAGTTGGTGGGTTGTCTGGAAATCTTACATCTAGAAACAAGAAGTAAAACATACTACAAAGGATCAATACAAGTATCTTATAAACTAACAACACACTTAGGCTATCTAAATTAAAAAACATATAAAAACATTTTAAAGCATAGTTGTCAAACCCGGTTTAATCTAGTGTGTTGATTTGGTGGTGATTCATCAAATTAGAACTAAGTTATGTTTGTTTTTGAAATAAATAACGAGTTGATTTAGTCAAACTTGAATAAGACTTAGTCAAGTCAATTCTAAAAAAAAATTAAGTTATTGTCAAAAACAATATCGATTTAGTTTTTTTTTTCCCCTCAAATTATGTTTTTAATTTTTTTTTAAAGAAAAATGTTGTTTTGAAACAAATTCAGATTGATTTGTTGTCTTATAAATTGACCAAGTCAACCCATAACCCTAGACTTGAACCGATCTGATCTGGTAGCTATGTTTCAAAGCAATCCCCCTCGTTAGCAATTAATTGCTAGTGTTAACCCACTAATTATCTGATCAATGATGGTAGATCCTAGAAAACAAATTAGTGCACTAGTAAATATGGTCTAATGCGAGGAAGCACTCGGCGTTGACCCAATAAAGTGAACAGGCCAATCAGATCGGGGTCTTGATCAGAAAATGGGAAGTGAAAAAATGTTAAATTCCATAAATAATCTTCTTAAAAAAGGGGGTGAAGGAAAATATTAGTAGAAGTGTAAAGAACATTATTAGGGAAGAGACAAATTAATTAGTGGAACAGGTAGCAGACACAAGGACACGGCATGCATCTAACGCATGTCTTTTTGCCTGCCTTATGATGCTGCATGCGCATGCAACATCATGGCTCCATCCATCTTTACCTGTCACACCCTCTCTCTACACAGGCCTGGGTTAGATGTCCTAATCATGCTGCCATGGAAGCTGTTTTAGGAATTAAGACAAATGGGGCTTGGAAAACAAGGACAGGGATATCATTAAAGACATTAAGTTTGTTAAGGTTGGTGAGCATTCTGCTGCTGACCAGAATCTGGAAAATAACCAGTATTTTCAGCTATACTTAAACAATATTTTATAGACAATAATAATATATTTAAAATATCATTCAATAATCTTAACCATTAATACATCATCATCACTAACTTCTGTCGTTCTCATGATATATCATCATCGTTGTTTTAACTGTTATCATATATATATATATATATATATATATATATATATATATATATATATATATACACGGATTTGTGAATTTTAGTCTTGCGAGGTTGCTATGATTGTCCTCGTGAAAAATACCTTTATTTATTTATTTATTTTCTTCCCGTTTTGGCAAAGCAATATGGCCTGGAGAGGATCTAATCATTTATTAGTGACACGACGAGGGATATACAGGTTTGAGCCAAGAAAATCACACAGGGCTTGGGCCAATTGCAAGCTCAGCTCAGTTCTGGGCCGTCTCCTCAAGTTCAGGCCTAACAAAGTTTATTTAGGCCCAGGAATTCCCTCATACACATTTCTAGTTTATTATAAAGATTCTAGTATTGTATATATATATAAAAAAGATTTTTGCTTATAATTATTTTAAAAAAATATTAAATTATGAGAAAAAAACTAAAATTATTGGTTTAAAAATATTAAAACTTTACATGTTGTAATCTAGCGACAAATTTTATGATGTTCATAGAGTAATCAATGATATCCTATTAATTACTCTCTAGAAAAATATATATATAAGTAAGAGATGAAAATTATATGTAAAGATATTCTTATTATTTTTGGTGAGTTATAATTTTTTTTCATGTCTATTTCATTTTTAATGTGGATCTAAAAAATAACTACTAAGATACCACTAATTACTCCCCGAGCACTATAAAATTTTCTGTAATTTAGATAGGTCTTGATTTTTTTTATATAAGAAACATGATTAACACCTGGAAACTATATAAAAATACATTTCACATGGGCAAATTCACCTTAACTATGTAAACATAACAAAAAATCAAGACATGAGAGAATAGATTATAATTCATATAATCAAGCTAGGTTTCATTGTTAATCTCAAATATATCATTTTATTTCATGATCAAAATAGAAAGTAAATTTAAAGTGATACAACTACTCAAGATTAAGAGGGTGTTTGAAAGTGTAGTAGTTGTTGCTTTTCAAAGTACTTTTTGCTCAGAAAAATATCAAAATAATATATTTATTTTTTATTTTTTATTTTTGACATCAGTATATTAAAAAAATAAAAAAACATAAAAAATTAATTTAAAATAAAAAAACTCAAATATTAATGAAAAACATGTTGAAACTCGCTTCAAAATATCACCTAAAGTGTATTTGAGTTTAAGCATGTTTATGCGGTTACTTGGCCATAGTAAGATCTAATTAGAGTTTTATTTCATTTTGAAATAAAAAAAAGGATGAGATTTATGTCACTTTCATTCAAGTATCAAAAGAGTTTTTTATTCATGAAAGATGAGAGCTTTTGAACGTGGAGGAAACATTTCCCTTTCACGTGAAAGGGAATGTCACAATAAATTTACCTTCGTAGTATAGATGAACAATACTAGTTTAATGTGCGCTTCTACTAGAAAATATGTAGCAATATTATTAAATTTGATTTTTTATAGTGAGTCAACATGATAACTTGTCGAGTTAACACCTATTTAGGCTAGGTTTTAAATTAAATTGGATGAAAGTTAACCCAGTGTAACTCAATCAATCTAATAAGTCCATGCACGACTTGACTCCATCGGTAAAAACTCAATTTGACTTAAAATTTTTTTAAGATGATGTTGTCTTAATATGTTTATTTTAAATATCAAAACGATAATGTTTTGGATTGATTCAAGTTAACCCAACCAACCCATGACCTGGATTGTAGGCATGACCAGGTTTTAGAACTTTGCTTTTCAGAATCTATTTTTTTATTAATTATATAATAATAAAAATAGATATTTATAGGAATGATAATTATGAAGTAGAAATGTTTTATTGTAAGCACTATGTTTTTTTAAAAAACAATCATGATCTCAAAAGAAAGTTTTAATAAAAAATATTATAATAATATTTTGATATTTTGTATGTGATTGAATGTAAAAAATAATAATTAATATGATAAAATAATACAAAAATCTATTAAAAAATGAACAATGAAAATTCATGAGTGCATTTTAATTGTTTTTGTATATTAGATATAAAATATTTTAAAACAATATTTTTAACATTCCCATTAAAAGCTATAATATTACTTAAAAACTATGGCAATTTGAACAACAATTTAAAAATCATGTTAAGTATTTTATTTTAAAGTGCATTTAAATTAGAATTCATAAAGAAAAAAAATTCTAAAAATAAAAATCATATAGAGGGGACGACACTCAGGCTAGAGAGATTGGGGCATGCATGCCTGATCTAATAGAAAGAAGCCATGAAGTGTTAGCCTCCTTATTTTTTATGTTTAACTTTTTAAAAATAAAATAAAACAGATGACATCGTCTGCTGGTTTTATTTCTAGCCACTAAATTGAGCTAAGTTTTTCTAGATTTAAAATTGACATCAGCACATCAAAACGATCTAAATACATCAAAAACAAATTATTTGAAGCAAAGAAAAAAATAAATAAATATTTAATTAAAAAAACACTTTAAAAATATAAAAACAATTAGACTTTAATGTATTACCTTGTCTTAACCTTTGATCTACATGTAATAAGCCAGCATGATTAACCCAATGTTTTTGTGGCTTGTTATTAAAAGAAAGGCCAGGGTATTGATTTTGTTAGTGATTTTTTCCAACCATGATATTGTTTTCTTTCTTTGTTTTTATTTATTTATTACGAAATCTTTTTCAACTCATTTTTACCTACTAATATCTATTATTAATGGTGTTTTAAAAATAGATCAACCAAGTAAATAAAAAAATAAAAAAAAATTAACCAAAAAACAATTGAGATAAAACTGAATAAATTGATTTAAAAAACAAAAAAATCACCTGTTTGATTTCGGTTTCAAAAAGGTGAAACCGATTAAACTTGGCCAAACTAGACCGGTTCAACTGAATTTGAATCGTCTAAAAAATAAATAGGGTATAAAAAGAAATATAACCTAACCCTAAAATATATTCTCCCTTTTGATTTTTGTTTTTGTCGCCCCTCCCCCTCCCCCTGCTCCCTCCCCTTCTCACTATCTCTCTTGTTCTCCTGCTATTGATAACTAACCTAATTCTAAATTCCTTTTGAGTTTTTGCAGTAGTCGCCACCCATACCTCCCTCCTCCTCCCTCTCTCTCCCCTTTCTTGTTCTCCTTTTTACCCTAAATCATCTATCTCGTTCTAGTTTTATTCATAATAACTATAATAAGATTTCGAGTAAAGCTCAAATCCATCGATTCTAAGGTAATCTTAAGCAAAAAAATTAAAATCTTTTAAGCTTATTATGGAGTTTATTGTTATGTTTTAGTTGTTTATTTGTTTTTTAAAAATTTAATATTTTTATTGCAACTAATGTTAGCTCTAAACACTCTAGTCATGTTTATACTGTCTTCTAGAGCTTTTTTCGTGTGTTATTGTTAATATGAAAATTTAATGCATTTCTTTTGATCTCTCTCTTTGTGGTATTTTTACAACCCTCTTTTTTTTTATTTCTTTTTGTTGTTAATTTCTTTTTCTTGCCCTGGATTTGCAGGAGGTTAAAGAAGTATTGACACTTTAATGACTCTTGAAACGTGTTTTTTTGTTCGCGAACAATAAAAGCATTTCAGTTTTTTTCCTTCCTCCATCGTGAAGACATTGCGAGAATCTTCTTTCAATCATTATTCCTTTCAAGTCATGTCATTACTTATTGTTGTCTTGTTAGTTTTTGTAACAACCCCAATTTTCTTGAATTGATATCAATTATAATGATTATTATTATTATTATTATTATTGAAAATTTAGCAAAGTTTTCTTTATATTTTCAATACCAAGTTATTGACTCAATATATTCACAACTTGCTAGTAGTCTAAATATCACTTATCCCACCATTCAGGACTCTCATAATTTAATTGTCACACCAACATTCATTTTCTTCAACATTCATTCAATAAAATTAAATAGTAACAAAATTTAAATTATAACTAAAAATGAATATAAAACTTAAATGGATGAACAATTTATGCAATGCATACAAAAGAAACAACTTCCTTAATTACAATATCCATAATTAAATTCAATAGGTAAACACAATTTCATTACAAAATTATATTACAACAAAATATAGTCTTCCCATATTATATCGGTTTGATTTTACAAAATACACACACTAATGATATGTGCACAGTAGTGACATGGACGTGAGTATAGCAATAAACGTGAGTTGTGGCAGAAGCAGGGACATGTTGAGACACATGGACGTGGATCATGCTTTGTCGCCAAGTTGTTATAGAATAAGTCAAGTCAAGTTTGTTTTAATTAGGTTGTTGGCAGTTAATAAGGATTCCTTTTGGGAATTGCTAATTACTCTCCTACTTTCTAGCATTATTGTTATTCATTCATGTATATAAAGCCTGGTGGCCTTCAATAAAGGATATCAGAAATTATCCAAAGCTGTTGTTTTCTTTTTCCCTGTTCTGAGTTCACTTCTTCTAAAATTATACTCATCAGTGGTATCAGAGCCAGGTTATCATGGACACTCGTGGAAAAAGTAATGCCGAATTCCATAACGAGGTCAATGAAGCCTTAGCTGGGCATGAGTCAAGTTTTGATAAGGTAAACTCTACTTTACAAGTAGTGTTAACCAAACTCCAAGCTCTTTGCACCATCCGAAACCCAAATCCCAACTCTTCTGAAATCAACCCATTCGCACCAGAAGGATTGTCACAATTCCACACTTCCTGTTCTCTTAACACCAATGGTCAGCCTCATCCCTACCTCAAACTCTCCTTTCCACGCTTCGATGGTATTGATCCCACAGGTTGGGTGTATAAAGCAGAGCAATATTTTGATTTTCATGACATTGCATTTGCTCAGCAAGTCCAGTTAGTTTCCTTCCACCAAGATGTAATTATCCTTCAATGGTATAGATGAATGAACAAGTTTCGAGGACCGCTCAAGTGGAGCGAGTTTGTCTAGGCAATTTTGCTACGTTTTGGACCCACCGAATACGAGGATCCATCGGAGTCACTCACGCATCTCAGACAAAACCACCATTGTGGCAGCCTACCAGGAAGCCTTCGAAAGTCTCTCCCATAAAGTTGACGGCCTGCCTGAAGGTTTCCTAATAGGATGTTTTGTTGCAGGTCTTCGAGATGATATTCGTATTGATGTCAAGATCAAACAGCCTCACACATTGGCAGATGCAATCGAGGTTGCACGACTAATTGAGGAGCACAATCTATTGCATAAGAAATCCAGTCTTCCAACCCATTCATCACACATTATGCTGGCGTCCATAGCACCAACCAATCCAACAGCAGGCATCCTCAGACCACCGACATCCCAGCAAGCAAATCCTCCCCCAACATCATTCCGGAGGATAACCAATCAAGAAGCTCGAGAACGGCGAGAAAAAGGATTGTGTTATTATTGTGATGAGAAATTTATTCTAGGCCATCGCTGTGAACGCCCATAATTGTTTATGATCGAAGACACTTCCCACACGAGCCTTGAGGAAGGTACTGATGATTCTCAGGAAATGATAAATTTCGAGGACATACCAGAAATCTTGTTTCATGCCATTGCTGGTGCCGAACACCCCCAAACCTTACATGTGTTGGGGAATTTTGAGGAACAAGAGTGTAACAGTACTCATCGATGAAGGCAACACTCATAACTTCATTGATCAAGCGGTGGTCTCTAAGTTTGGATTGTTAGTAAACTACAGTAAGCAGTTTAACGTCATGGTCGCTACCTGGAAGAAGATTACCTGCAATGGACAATGCCAGTGTCTCACACTGAACATTCAAGGGCAAACCATCACTGTCAATTACTATATCCTTCCAATCACCGCTTGTCAATTAATATTGGGTGTATAATGGCTTAAAACCTTTGGCCCCATTGAAATGGATTTCAAAAAGATTATTATGAGCTACAAAAAGCAGGGAGAAACATACATCTTTCATAGACTGAAGCACACAGACAACGAAGCTTTCACAAGTAAAAAGTTTTATGAGCTACAGGGGTTCGACTTATTCCTTCAAATAATTCCTTTCTATCCCAGTAAAAACACTATACACCATCCTCCTAAGATGAATAGCCTTCTATCTAAATTCTCACACATGTTTGAACAGCCCACCAGCTTACCTCCTAAAAGATCCAATAACCATCACATGCCATTGCAACCAAATTCGAGACCAGTTCGTGTGAGACCCTACTGATACCTCTATTACCAAAAAGCCAAGATAAAAAGAATGGTGTAAGAACTTTTAAAGTCAGAATTTATAAGGCCAAGTAATAGTCCATTCTCACCACCTGTTTTGCTAGTTAAAAAAGCAGATGGAGCTTGGCGATTTTGTATGGACTATCGAGCCTTGAATGAAATCACTATTAAAGATAAATACCCAATTATGATGATCGATGAACTTTTGGATGAACTGCATGGATCCCGATACTATTTCAAATTGGATCTACAACCCGACTATCATCAAATCCAGGTATGAGAAGGTGACATCCCTAAGACAACTTTCTGAATGCACGAAGGGCATTATGAGTTTGTTGTAATGAATTGGATCTACGACCATCTCACTCATTTGCACACTGTTTTGAAAATTTTGGTAAACAATGAATTGTTTGCTAAGGAGTCAAAGTGTCGATTCGGAGTTACACAAGTTGACTACCTCGGCCATATCATTTCGTAAAAAGAAGTTTTCGTTGATCCCACCAAAATACAAGCGATTGTTGAGTGGCCTACACCTACCACAACCAAGGGAGTCTGCGGATTTTTGGAGTTGACCGGGTATTATTAAAAATTCATTTGTCACTTTGGAAGTTTAGCAGCACTGCTTACCTGATTGCTGACCAAGGAGGGATTCCAATGGAATGAAAAGGCCAATATGGCTTTTAGAAAGTTGAAGGAAGCCTTAACTAATCCACCGATCTTGCACCTGCCAGATTTCTCTCAAAGATTCGTGATCGAATATGATTCTAGTGGAATTGGAATTGGTGCAATACTCTCCCAACAAGACCAGCCAGTGGTGTATTTTAGTGAAGCATTAAAAGGTTCCTCTTTAACCTTATCCACCTATAAGAAAGAGATGTTGGCCATCATTAAAGCAATTCAGAAATGGCGACCATATCTATTTGGGAAACCATTCACAGTTCGCATAGATCTAGAGGAGTTTCAAATATCTCATGGAGCAACGGATCACTACACTTGCACAAGCATGTTGGCTACCTAAGATACTTGGATATGATTATGTGACCGAGTATAAGAAGGGAACTGAAAACTAAGGAGCAGATTCATTGTCTAGGGTGGTGGAATTCTAGTTTTTATCTATCTCTGCTCCAAGGGCAGATTGATGGCCAACCCTGTAACAGGAAGTACAGTAGGAACCATTGTATACCAACTTCAAGTCAACAAGCCTATTCATGATCGGGGTGTGGTTCAGGAAAGGCAAGGTATTTTTAAGTCTCACTTCTACTCTAATTCCACAGATCTTGATCAACTGCTATGCAACCCTTATTAGTAGGCATTTTAGGTTCCATAAAACACTCGTTTGTATTAAGCAGGATTTCTCTTGGCCAAATATGCACCGCACAGTAGAAGAATTCTTGCAGCAATATGAAAACCGTCAATGTTTCAAAACAAATTGCATGAAACCAACAGGGTTACTCCAACCTCTACCCGTGCCAAACCAAGTCTGGACTGACATATTTATGGACTTCATCGAAGGATTACCCTCTTCTCATGGATATAGCTGTATTATGGTGGTTGTCGATCGCTTGTCTAAGTATGCCCACCTCATTCCATTGAAGCATCCCTATACAACCATCATTGTTGCCAAAGCTTTCATCTCCAATATATTCGATTATATGGCATTCCTACCTCTATTGTTAGTGATCGCGACAAGGTATTTATCAGCACCTTTTGGCAAACATTATTCCAGTTCCAAGGCACCCAGCTATGTATGATCTCTAGTTACCATCCTCAATCGGATGGCCAGACTGAAGTGGTTAACTGAGTCCTAGAACAATATTTACAATGCTTTGTAGGGGACCAACCATGAAAATGGTTTGACTGGATTCCTTGGGCAGAATTCAGCTATAACACCTCTGTCCACTCTTCAACTAAGGTAACGCTATTTGAGGTAGTGTCCGGTGTTCCGCTTCTTAGCATACTCACCTATGTTCTTGGCACCTCTAATGTTCAAGCAGTGAATGAGCACTTGCGTGATCAATACTATGTTCTCCATGAGCTACGAAGGAATATTTTGATCGCTCAAAATCAAATGAAGTGCCAAGCTAATCAACATCGTCGTGATGTCTCCTTTGATATTGGCGACTATGTGTACCTAAAACTACAGCCTTACCGCCAGACTTTAGTAGCCTTTCAGAGCTTTATGAAACTGGCCTTGGGATTCTATGTACCTTACCAAGTCATTGCAAAGGTGGGATCAATGTCCTATAAATTAACATTGCCTCCAGATTCACAAATTCATAATGTATTACATGTCAGCTTGCTACATAAATATTTAGGTTCAATCCCTCCCACTATAGCTCAGCTCCCTCCTGTTTCAGAGACTGCAACTATCCTTCCGCAACCTGAAGCTGTCATTGACCACCGGGTAGTTCACAAAGGAAAATACCATCCTAAGAATGAAATTTTAGTTAAATGGGTTGGCGCACCAGTGGAAGATGCCACTTGGGAGAACATAAGGTGATTTACCAAGACATACCCTACTTTTATCCTTGAGGACAAGGATTGTTAAGGGAGCAGGAATGATATGTGCATAGTAGTGACATGGACGTGAGTATAGCAACATACGTGAGTTGTGGAAGAAGCAGGGACATGTTGAGACACATAAACATGGATCATGCTTTGTCTCCAAGTTGTTATAGAATAAGTCAAGTCAAGTTTGTTTTAATTAGGTTGTTGGCAGATAATAAGGATTCCGTTTGTGAATTGCTAATTACTCTCCTACTTTCTAGCATTATTGTTATTCATTCATGTATATAAAGCCTAGTGGCATTTAATAAAGGATATCAGAAATTATCCAAAGTCGTTGTTTTCTTCTTCCCTGTTCTGAGTTCACTTCTTCTACTTCTTCTAAAATTATACTCATCAACTAATAAATCTACTTCTCCGTTCGATGCTAGAAAGAATCTGAAAATGATTTATAATAGGCGTTTTCAACTTTTTACTCAATAATTATTTATCATTACTTTCCATATTCAATGTGATTACACACACATCCAAATTTTAGTTCATCAATAAATCATTCACTACCATTCTCTTATTTTATAACATGACACCTTTATGCTGAATACTATAAGTGTACTATGTTCATTTTTAGCCTAACCTGGGCCCTCCCCCTTCTTTTTTTCTCTCCATCACCAACATCCAAATTATGATTTCTAATTACCCATTCACCAGGATACTAATATTCATCATCTAAGAGATTAGTCTCTTTAATTGCCCATTAACCAGGGCGTTAATCATAATCACCAGGAAGTAAATTTCCGTAATCGCCCATTAACTAGGACACTAATCTTATTAACCAAAGAGTCAGTTTCTCAATTGCCCTTTAAATAGGCACAAATCCCATTAACCATGGTGTTAGTTTTTCAAATTGCCCATTAAACATAGCATTAATCTCATTAATCAGGGAATTAGTTTCTCAAATTACCCATTAAAGAGGGCACCAACCCCATTAACTAGGGAGTTAGTTTCTCAAATTGCCCATTAAATAGGGCACTAATTATATTAATCAGGGAGTTAGTTTTCTCAAAAATCCTTTTCTTTCCATTCACAACTTTAGACAAAGATTCGATAGAAATAATAAAACTATTATTCAGAAACTAACTAATTCCTCACAAGGTAATGAACACCTACCTGATGTCTACACACGCGAGCTAGTCCAATGTTGTTGATTGGATCCCATGACCTCTCTTGTATCAATAAAATCAACACATCATTGGATATTCATCCATCATATCACTCAATTCCATTTTCCATATAAATCTTGAATTCTTAATTAATTTGTATCAAGTATTTCCATTCTAGTCATGTACGATGTTCATTTCCTTTCTTTTTTCTTCATGAAGTTAATCGGTTTCCTTTTTTGTGACCAATATGTTTTTTCCTTTCATTTCTTTACGACTAATATATCTTTTTTTTTTAATTTTTCTCTATTTTTCTATTCATCAATATTCACCTAACCCAAAATCTCCATCAATATTAATTAATTGCATTAGAATTTCTAATCACCCAAATTTGTTTCTCCCTAACCCGAAATTAAGCCAATAAATGGGCATTTATCCTTTCAATTTTTATCTTTTTACATTAAAACATTACTCATTCTTAATTCATGCTAATAATCATTAACCAATCTCAATAACACCCATCCATTACATAATCAATATAATTTCATCCTCACAAGAGCATAACATTCACAATTCATTAACAAATCCTCAAATTCAATGCAGTTAATCTATTTAAAGGCATTTCTTATCTTGAATAAATGGTTTCTCAAGTGTTGGAAGCTTGGGAAATCAAGCCCCCTTCAATTCCTTTTTTTCCCTCCTTTTTCTTTCAAAACCATAATCCTTAATTTACTCTCCAAAGCTCCCCCAAAACCCTTAATCTCCTCACGGATTCAAAACTTTAATCTACCATTTCTTTCAAGTCACTCATATATTGTGTCTTTTAAAACAGTCCAAAAATCAAAGATAACTCTCTTGAATTTATCTTTGACAATCAAAGCTTGTGGACTTGCTAAGTTCATAACTTGGACTTTGTTGGAAATTTTGAATAATGAGCATGGTTTGCTCTAATTGTGTGTTTGGATATCATTACACTGATTCTAATATTAGATTAAGCTATTGATTCCAAGATTTTAGCTCTTTAATCTTGCGTTTTGGTGTCATTGGACATGACCATATTACAATTTCTTGTTGGCATTGGTTTGTAATTCAACATAGTATTTTTAACTATTGCCATATAATTTTCAACTTTATTATTTACTTGGTCATTTATATTTAATGGAAATTTTTGTCAGATGCTATCCAATATAGTATCATGTAATACTTTTTACACAATTTTAAAGTTTCTTCAATAATTTTCTTATCACAACTTATATTCTTTATGATATGGCATGTCTTGGTTATGTGCTTTTAAGAGTACACATCTTTAAAAACCCTTTAGGTTGGTCTTCTAGAGGAATCAACAAAAATATTAAGGAAGGCTGAAACATAATATGGGATGTGAAGTGTTTTGTTGATTTGAATATGTTTTGTTGTTTGATTTTCTTGTGATGGTGGATTATCATACAAATATTTCTTTGTTGGAAGTGGTCTATTGGAGACTTATTGCATGGTTTTCTTGAATTGGATTATGAAACTAAAAGCATTGCTAAAATTCATTTTTGTTTATGTCGTAGGGGCGACGTCGGGGCGGTGACGAGCTATTTGTGCCTTTTGATGAGGTATTGTTGTTGGGGAAAAAAGATCTTTGGTTTAATCATAAAATTATGATTAAGGTTCAGGAGTTACTACCTAATATTATGGTTACTAGAAACCTATTGTCTATGAAAGTCTGGGTAATGGACTGGTTGTGCAAGGGGAGACGCATTACCCCCAGTGCACCTTACCTAATGTAAACTGCATTATTGTTTGATTGTTTTTCTATGTTGGATTTCTATTCGTTCGTCATTTTTTAAGGTCTAAGGTATATCTCCCTTCGTGAGAGAATCTCTACATCATCAGGTTTAATCCTAACCGTTCTAAAGTTAAAATTTTAGCATCATATTTATTTTACACTTTGTACCTTTAAATCTTGAGGATGTATTCTATTATGTAGTTTTACACCCCACATGTATTAAAGTCTACATCTAAACCCTAATATAAAAAAAATAATTGGTAAATGTTTTTGATATTTTAGTTAAATCCTAATGGATAATCATAAACTGGTTACGATATCTATTTTTTTCTTCTTAAAACATGAGAAAGATGCATTTTTTTTGTTTTTTTTTTTATGAAAATATGCTTGGAAAACTTTTTAGGATTTAGCCGCATGCATGAAAACAAAATATTTTTGTTTCTTTTTTGTTTTTTGAAAAGGAAAATTAATTTAAAAATTTTGAATTTTTTTAGAAATATTTCGGAGAAAACCCAGTATTTAAATACTAGATTTGTATCTTACAGTGTAAAAGTACAACCCAATATTAAGCAAAATTGGTAGAAAAACATGCAAGAAATTAAAAAAAAAACTGGAGTTCTTTCATTATATTATAATACTATATATATAATTTCTTGCATGTTTTATTAAATATATAGGTTGGGCTGGGCCAATCTCAACCCAAAAAGGGCTGGGCTGCTCTTAGCCCGACGAAGATTTGGGTCAATCTTGGCCCAAAAAAGGTTGGGCCGATTTCGGCCCAACAAATCTTTCTTTCTCTGTTTTTTTTCTAGGCTGGGCTAGAACTGGACTGACCCGAAGTTCACTATATGAACAATGGACGTGAATTATAATTCTTGTCTACTGTTCACGTTATGAACATAGAGTAAAGAAGAAGAAGAAAAAAAAAGAAAAAGAAGGGGAAGGGGAGCTCACCTGGCTTAGAAGTTACGGCTGTCGTCACTGGTTTGGCAGAGGACGGTGGAAGGGCTGGTGCCTTGTGGCGGAGTAGGAGACAAGAAGAAGAAGAGGAGGAAGAAACTATAGAGGGGAGAGGGAGAGGTGGTGCAACCACCACGTGAGGTGGTCAATTGGATGCTTATGGTGGAGATGGTTGTGGACAAGACAGTGGTGAGAGAGTAGTGGTGGTCGAAGGCCACGGTGGAGAGAGAAAGAGAATAGTATCGGCTAGGAATCAGGGCAAAGCTGGTTTTTGGCTGAGTTTGGACCCGATTTTCTTGATGCTCAGGCCATGAAATCCACCTCAATTTATTGGGGTGGTGGAAGAGGGCAATCTTGTTTTTATTGGGAAAAAAATTCAACCCTTGATTCAGCTAGAAAGGATCTCAACCGTTGGTTCAAAGTAGGCATGGTGAAATGTCAAATCTGGTAGTTGAAGGCTACCCGAGTTGGCCTTTTTAGACCGGCACCATGGACGTTGTGCTGTCACTCGGCCTGAACGGACCATACTGGGGTATAGAGGGGTGTCAAGTGATCATTTACGTGTACATTTTGTTAAATTTGGTGAAGATTAGAGGCATTAATCGCACCTGCAAAGTAGGTAATCTGAGTAGCTTTATGGGGAAAAAAGTGAAGAAGATAATGAACAGTAACCATCGTCTGGTTCCTTTTTTTCAACTATTACAAAACAACGCTGTTTTGAACATGAATTAGGATTTCGGCCACATTTCAATTGGGTCCTTTTTATTTTGAGTTTATTCAATTGTACCCCTTATTGACGCTAAACTTTTGATTTAATGCAATTTAGCCCCTGTCAAATTACAATATCAGCCCCCAATATGCACGCATTTTCTATTTTTATCCTTGGTCTGGGATTTCTTTGATTTTACCTCTAATTGATCATCAAACTTTTAGATTTCTTCAATTTCACCCTGATTTTAGTCGATTGAGCCCCTATAGTTCGACGTCTTTTGCAAAATAGTCCATGGCTGTGAATTTTTTCAATTTAGCCCTTAATTGACTCTAAAACTTTGATTTTCTTGCAATTTTGCCCCTGATTGTGTTTAGAAGAATATTGTTCGGAATGTTTGTAAAATCGACAAGAATGTTTTATTTTGACGTTAAGAGGGAAGATTGAAATAAATAAGATAAATTGACTCTTATAAAGATATTCTTTTTTTTTTTACAGTCTTAAACGATATGTGATATGACCAGGGGTTGAGATGATAGAGAAAAAGTTAAATTGTGGACGTTGTGTGTAAATGGAAAGATTGATGAATCTGGACAGATTTGTCTCCTAACTTTTGGAGAGAATTCGAGTAGAAAGATGAGAGAATTAAGATCAAGTTTCTCATAGTAATTGTAGTTTTGGATGTTAGATAACTAAGAAATTGGTCTTGCTCAATATGGAACTGTAGAACCCCAGCTATGGGTCATCAACCGAGATTGGGTCTTGACAGACCCTGTAGGGTAGTGTTTGTTGATGAGCAATTTTGACTATCTCAAAGGCAGAACTGGGTTCTCCTTCCTTCAAAGAACTTGTAGCCTCGTGTATTAGCTTTCCAACGAGACTAATCTCGCTTGAAACAGAGTTCTATAAGTCTAGATATAGTTAAAAATCTGATGAGTGTTCAGAAGTAACAGTTCAATGTCTAGACAGTAACAGTTAGTTAGTAACAATTTAATGTCTAGATAGTAACAGTTGGACAGTAATAGTTCAATGTGTAAACAATAACAGTTCAAATGTCTAGACAATAACAGTTCAAAGTGTAGACAGTAACAGTTCAAATGTCTAGACAGTAACAGTTCGAAGTCAAACAATAACAGTTGGAAAAGTCAAACAGTAACAGTTCAAAGTCAAACAGTAACGGTTGGAAAAGTCAAACAGTAACGGTGAAAAAGTCAAACAGTAACAGTTCAAAGTCAAACGGTAACGGTTGGAAAAGTCAAACGGTAACAGTTCAAAGTCAAACAATAACGGTGGGAAAATTCAAACAGTAACAGTTGGAAAAGTCAAACAGTAACAGTTTAAAGTCAGACAATAACAGTTGGAAAAGTCAAACAGTAACAGTTCAAAGTCAAACAGTAACAGCTCAAAGTTAGACAGTAACAGTTGGAAATTGGACAGTAACAGTTCAAAGTTAGACAGTAACAATAGACTTTCACATGAATACTATATAAAGGAATTGAGTCATATGAATACTTGCACATTGAGATACTAATTCTAAAAATATACATGATATATGTATGTATGTTATTATGAGGAAATGAACATGCATAAGAAAGTAACATATAAGTAATGAATGAATATGGATTCTCTATAATATCGGCCTGAAGGAATGATAACTGTGGTTGGATAAAGGACGACAACATTAATGGGTGTAATGAGAAAAACGTAAGATATAAAGAAAGAAATGATTGAAAGAAAGATTTATTAGCTATTGATATGATTATTATAAAACATATCCTTAAATGAGGAAAATTTATGAGATGAGTCTATGACTGCAGGAGGGACCACTAATGTGGTGCAACAGCAGCAATAGGGGAGCACGAGTAGAGCTTCTACTGCAGGTAGGTGACTTTTACCTTCCTTTTAAATAACGTTGAATAATGAAAATACTTTATCATGAATGTTACTGTATTGTGTTAATTCAGATACCAGACTGTCAAATGCTTAAATGTTAACAAACGATTGATTAGCTTCGGCTAATGGCATCCGAAGGAATGACCGGGACAAACGATTGATTTGCTTCGGCTAATGGCATCCGAAGGGATGACCGGGACAAATGAATAATTAGCTTTGGCTAATGGCATCCGAAGGGATGATCGGGACAAATGATTGATTAGCTTCGACTAATAGCATCCGAATGGATGACCGGAATAAATGAACAATTAGCTTCGGCTAATGGCATCTGAAGGGATGACCCGGACAAACAATTAATTAGCTTCGGCTAATGGCATCCGAAGGGATGACCAGGACAAACAGTTGATTAGTTTTGGCTGATGGAATTCGAAGGGGATGGCCGGGGTGAGTGAATAGTTAACCTCGATAAATGATGTCTTAAAAGAATGGTCGGATTTAAGATTATAGTTGATTGCAAGAATTGGTGCATATATATATACTGCAAGTTGTGTATACCAAAAACATGAAGGAACTACAAATGTCACGCTTCAAACATGAGATAATCTTAATGCTTCGTTAAACTGCCAGACCATTTTCTTATTGTTGTTGTTGTTATTATTATTATTATTAAGTAATTGCATTTTTGTAAATGTTTTGTACTGCAGTAGGGACGTCATACCAACAAGGTGTCTAGGAAACCCGATACATGGGAACCTACTTTTGCAAGGAATCATGTAGTTGCATTCTAAATCATGATGTATTTTATATGAATCAATGTACTGAATGTATAACTATTATTAGATCTTTTTAGATTAAATTCGTGATGACTATTTGTAGTATAGAATACAAACTCATGACTATGCATGTATATTTTAAATGCGAACTTCTAATCATGCAAACATAATATTATAAGTTTATGTAAGATTCACTTTTAAATAAAATGTTGATTGTTGTTGATGTATGGATAATATATTGATGATGTGAAGGGAACATGTTCGCCGATTACCGACACGATGTGTGTCAAGTACAAAAAAAAAATTTACTGTTGTTTTGGGCTTGTAAAAACCGGGCTGTTACATCCTCGACCTGCTTTCTCCACATTTTCAGCCTTTATTTTATTATTTTATTTTTATTTTGGAAGAAAGAAAGCAAATTTGGGGAATAACCCAACAATGAGTTGTGGCAGTTTACACCGATGGAGAAAAAATAGAAGACTCAGCACAGTAGTAAAGCAAGCATGATCATATTTAATTGGGTTCCCATGAAATTCAATTTCCAATTTAGTAATGAATTTTGGTTGATTTTGTTTAAAAAACCTAATAAAAAAAGATTAATTAAAAATCCTAAAAAATAAACTCAATGACAAATTTTAAAGCTCAGTTCAAATAGGCCCATTTAAAAAATAAAAAAAATCTCATTTAATAAGTATTAGGTTTTCTTATTTTTAATGCTGAAAAACCAACCTTAACCAAACCGGTTCGGTTTGAACCAGTTTTCAGTTCGGTCTAGGTCATATTATAAAGGAATAACAACTCCCAGTTTGGTTGGATTTATGGGCCTAAACTGAACTGGACTGGACCGTGAACACTCTGACGTCTTACACACCATAGAAAGCTCAATAAACCAATTTCTAACCCTAAAAAACTTATAAATCAATAAAAAAAACAAATTAAATTGATCATCAATCCAAAGTCAGGACTTATTTCGACAATGTAAACACAAAGTATCACATAAACTAAAAGGAATTATTGGGTTTTAAACCAGTGAACATGACGTGAAAGGTTGAAATTGAAAAGAAAAAAAGGTGTTAAGACGAACAATTGTGAAAAAAGACAAAAAATGAAAAGAAAAAGAAGAAGAGAGGGATGAATCAATTACATTGTAGCAATCTACAATACGCCTAAGTCACAGTGAATAATGAAAGCAATAGTAAAAACTTTTAAGAGACCAAAACAAACAATTGCAAAAATATCCAATCATAAAAAAAGAAAGAATCAAGTACAATATAGCAGTCTATAAAGGGTTTGAGTCACAATGAACAAAGATAAAAATTGTAAAAATCCATCTTGTTTTAGTTTATTGTGTAATAATTAGATTGGTGGCCCACGTGACGCCATGGATAAGAACAAAAAAAATTTAATCAAGAAAAAAAAAAGGTTCAAGAGACACTTATGTTTTTAAAGAAATAAGAGAAATTTGATAACCGAGTTAAATCTTGTTTAATTCGATAATATGATAAAAATATGAGGCAACAACAAAAAAAAAAAAACAAAATTGAAAACAATGTCGAACGATGATATTAAAAAAAAAACAAGACAACACAATATTTCAATTCATGTTAACTTTTCAAACGGTGACCCAAGTTATCAGTCCGGAAGTACTATACATAAAAAAAATATGAGGGTTAAAACTACATAAAAAACCGACACAAAAAAAACCAAAATAAAAAATAGCAAGAAAAAATATGGGTTAAAATAAAAAAAATAAATAAATCAAAGGGTGGCAACAAAATTTCAATTTGAGAGTTAAATTGAAATGAATAAAAACATTAACAAAATGATAAAAATCAAAAAATTGAAAACCAAAATGAAAAGAAAAAAAAAACAATACACTTTAAACTTGGATTGAATGATGAAATTATAAACAATTAAACATTTATAAAAGAGTCAAGAAAAAAAATCAGAAATTATAAGAATAAAGATCAAATCTAAAATATCAAAAGATAATAAAAAAAATGGAACATGCAAATTTTGTCAGCATCTTTTTTACATAAAAAGGTCCTAGATGTAAATTAAAGAGTTTATGCACGCAACTCAACAAATTAATAACTATTGTATAAAAAAATAAAAAAAAAATCATCAATAATAAACAAAAACAAAACTAAAAAAAAAACTAAGAGATAAATCTAAATCAAGATATTTAATATCGCAACACAAATAATTTACTCGGTCATGTTTAATGAATTTGTTTATCAAAATAAATAATTCATAGAAACCAACATATACACAAAATTTATTGAATAAAAAAAAAATGCAAGAATGCACATATTAAAAATATTATTAAAAAATCAATATTAAAAAACAAATTTAATCAAAATGAAATTTTAAAAAAAGTCACAGATAAATCATACCAACCTTTTTAAAAATTAAACAAATCTAATATCATTAAAAATAACCATAATGGGATAGGTATTAATTAAATCATATACAAAACAATATTTCAAAAAATGCATACTAAATATTGCATTAATTAAAAAACCACTTTTTTTAAAGAAAAGAATTAGACAAGGCGCTGTTGGGCAAGGTAAGCTAAGCCTAGTACCTGGCCCATCAAGTAACGGCCCGCATACAAGCTTTTATTTTTTTAAAAAAAGTTGATAGGACATACGACATGTATTCTGCGCCAATAATTTAAAAATAAAAGATGTGTCACCTGCATCAATAAACGATTTGTTATATGGGAATCCACAAAATGCGACCATCGTGGTGTTCAGAAAAATGAGGTTCTAGATTTTTTGATAAATATACCCATTTTCAACATTTGTTTTTTACCTAAAATACCTAGAAAACACTATAGAAACCTTGCTAAACTAATTCATGGCCCTCAAGAACGCAAATTACAACTCGAAACCCAAAATCTTTCCAAGATCAAATATGTTTTTTATGCATTTTCAAAGTAAACAAACTCTTAATATAAACTCTGCTCATTATATATAACTATTTGACACAAAGAAATACTGTTTTAGTGGTTGAAATCGTCACAAATGACAACTTTCTCTATCTAAGCCACAATTCAGCGACTACCTCTTTCTCATCCCATTAAAAAATGACCAAAAATAAAGAAAATAATGTTGAGTATAAAAAATATTTTTTAAAAAAATTATAGGGGCTATTTACCTAATAGCTCAAAAAGATAGGGGATGAAAATGAACTTATAAAACAAATTTCAAATTCGTCTCCCATTCAACCTGCTTTTTTCACTTCAGTTTTCTGTCTTTCAATTCAACCCTCTTTTCTTAAACAAATTTGCATAGTGTGTTCTACGTCCTTCACTTTAGACAGTATCGACCTCCTCCTTAATGGATACCTTCAGGGTTTGTAAATCTTCTCTTTAACAAATACTTGCACAAAGTCCTTTAGAGACCCCTAGGGGGGTGTTGTTGGGGGACCCTTTAAAGATCAAGTCAATACGATGTATTTTGTATGATAGAAAGACATTAATGAAGGTATTAATGAGCTTTTATGAAGATAGAGAAGAAGAAGAAGATGGAGAAGAAGATGTAGATGTAAGGAAAGAAGAGAAGGAATGTGTTTATGTCTAAGAACATAAGGTTTTGAACTTTTTTTCTGTGTACTCAAGCTTCCTTTTATATTACTTGTCTTGACTTCCTTCATACGATGTGTGAGGGGTAGAGATGTAATCTCATAATTGTAGAATAATATTATTCTACTGTTGACGCCATCATATCTCATTAATATAAGTATGGGCTACTTGTTCGTAATTAATAGGATGTGATGGGTATCATAATCACTAGCCCAGGCCTAGAGTAGGGAAGGCTTGGAGTGGGGTTCCTTTTCAACTATATGTTGAACCCAGGTGTATTTGGGTTCAACAATATACCGAATCCAGTAGGAGTTAGGTTCAACGTAAGAGGAATTGGGTTCAACTGTATGCTGAACCCAAGTGTATTTGGGTTCCGCATTACGTCGAACCCAATAGGAGTTGGGTTCGGCGTTACACTGAACCCAAGAGGAATTGGGTTCAACTGTATGCTAAACCCAGGTGTATGTGGGCTCAGCGGTACGCCAAACCCAAGTGTGGTTGGGTTCAACTGTAGGCTAAACCCAAGAGGAATTGAGCATGGATACGTCCGAACCCAACTTAGAGTAGGGTGTGGACTTATCCTGACCCAACTTTGAGTCGGGTGTGGACGCATTATGGCCCCACTTAGAGTTGGGTGCGAGCATACTCTAGCCTATTACAAGATTGGGCATGGAGAAAACATAACTCCATTTTGGGCTATGACTTTCATGTGATGGCCTTTAAATGTGAGAGGTTTTTAGAAAACCACGACCCATCATATGTAATTTATTCCTTTTTTAAAAAAAGAATTAGATGGCATTCCTTTAAATCTTTATGAATTTGTATTTTGCCAACTAACTATTGGTAGTATCACAACTTGCTTGTAATAAATTGATATGACAAACTTCAAAAGAATTCCAATATCCAACCTTCAATGAAATGCCAATGACTATTAAACGATGGGACATGGTTTTCTAAAAACCTCCCACACTTAAGATCATCACACGAAAGTCATAACCCAAAATCAGGTTATCTTTTCTCTACGCCCAATCTTGTATTGGGCCGGAGTACGCTCACGCCCAACTCTAAGTTGGGTAATGATGCGTCCGCGCCCAACTCCTCTTGAGTTCAGCCTATAGTTGAACCCAACCACACTTGGGTTCACCGTACAGCGAAACCCAACTCCTCTTGGGTTTGGCATACAAGAAGAACCCAAATACACATGAGTTCATCGTACAACTGAACTCAATTCCTCTTGGGTTTAAGGTAGCGTTAAACCCAACCCTTATTGGGTTCAGTGTATTATTGAACCCAAATACACTTGGGTTTAGCGTATAGCTGAAAAGTAACCCCACTTTAAGCCTCCCCTACTCTGGGCCTGGGCTAGTGATTATGATACTCATTACACCTCATTATTACGAATAAGCAGCTCATGCTTATATTAATGAGATATGATGGCATCAATAATAGAATAATATTATTCTACCATTACAAGATTACATCTCTACTCCTCACACATAGTATGAAGCAAGTCAAGACTTGTAATATAAAAGGAAGCTTGAGTACACAGAAAAAAGGTTCGAAACCTTATGCTCTTAGACATAAACACATTCCTTCTCTTTTTCCCTTATATCTACATCTTCTTCTTCTCAATCTTCATAAAAGCTCATTAATACCTTCATTAATGTCTTTCTATCATACAAAATACCTTATACCGACTTCATTTTCAGAGGGTCCCCCAACAACACCCCCTCAGGGGTCTCTAAAGAACTTTGTGCAGGTATTCGTACAAGAGAAGATTTACAACCCTGAAGATATCTATTAAGAAGGAGGCCGATATCGTCTGAAAGTGAAAGTCGTAGAATAC
This sequence comes from Populus trichocarpa, assembly GCF_000002775.5. NCBI lineage: Eukaryota > Viridiplantae > Streptophyta > Magnoliopsida > Malpighiales > Salicaceae > Populus > Populus trichocarpa. The sequence goes on from NC_037292.2 coordinate 14,918,211, forward strand.
ACTGTGAATGATCTATAAGGGTATTTAGGAATAATTTCTTCCAAAATATTCCCTGAAAGCTATTTACTTCTTCAGCAAAGAACTAAGCTTTGACGTGTTGCTCCATCCATTACATCAATATGGCAGATCCATACACACCAGGGCATATCATAGATGCCAACGTTGCCGCAGGTACATCCGCACAACCTTAGATTGAGAAGATGGCTGAGCAAATACATTTGCTCTCTGAAGAAGTCATCAGATTAAGAGGACATATCCATGTTCATCCTCAACCAGCTCACGATGTCCCGACACATATCTTACCACTTCAGCCATAAAGGACACCTGTAGCCCAGAGACGCCTCAGTTATGCAGAGGGATATGGACAGAACGAGGAAGAACCTCTGAGACATCGTTCTTATAGTCCAATCCAAGAAAATTCACGTCATCCTACGATACCATTGCAAAGTGAACATTCTTGTAGAGCTCATACTAGCCATCATGAGAGAGAAAGAAGTCATCACTCTCATCATCCCCTGCTAGATTCCTCCAGTTCATCTGACTCACACCGACAATAACCTAGAAGAAGGATTAAGAAAGGCTCATGGCATCACCATCTTGTCTACTAGTATCAGGTGGAAGGTTCCCCTATGTCTAAGAAAGTCCTCGAAGCCAAAGTCCCAAAAAAGTACTTATCCACAAAGATGAACCTGGATAGTTATAATGGACTTACAGACCCCCGAGAGCATATCCAAAATATGAGGGGGGTCCTTGAGCTGATCACATGATAATGATGTCATGTATAAGATATTGCCCACTATCTTCAAAGGGAATGTGAGGACATGGTACAATAACTTGAAGTCAAGGTCTATCTTGAGCTTTCAGGATTTGTGTGTTAAGCTAGTAGCATGCTTCAACACCAGTATTCCTATGAAGAAAAGCTCCACAGAACTATTTAGGGTTACCCAAGATGAGAAGGATTCCACCCAAGCATATATGAAGAGATTTAATGAAGAAATGCTTCAGGTGGAAGATTTGTTGGAACCCATAGCCGGTGAGGCTTTGATCAAGGGGGTCAGAAGTGAAGAGTTGTGGAAACAACTCCACCCTTTATAGGATAGAACTCTCTTGAGGGTTAAACAAATGATTGAGAACCACATAAGAGTAGAGGATGCCCTGACTGCCTGTAGAAACTCCTCTCAGATCCAAAAAGAAGATGTTAGAGCTGAACCCCCCAGCATGAATCATTCCCTTATCAAATGACAAGATATTAAGAAGAAAGGGCCCTCTAGGGAACATCCTAGTAGTCCCAAAAAGTTTACACTCCTGTAAACACCAGTTACACGAAGATCTACACGGTTTTGAGGGGTCAGAAGTCCTCCTCCCTTGAAGCCTAATCCTAGCTTCAAGTTCTCCAAGAAGTACTATTAGTTCTATAGAGAGAAGGGACACGAAACTAAGGACTGTTATGCTCTCAAGAAAAAAAAATGGAAAGACTTCTAACACAGGTATACCTCAGACAATTCCTGAAAAGGGATCCACCTCTATAAGGGGAGGAAGGTGAAGCAAGGCAACAAAGACCAACACTTTTAGAGATCTTTATCATATTATGAGGCTTATCAACTAGTGTAAGCGACAACAATAATTAGAGGATGAGGCTGGGAGACCAAGTTCTAGTTATAATGGACCAATACAGTTCTTGTCATGAACCTATCACCTTCACCCCTACTGATGGATAAGAGGTTAGACATCCATATGAGGATGCCTTGGTGATCTCCATAGTAATGAAGGGTCATAGGGTCTACAAGATCCTAATAGATGATAGTAACTTAGTAAACATCCTATTAGCAGAGGCCATGACCAAGATGGGCATGAACGCCTCTAGAATGACTCTAGTGCCAACACCCCTCATCGGGATAGAAGGATCAGCAGTGCCCATGAAGGGGGCAGTAGGATTGACTATCACTATAGGGACTGCACCTCATTATGTGACTCTCCAACAAACCTTCATGGTCATTGATACCCATCTCCCATACAATGCCATCATTAGGAGGCCATTGCTCCACCAGATCAGTGTAGTGGTCAGTACCAAGTATTTAACCATGAAGTTCCCAACTGTTAAAGTGGTTGTTGTAGTGAAGGGGAACCAAGAAGCCTCAAGAGAATGTGCAAACACATGCCTGAAGGGAAAGAAGGCCCTACTAGTTGATTACCCAGAAACCTACGGTGAGAAGCCAGAGGTCAGAACAGAGGTGGCTAAAGAACTAGTTGAAGTCTGTTTGGGCCCTACAGAGAAAGAGGTCACAAAAATAGGCTGCACCCTTGGACGGTCAACAAAAACATGCTATCACAGAGCTACTGGTGTCACAGAGAAGCAATTTTGCTTTCCGTCCAGAGGACATGTCAGGGATCAGCCCTGAGGTAGCTTCACATCGATTGAGTATAGACCCTAACTTTCTTCCAGTATGATAGAAAAAGAGAAGTGTAAGGGGGGACAGGTAGAAGGCCATCTATGAGGACGTGGATAAACTCATATCAACAGGCTTCATACGGGAGGTGACATACCTCGAATGGCTCGCCAATGTTGTGATGGTAAAGAAGGCCAACAACAAATGACAAATGTGTGTGGATTTCACATACTTGAACAAGGCCTACCCGAAACATAGCTACTCCCTCCCCAAGATAGATAAACTAGTGGATTCAATAGCGGGGTATGAGTTTCTCAGTTCATTGAATGTATACTCTAGATATCATTAAATCCCTATGCTTCTAGCTAATGAAGAGAAAATGTCCTTCATAACTGAAAAAAGAACCTACTGCTATAAAGCTATGCCTTTCAATCTGAAGAATGCAGGGGCAACATATCAGAGGATGATGGATAAAGTGTTCAAACATCAGTTGGATATGATTATGGAAGGTTATGTGGATGACATGTTCGTGAAAAGTATGACTTTTGAACAGCATCTACGAGACTTTAGAGAAGTCTTCAAAGTACTAGAAAGCCACAATATGAAGCTAAACCCCTTCAAATGTGTGTTTGCCATCCAGGGAAGGAAGTTCTTGGGTTTTCTAGTCAGTAATAGAGGGATTGAGCCCAACTTAGAAAACATTCAGACGCTGTTGAACATGACTCCTCCCATGACAGTGAAAGAGGTGCAACACCTTATAGAAAGACTAGCAGTTTTGAACAGATTCATAGCCAAATTGGGGGAACGAAGTTTGCTGTTTTTCAAAATTTTGAGGAACACCCCCAACTTTCAGTGGACATATAAGTGTCAAAAATCCTTTAAAGAGCTGAAGGTCTACCTTTCCTTTCCCATCATCTTTTCTCAGCCCAACGAGGGAAAGACTCTATTATTGTATCTGGGGGTAGCAACCGGTTTGTCAGTGCAGTGTTGGTCAGGGAAGAAGTCCAGTATACTATGTAGGCAAGACACTCCTAGATTCAGAAACCCGCTACTTAAGAGTAGAAAAGATTGCCTTAACACTAGTGACAACCTCCAGAAAGTTGAAGGCTTTACTTCCAAGCACATCAAGTGGTGGTGTTGACAGACCAACCCCTGAGACAGATCCTTCACAAACCGGACATGTCAGGATGACTGGTTCAATGGGCAATAAAATTAGGAGAGTATGGGTTACAGTACAGACCAAGACCTGCAATCAAAGGGCAAGCCCTAACTGATTTCATAGCGGAGTGCAGATTTGAAGAGGCTATCACAGAGGATCCTCCTCCTGGTCCAAAGCTGGTAGAGCCTGAGTTACTAGAGCATACCTCCCCTTAGTGTTGGCAACTCTATGTGGACGACAACTCTACATAGGAAGGAAGTGGGGCAGGGATTCTCCTTACTAGCCTAGAAGGGTAGATCTATCAGTATGGGCTCAGGTTTGGGTTTCCAACCACCAACAATATGGCTGAATATGAAGTTTTGATAGCAGGCTTAGGACTAGCAGAAGCTTTGAAAGCATACCCCCTACAAGTGCACAATGACTCTCAGCTGATTGTGGGATAGTGCTAGGGGACATATGAAGCCAGGGATCCAGCCATGGTCAAATATTTTGAGAAGGCCAAAGTCATGTTGAGTTGGAAGGACGGAGTGATCAGCATCACCAGGGTGCCCCGGGAAGATAATGCATAAGTAGATTTCCTCTCTAAGTTAACCACCACTAACCTAACCGACCTCCTCATTGATGTCTGGATTGAGGTCTTGGATTAGCCAAGGGAGGGAGGGAGAGATGTCATAGTACTCCTGGTTATAGGAGTTGAGGATTGGAGAGCGTTAATTAAGGAATATTTACTTATATGGAGCTTGCCTTCGGACAAAATGGAAGCCATTAAGTTGACCAAGAGAGCATCAGGTTACTGCTTGATTGATGGGGTCTTATATCGAATATCTACATCACCATCACTCCTCAAGTGCTTGTCTTCAGAAGAAAGCACTTATGTTTTAAGGGAGATGCATGAGGGAGTCTGCAGATTGCACACAGGATTTAGAGCCTTGGCTACTCAGACTATAAAAGTAGGCTTTTTATTAGCCTTCCATACTCCAAGAGTTCAAAGACCTAGTAAAGAAGTGTGATGAGCGTCAAAGATTTGCCCTAGTGTCAAGGCAGCCCTCAACTAAGATGACAACGATCACTTCTCTTTGGCCCTTCTGCTAGTGGGGAATGAATGTTCTAGGACCCTTCCCCAAAGCAACAGGGAAAGTACAGTTTGTTCTAGTGGCTGTGGATTACTTCACTAAGTGGGTGGAAGCTAAAGTACTAGCAGATATCACAACCAACAAGGTGATCTCTTTCTTATGGAAGAACATACTTTCTTGATTTTAGATGCCCAAGATGTTGATCACTGACAATGGAACCCAATTCAACAACCAGAAGATGAGAGAACAATGTGAAAGATTACAGATTGATCACAGGTTCTTTTCAGTATCACACCCCCAAAAAAATGGGCAAGCTGAACTTACCAACAAGGTCTTACTCAATAGTTTGAAGAAGAAGATAAAAGACGCTAAGTCAGAATAGGTAGAGCTTTTGAATCAAATCTTATGGGCATACATAACAACAACAAAGACCTCAACAGGGGAAACCCCTTTCCTCCTTACATACAGAACTGAAGCCATGATCCCAGTAAAAATTGGATGTCCTAGCGCCAGAGTATTGCACTTCTCTCCTTAGAATAATGAGCAAGCACTTAGAGTTAATCTGGACTTACTGGAAGAGTCTAGACTCACAAATGCAATAAGGAATGAAGCTTACAGATACAAGGCTACTCAGTACCATAACACCAGAGTAAAAAACAAAACCTTCAAACGAGAGGACTTGGTACTGAGAAAGCTAAAAGTCATGGACAACAGAGAAGTAGAGGAAAGCTAGCTCCAAAGTGGGATGGCCCCTTCAGAGTGACACGGGTGATCAGAGCTAACACTTATCACTTACAGGATCTACAAGTGTAACGACCCGACTTTTTCAAGGCCAAAATTGATGGATTTTTTTTAATCGTTAGGTTCTGGATGTTTTTCACCATATCATTTTGTAGATTTATAATTGCATTACATTCATTAACAAGGCACAATCCACGTAGGATAATGTAAATCAACAAATTCACATTCTTGTTCTAGTCTCATTAACATCATGAGTTCATACAAGAGTGTCGAACAACAAGTTACACAATTAATACTTTCGTTATCCTGACCTTATGTAATTTCACAACATGACATCCACATATGATGAATACCTCATATGTATATTTGTACACATAATATCAATATGTTCGCACATTTACATTTGTGTTCTATTTTAATTTTTCATTACTAGTCTTTATAAAAGGGGTCGGACAACTAATTGAGTGATTAACACGTTTGTTCATACAGAACTCATATAACCCGCAACATGTGAATATATATTCTTTTTAAAATATGAGAGTCGTGAAACGGATCTCCTTATGCACCATGTTGGTATGATGTCCATCTTACAGCACAAGGTAATTTCAAGCATTATAGGCAATTTAAGAAAACATAATAAATCAATATTAACGTTACATTTCATTTATGGACCAAAAGAGCATAATTATTTTATTTCTCCATACTTATGTAAATACCACCATTAATAATTCATCAATTACCGAGGCTAATTATAATACTCAAACCCGGTCATCCATCTCAAATACCATTAGTCGAACTAATGTTATTCTCTTTTTAAAACATAACAATCGTAGTTCTTTGATATACTTGGTATATACAAAACATGATATACATGAACACATCAGCTCTCCAAACTAACTCATAACTCTCAAATCTGGTTATCCTCTTAGAATGCCATTAGCCGAAGCTAGTCATTTGCTCATCCCAGTCATCTATTTAGGATGCCATTAGCTGAAGCCAATTGTTTATTCATTTCGGTCATCCATTTAGGATGTCATTAGCCGAAGCTAATCATTTGCTCATCCCGGTCATCCACTTACAATGCTATGAGCCGAAGCTAATCATTTCTTCATCTTGGTCATCCACTTGGGATGCCATTAGCCGAAACTAATCATTCACTCATCCTGGTCATCCATTTAGGATGCCATTAGCCGAAGCTCATCATTTATTCATCTCGGTCATCCATTTAGGATGTCATTAGCCAAAGCTAAGCATTAACCAATCAAGCGTTCCAGAGGTGATTTATGAAATCACTATAACATGGTAATATCCTTTGAAATGCTCATTCAAACGATTCATAACAGCATTCACTATAACATAATAGTAGACCCTGCATAATATTCGTACAAACATAATAGTTTAATGTTTGGTAAACACGATAATGGATCATTTGTAATATACAAACAAACATTCCATGACAGTTTAACATTCAACATAGCACAACAGTAGACCCTTCGTATTACTCATCCAACCATTCATGACAGTTAATGTTCAATACATCACAACAATAGATCCCTCGTAATACTGATACAACCATTCATGACAATTAACATTTAGTATAATACAATAATAGATCTTTCGTAATACTCATACAACCATTCGTGACAATTACATTCAATATAATACAACGGTAGATCCTTCGTAATACTCATACAACCATTCATGATAATTAACATTCAGTTTAATACAACGGTAGATCTTTCATAATACTCACACAACCATTTATGACAATTACATTCAATATAATACAACGACATATTCTAATTTGCTGCAGACAACACACTTTCGGCAGCAAACACTGATTTGCTGCAGACAACACCATTTCGACAGTGAATGCTCATTCACTGCAGACAATACAATTTCAGCAACAAATGCTAATTCACCGCAGCCAATATAATTTTGGCAACAAATGCTAATTCACTGCAGACAACTCAATTTTGACAGCGAATCACAAATTCGCTGCAAACAATACACTTTCGGCAGCGAACGCTGATTCACTACAGACAACACAACTTCGGCAGCGAATGTTAATTCGCTGTAAACAACACAATTTCAACAGCGAATGCTAATTCGCTGCAAAACATACACTTTCAACAGTGAAGCAGAACACATACTTTCAGTAGCGAGTGCTAATTCGCTGCAAACAACTCAATTTCAGCAGCGAATCACAAATTCGCTGAAGGACACACACTTTCGACAACGAACGCCAATTCGCTGCAGACAACTCAAATTTTGGCAACGAATCACAAATTCGCTGTGGAACACACTTTCAGCAACGAATGCCAATTCGCTATAGGCATGCAATTTGTCATTAGGTTCCAACAATGTCATATGATTTTAGCATGAACACACACATACATTTTCAATTCTAGCGCATAATCTGTCATCAAATCCCAGCAAAGTTACATGATCTTAACATGAACACACACAAGCATTTTCAGTTCCAGCACATATCTATCATCAAATCCCAGCAGTTACATGATCTTATTATGAACACACACATGCATTTTCAATTCCAGCATATATCTATCATTAAATCCTAGTAGAATTACATGATCTTAACATGAACACACACATGCATTTTCTTACACAATGCATTCTGGCCAACCCTATAACTATGGTCGGCCCTCTACCATGTTTTGTTCTTTCCATTTTATTCATTTTTTCCTTGTTAGATATTCTGGAAATTTGCCTCATTTCATCTCTGTTTCCTTGTCCTCTTAGTTGATTTCAGTTTCCTTCACAGTAGCATAGGGGTTTTAGGTCAATTTTCTTAGGGACTCCTTCATCATTTTCGGTTCTGGGTCTCAAGAACAAGGGGGGAAAAGAGACTACATGACCTTTACATTTCAAATCTAAGTAGGTCTGGACAGTTTGGTAGTATTCCTTCTCTTCTTCTTTTAGTTCTCCCCCTTATTCTTCCTCTCTCGGTTCTCTTTCTTCTGTCAATTTCTTCCTACCCGTTACAACCCCTTCTCCCTTCCTCTAAGCATCTGTTTGACACAACCAAAAGATTGATATCTTCTCCCAAGTGCAGGAGTGTCGAAGTAATAAATAACCCGTCAAGACTAGGGTCGAACCATAGGGAGGTGAACTATATAGAGTTATAAATAAAAGAAAAGATTTGAAGAGAGCTTTGAGATGTGATAATGATGTAAGGATTTAAACAAAGATAAAACAATTGTCAAGGTTAGAGGATCCACTAATGGTATTTCAAATAAGTATAGTATAAACTCTTTTTATTATTTGACTAGAAACCACACACAAAGGAGGTTCCGCTCGGATTATAAATTGTTAACATGATTACATTAATTATCTTATTCGAGTAATGTCAATACTTGTAAATATTATCATGTATTCATGGTGATAGCTTATGTTAACAACAAATCAAGTTCCTTTCATAGCACAGGTGTCGGTTATACCATACAGTTGGGCTATGAAAGTGCCAAGTATTTGTTGTACCAAGGGTTGTTCAACACAAATCTAGATTAACCATTTAACAAGCAAGGTATTAAGAGTGAGTAAGATAATAAATATAAAACATGTTAGTTTATACTATACTTGTTCTTACACCATTAATGTAACCTTTTCACATTGACATAATAAACTTAGCTGAACATTATGAATAAGAGAAACATAGATAAACAAGAGGAGAACATGATTATATAAGTGTAATAAAGGAAATGAAAGGCATAAATAAGAGATTAATGAAAGCAAAACTTAAGCATTTCAAAAATATAAAGAGAGAGAGTAAGAACATGATCTTGATCTGAAAACCAAGATGCCTAAATGCATGGCAAATGCCTCCTTTTATAGGCCAAAATTCAGAACTATTGATTTGATGACTTATTGTTGAGTGGGTGGCCACATATTGACTTGGTGACAATCCTTATCTTTTTGTCTGAACAAAACGTCATTGTTAACATCATAATTTGAACAGATAGTCTTCATGAAAGTTCTAGAAAATTGTCTCAGCTTCCAACAAAACAAGAATCAGCGCATTTGGACTTCTAGAACTCGAGATATGGGCTGAACACTGAGTAGTGTCTGGGCTATAGGACAGATTCCGACTTTTCTGTTGTTGCTACCATTTGAACTAAAAAATGGCACTTTTAAATCTTGGACTCTTCATGAAAGTTTTAGGCCTATGTCTTAGCTTTTCATACATATAAACCAGACCTAAATCCAAGTTCTACAGCTCCAGTTATGATACAATAACTAAATGGTGTTCTAGTTTGGACTAAACTAGCATCTCTTTTCTAAGCTTACCCCTCTCTTTGTCTTCTCAATTTCAGTAGTTAAACTCATCAATCAATCCTTTGATTTATGTGATAGGCCTGCATTTAAGGTGAACATTTACCATAAATTAAAGGTATCTTATATTATTAAACATGTTATTATAAAACAGGCTCTAGCTAAGGAGTTATTGATACTTCAAGTGCAAAATGATGATATAAAACCTTGATAAAAATGCACTTTTAAGTACTAATCACTGTTCAACCTTCACTCATGGTCTCAACTCTCTCTCTCTCTCTCTCTCTCTCTCTCTCTCTCTCACACACACACACACACGTTTAAAGGGGCACTCTTTGCTGGTTTGGTTTAAGTTTCTGTTGGGAAGGAGGAAGAGTAGAGAGATATGCAGTTGAACATGCAGCTGCTGCAGACAACTTTGGGAAGAGGAAGGGTCACCTTTTCTCTCTATCTCTCCTTGCATTTATACTCCATATTAAATGAGGTGGGGTGTTTTGGTCTGTCCAAAACTAGTTTTACCCCTCCCTCTTAGCTCTTTAAGACAGCCTGGTTTGTTTCCTAAACTTTTAATTAGACTCAATTGTTGCCGATTCAGAAATTGGCAGTGAAAACTAAGTTAGAAATCGATAGTGAAAACTGTGTCGCTGTCGATTCAGAAATCGACAGCCAAAAACTGCGTCGCTGTCGATTCAGAAATCGACAGCGATGGTAAAGTCACTTTGGCTTTACTTCTCCTTTTCTTTTGGTGTTTACAACAAGGCTCTAACCTACTTCATGCATGACATTTAGACCACTTTAAGTTGTATTTTTGTTGAATTCATCAATAAACAATGCATATTTTTATCATTTGTGTTCTTATTTAATCTACATTCCTTTCTCAGGACTACTTCCTACCAATCCAATTGAGGTTACACACCTTTGTGTTTTCGGGACCCACTTCTCCAATATGGTAGCGAAGTCCTAAGTGAGCATCAACCTCTACTGTCACTAATCGAGGTTACACACCCCTGTGGCGTTTAGAACCCACGTCTCTAGGGCAGTAGTAGGGATTAATGCTTCACTCTTCAGGGTGGCTTTCAATGCCCCCTCCCTTCCTTCTATCTAGCCTTTTCAGTTGGAAGTAAGAGCACTAGAGTGGCCTTCTCAGGTCCATCTTATCTGTCCAAATGGGTTACATACCCTGTGTGCAGTCTGAAACCCATATCTCTCTTGAACAATACATGATTAGTCTCTATAGCATTCAAAAGTGCTGGAGCAGCCTTATCAGGCTCACCATATCTATCCAAACAGGCTACATACCTTGTGTGTGGTCTAGGATCCATATCTCTCCTAGATAGCATAGGGACCTGCCTCTACAAATTCAAGAAACTCTGGAACTAGCCTTCCAAAAACAACACCTCCTACTGGTCCAAGCAGGGTTACACACCCTTGTGGCATCTAGGGCCCACTTCTCCAGGACAATAGTAAGTGTCAAATGCTTATTTAAGATGGATGATAGGACCAGTCTTTCCACGACAATACCTCATATTGATCCAAATTAGGTTACATACCTTGTGGCGTCTGGGACCCACTTCTCTAGGACAATAGTGAGTGTTCAATGTTTATTGGTCTCCAACATAGCCAGAAAGGATTACATAATTCTCTTCAGCTTATCTGCGTACAAAAGCTACCCCAGACTCATCTATGTTCTTTCGACATGAAGCTCTGGAGCTCTTTGCTCATTAGGAGAACCCCTATCAGCATCCTCAATTTCCAAGGGTCTAGACTAAAAAACCTCCTCACGAGACCCCGCAGGAGTATCCATTGTTGCCCTGATTGGGGAAGACCCTGAGGTTTTCTTTATTTTCTTTGACATCCTGGTCATTGTTTGAGCCAACCAGTTCTGATGAGTAGGAGATAGACTTTTCGGTTTGGAAACCTCCTCCTGGACCGCTTCAACTCCCAAGTTAGCTGGTATACCTCCCCATCTTTTTGCCTAAAAGGAATCCTTTGAGTAATTTCTTCCTCAGCTCTCTTCATCTTAGCTCTCTATCCAGAAAGAGTCTGCTGAGTAGATTCACTTTTCTTATCCAATTCAGCCAATAGAGCCCCGCATGCCTCCCTGACAGGATTGCTCATATATATAGGCGCCTCCATCTTGACAAAAACACAAGAAGAGGGGACTTCAGAGAAGCTTCAGATCATTTCCACCAAGGCGTTGAAAGGGCGAGGTTCTGAAACCTTCACATCCTATTAGGGAAGAGAAGTTGAAAGAACAGTCCTCTGAGGAAGGATTGGGAACACCATTACATCACTGACGGGGGGCTTACTTACTGAAACCTTACTAGCAACACTCTTGTTAGTGGGAGCTAAGGGGGCAGCTGAAACACGCCCTGAAGATTTAACAATGGACTCTTTGGGAACACCATCCCTGCTAGCAAGGGGCCAATGAGAGGAGTGTAAAAAACCTTCTGATTAGGATTATAACTCAACTAAGGTTAGTCAAAAACTTCTTTAAGTCCTTTAAGTCTCCCTATTCTTCTAAAATGAGCAGACTTTGGGTTACTGATAGAACATGGTTTTCTAAAACCCTCTCACATTTAAAAACCATCACACGAAAGCCATAACCCAAAATAAGGTTATGTTTTCTCCACGCCCAATCTTGTATTGGGCCGAAGTACACTCGTGCCCAACTCTAAGTTAGGCCATGACGCATCCACGCCCAACTCTAATTTGGGCCACAATGCGTCCACACCCAACTCCTCTTGGGTTCAGCCTACAGCTGAACCCAAAAACACCTGGATTCAGCTAAACCCAATTCCTTTTGGGTTCAGCGTAATGTTGAACCCAACTTCTATTGGGTTCAGCGTACTAGTGAACCCAAATACACTTAGGCTTAGCGTACAACTGAACCCAACTTCTATTAGGTTCGGCGTAATGTTGAGCCCAACTCCTATTGGGTTCGGTGTACTAAGTTCAGTGTACAAGCTGAACCCAAATACATCTGGGTTTGTCGTATAGCTGAACTCAATTCCTCTTGGGTTCAGCGTAACGCTGAACCCAACTTCTATTGGGTCCGGCGTACTGTTGAACCTAAATACACTTGGGTTCAACGTATAGCTGAAAAGTAACCCCATTTTAAGCCTCCCCTACTCTAGGCCTGGGCTAGTGATTATGATACCCATCACTTCCCATTAATTACGAACATGTAGCTCATGCTTATGTTAATGAGATGTGATGACGTCAACAATAGAATAATATTATTCTACCATTACGAGATTACATCTCTACCCCTCACACATCCTATGAAGCAAGTCAAGACATGTAATATAAAAGGAAGCTTGAGTACACAGAAAAAAGGTTTGAAACCTTATGCTCTTAGACATAAACACATTCCTTCTCTTATTCCCTTACATCTACATCTTCTTCTCCATCTTTTTCTTCTCTATCTTTATAAAAGCTCATTAATACCTTCATTAATGTCTTTCTATCATACAAAATACTTCGTACTGACTTGATCTTCGGAGGATCCCCCAACAACACCCCCAATGGGTCTCTAAGGGACTTTGTGCAGCTATTCATTCAAAAGAAGATTTACAACCCTTGAAGATATCCATTAAGGAGGAGGCAGATACCATCTGAAAGTGAAGGTCGTAGAACACACTGTGAATGATCTACAAAAGTCTTTAGAAATAATTCCTTCCAGAACATTTCCTATGATTTTTGTAGCCTCATGACTTAATTTCTTGAATTATTAATCAAAACATTATTAGTTCTTGAATTGAACAAGTTATTTGATTTAATTCAAATCAACAATGACCAATTATTACATAACATATGTTTTTTTGTGATTTTACTTTCAAAAAGTCCAGGCATCAAACCATGGCACACGTTGCATGATAATTGATCATTGTTAATTTAAATTAATAAATGGACTAAATCAAATCAAACAATTTATTTAAAAATGGAGTTTTTGTTGAGCATTTAATGAGACATTGACCAATAATTCTAGGAAATTGGATGCAATTTGGCCTAATTAACACCCTGTTTAACTAAGTCAATTATATAAACTCCATCAGGATAAACCTTGCTTGAAATCAATGGTTTAATTGCATAATCAAAACTGACATTCACACCGCACAACACATAAACACGGCCAGTGGTGCTACTGAACTCGAAGCAAGTGGAGGCGGCCTCGAATGAGTTATTACGTCGTGAGATTTTGTCTCGCATTGCTCGCGGGGAAGATATTTTCAAGTATTTTTTTTTTTCAAGTGGGATGCATTGCTCATGTCTTACCTAATCAACACCGATCCGGTTGTTGACGCGTACTCCATTCAATTATAGTTTACTCATCAATTTTTGCTACTGAGTTGTAGTGTTTTTATTTAACAATTAAGGGTATTGTTGATTAGTTTATACTAATTTACTTCTCATGCTATGTTATCAGATAAAAAAAATTAAACAAAAAAGAAATATCCAAGAGACCTTTTGTTATTGTTACTTAACCTTTTCTTTTGAAACCTATAACATTATGTTTTTTTTTTTTTTACGAGTTAATGATGTATCTTGTTATACAAATTCTTTTGTATAATCCATAAAAACTATCTTTATTAAAATTTATATCCTTTTATCCATAGTTATAAAAATCGATATGTGACAAGGCTCGAAATCACAGGGTTGGAGGATCGACTCTATTTAAAAAAAAAAAAAATCAAAACAACATCTCTTAAATAATTTTTTTAAAAAAAATCAAAGAATTGAAAACGAGATTTTGAATGAATCAGAACCAAGTCGACCTAAGTTATGACTAAGTCATTCAAGTTTTTTTTCCTAACTCGGACCGTTTAGATCCTAGATTGACCCACTAAGCCAATCTAAATTTTATAATTATGCTTCTATTTATGCTTTTAGTTAAAATACCAAGTGTCAATCATCTATACATTTAACCAATAAAAATAGGACATGTTTGCTCTTGTGTTCTTATTTTTATGGGAATTTGCCTTATGAAACTTTTATGGATTCCATTCAACTAAGTAAAATCATATAACAATTGTTAAGAATTTTACTTTGAATAATAAGATTATTATTTGAGAAATAAAACTATATATATAAAAATAGAAAAAAAATTTTAAAAATCCAAACCAATAAAAATTATCTTCCAATTAAAAATAATAAAGTGAGAATTTAGTTATAAATATTAAAAATATTATATTTTTAAAAATTGTAAAAAAAAAAGAAATTAAAAAGATTTAATATAATAACAAAAACAATACTAAGCTAACGAACCCATTTTATTAATATAAAATAAAAACTCATGTTTTTTTTTTGTTTTGAAATCAATGGTTAAATTGCAAAATAAAAAATCACACACATTTACACCACACAACACATGTAACACGACAAATGGTGTAATTGAACTTAAATACGTGGAGGAGGCCTCGAAAGAGTTATCATGGTCTTGGAATTGCGACTCGCATTGCTTGCGGAGAAGATATTCAAGTTTTTTTTTTTTGTTTTTTCAAATGGGATGCACTGCACATGTCTTGCCTAATCAACAATCCGGTTGTTGATCCATAATCCATTCAATTATAGTTTATGTGATAGTTTTAAAATTTGATCCGGATATTTACTCAAGGTGAGGCTTGAGTTAGGTCTAAGATTAATTTGATTTAAAAATAATAATTAAAAATAATTTTGTTTTTATCAAATTATTTTTATTTTTATTTATAATTTAAACCAATCTAAATCACATATTAATTGAGTCTTGCATCAATCCGCTAGACCAGGCAATAATTTATATATCAAGTTTTCTGCTTGTTATTTATTTCCAGTAATAGTGTTTTTATTCAACAATTAAAGGTAATTTTTTTATATTAATTTACACGTCTCAACTTCTACATTGATTTTATACGTTCGAAAGAAATAAAGTTTTCTTATTGTTAATATTGAAGTTCGAATTCAGAAAATTGTTAGAAAAAAAAACCTTTTTATCACTTAGTCATGATTTTATTGAATAGATTCAAGGAGACTACATAACAAGAGAAAAATAATCTTTCAAGGATCTTTCTTTTTATAATTCAAAGAGTATATTCTAAATTAGTTCTAATAGTTTTGTAAAATGAATTAAATAATTCCTATAATTTAAAAAATAATTAACCAGTCCTTATATTTTTATAGCTATGGTAACAAAATCATGTTTCTTTTAAATTTATTTTGTTTTTTCGTTTTAAGAATAGAAAAAAAGAAAAAGAAAAAGATATTATGGAAAAATTAATACGAAAATAAGATATTTTTTCTAAAATAAATATATATTAAATTAAGCATGATCAATTGTTTAATTTATTTTCCAAGACTAAAAGAACTAATTTATAATTATAAATACAACTAAAATGAATATATATATTAGACCCACACACCATACTCTTTTGAACAAACACAACATGATTGATTTTTTTCTTCTAATTCCATCATTTTGTGTGGAGTTTTTAGTAAATTTTATTTTTTAGTATTGAATTGATAGTAAATAAAAACTTGAATTTTTTATCATAAGTAAAAAAATAAAATTGACCCAATAATGAAATCCATAACTTATGTTACAGGTTTGATGAGTAAACTAAATATTAATCAAAGAGTCCGACCAAGATTTTCTAGCCCTTTTGTTTATATATATTTTTTTCAATTCCATAATTTATTATGAGTTTTTTATTTAATTTTATCTTTCGATATTTAATTGATAATAAATCAATTTTTATAATTTTAATAATGTAATAAAATAAAAAAAATTAATTTAACATATAGAATTTATAATTTAGGTTGTAGAGTTGAGAAGTTAATTAAAAAAAGCTGGGTAGGGATTTTTTAAGTGGGCGCGGATAAACTGGTTTAATTTAATCCAAGAGATATAATTAAAAAATTGTTGTGTAACTTATTAAGGATGGCTGTTCAAATGGGTAGGGAATCGGTTGCCAGTACTTTATATAAAGCAAATGTTTATTTTTATGAAACTTTTGCTAGAGCGATGCCAAATGTTAGAATATATGGATAAAAAAGATTAAGAATATATATATATATCAATGAATTAATGAAACCTACAGTTGAATATTGTTTTAAGATCATAATAATATGTATTTTTACTTTTCTTGATATTTAATATTATTTTGAAAATTTGATGATTCAGAGTCTAATCCAAGTTAAATTTCAAGTTATATTACAAAGAAAATTAAATCAAACTAATTAATTTAATTTTAGTTAATTTTATTAACTTGATTAAACACAATCAAATCTTTAACTTAAAAAAAAATCATTTATGGTAGATTCAAACTCTAATGTTTTTTAATTTAATTAATTCATGCTAACTCATCAATATCATGAAATATGAAACAATTTAGATTATAAAATTAACTCACTTAATTAACTCATTGATTCATAAGACGATAATTCAAGAACTTAACTTCAATTATTCTAAGGGATGTAATTCAACTGATTAGGTTCTAGGTTTGCTCCTTAAAGATCACCAGTTTGAGTCTTACAAACCTCAGGGTCATTTGAGGCTTATATGATTGTTAACTTTAGAGCCCATGGAATTAGTCAAGAAGTGCACAAGCTGATTCGGACACCCATGTTAATCTAAAAAAAAATTTAACTTCAATTTGAAATATATATCATGTAACAGGGATGACAATGGAGGTTCAAGAAAGCAAATGATGCATGCCCTCTCTACCCTCACTTAACCTCTGAACTAGCCTCTATTTACATTTTCAAACAAATTTAATAAAAAAATATTATAAAAAACTACACTTATTTTATATATATATTCAGAAACTATAAATTATTTACATATATAAAATTAGATAAGAAGGTTTATTAAATATAACTTATTATGTGTTTGATAATACCGTGTATAGTATTATTAATTTAATATTTTATAAATAAAAAATGCACGTAAAACAATAATAAAGTATTTAAAATAAAAAAAACGTGGTTGGCGAGAAGTGCACATTACCCCAACCATGACACACTAACCTTCCAGTTTCTAATCCTCCGCAGCCACCAAAACGAAGCACATAAACGTTAAAATCTCGAAGTCCAATAAACCCAATCAGCAACTCCATTAGTCCCATCGCCTTAATATCTTTTTTTTTTTTTTTTTTATGGATACCATAACCGGATGTTGCCTAACTCTCAGACCTCGCAGTCTTGGCATTGCTGACCATCATTCCCCACAGCTCTCCACTCCAAAACGCACCGTCTCATTACTATCTTTGTACAAAAACCAAAAGTCTAAGACCAAACTAACGTTATCTTCAATGGCAGCACCTCTTCAAGTCTCAGCGTTCTCTACTATTGGTATATGTTGCCGGGGTTTTCTTGTTTTTAGTTTTCTTTTGCCGTGTTGGGTTCTTAGTGTTTTCTTGATTCGGTTCTTGAAGGTGCAAGAAATGAGGAGTTGGGGACCGCAAGTTCTGGTCTTGTTGGGGAGAATGATTTGCTGATTGTTGGTCCTGGTGTTCTTGGTCGCTTAGTCGCTGAGAAATGGCGCCAGGTAATTTTTCTTTTTCATTACAAAATCATAATTATCGTTGCAATCTGTTCTTTTCTGGTCTCTAGTTCTGACTTTGAATGCTTAGGACTGAAGGAGAATTGTGTGGTTTTTCTTTTTTGGGTGTTTGTGTTGTGTTGAAGATCAGAAATTTATGGGATTATGTTTTTGAGTAGGAACATCCGGGTTGTCAAGTTTATGGCCAGACGGTGACTACAGATCACCATGATGAATTGATTAAAATGGGTATCAATCCATCTTTGAAAGGGACTAAAGCAACACAGCAGTATCCTTATGTCATTTTCTGTGCTCCGCCTTCTCGAACTTCGGATTACCCTGGTGATGTAAGGTAATAAAGATTAGTGTCTTTGTTGCTTATAAAATGGGTGCTTGATGTGTTCAAGGATGTAGTTGTACTGTGTATAAGCAAATGTAACGTGGTGCCTGATTGCATAGATTTTATTGATCAGAATTTTAGAGTGTTCTCGTGACTGTAAAATGATGGGCTATCTTTGCTTTGATTGCATCCACCTTTTTACTTGTTCGATTAAAACTGAGTTGCTTGGTTAAGTCAACCTGGGTAGTTTAGGGTTGCTTTGTATGAACAATTGGGTATACAATACGATGGAGAGTTGCACACATATGAGAGGAAGTAGACATTAAAATCTGTGATTGGCAACATGATGTTACTCAATGATTATGTTATTTCTTCGGACCATTGACCAAACAGAGAAGCTGCCTTGAGCTGGAATGGGGATGGTTCTTTCGTGTTTACATCAAGCTCTGCACCGTATGATTGTTTTGACAATGGACAGTGCAATGAGGTATGAATAAAATCGAAGAATTATTGTTAGAAACAATGCTTACCTTTTCTTTAATCTCTATATTCAGAAACAGGCTTTTCCCGTGAATAAAAGCTCAACTTGGCTTATTGACAAGTCAAATGAATTGCTCTATTGCCTTCTCTGGCCCTTGGCCCTGAAGACAGTAAAACTTGAAACTATGCTATTTTTGCTTTTGAGTCTCAATAATATTCCATGCAGGACTCTCCGGTAGTGCCCATTGGGAGAAGCCCCAGAACAGATGTCCTTCTGAAAGCAGAAAAAGTGGTGCTGGAGAGTGGTGGTTGTGCTATTAGATTGGCAGGACTTTATATATCCTTCTCAGTCCTTAATTATGTGGATTTCATAAACAGTTGAAATGGAAACTTTAGAAATTTGTGGTGGATTCACTTAACCTTGACTGCCGACACAAAGCAGATAGAGGTGCGCATGCTTACTGGTTGGAGAAGGGTACTGTTGAAGTTCGTCCAGATCACATCCTGAATCTTATTCACTATGAGGTCGAGCTCTTTGTTCTTCTGAATTTACAATTGACATTCTTTTTTGGTCATGCGTGTAATCCTCTTCCACTGTAGTTATTTTGTGTCTGGTAAGAGTTATTCACATTCCAGATTCTGCGTTTTTATTGATTCAAAGGATTTTCATTTCTTGTCATACAACATGCTTTAGATGGTGCTTCTTCTTACTGTCAGCAGCCCTCTTACGTTCTCACATTGCTAGCATGTCTTTGCACTATGATTAGTGTTTGTGATGTAAAACAATGAAGTTGATTTGGTTTTTGTTAATTTGTTTTGTTTGTGTGTTACTTTAATAGGATGCTGCTTCCCTTGCTGTTGCAATCTTGAAGAAGAAACTTCGGAGCCGGATTTTCTTGGGTTGTGACAACCATCCATTATCTAGGTAATTGCCGTTGATGATAGATAACCTGTCTTGAAATTTCAAAGATTTAAAAGTTTCTTCTTCTGTAATCGATCTGCAGGCAAGAAGTTATGGACTTGGTCGCTAAAAGCGGGAAGTTTAGCAAAAAGTTTGTGGCCTTTACAGGTGCTCCTTATGATGAGTTATGGACTAAAGAACCGTTATGACTTCTTCTCTTTCCCCTTGTCTGACAGAGATGCTTGTTGTTGTTAATTAAAATACTATACCTGCAATTTGCACATCACATGTCTCGTTAATGCAGGGACAAGTGATCCTTTAGGCAAGAGATTAAACAACTCTAAGACTCGCGAGGAGATAGGCTGGGAGCCAGAATACCCTAGCTTCGCTCATTTTCTTGGTGTCTCAAAATAGATGCTATGCCTGTCAGCAGTAATGTGATGGCATAGAGCTGACGGGAAGTCCACGGTTGTGACGGAAAGGATGCTTGGTGCTGGGGCAGCTGATTTCTACGTACCTCACATTTGAAGGCAACAAACCACCTCCATTTTCACTATTTTTGGTTAGCAGCTGCAATGAGAACCGGAAACCTGAACATGTATTTGATACTACTCTTTATGAATAACAAGTCTTTAGAAACGTTTAGATTGTGTCTTTGATCTCTTGTCTTGCAAATAAAATACACTTTCATTTGATTCATCATTACTGCATTCTTTCTCCTCTGAACAAAAATATAGAGCCAAAGAGGAAAAGAACAGCAGGTGCATTCTACCTCATCGTTGTGAAAGCGAACAGTTTTTTGCTTTGTAATGGAGACAATGACTGGTCAACTCCATCCTCCAAAAATTAATTATCAAGTTATAAAAAGATGGTTGACACGAAATATTGATAATTTTAATTAAGTAGTTGCAACAAGGTAACACAGAAAGAGTCCATGAACAAGAAAGGAGGCCAATATTGCATCTTGTTATTTACTTAAAGCAATTTGCGGGTAGGTTAGATATCAATATTGATTAAAAAAAGAGAAGAGAGTAGGTTTAGATATAAATGGAAGAAATACTTTGGTTGGTCCCTATAATTTAGATTTCTAATCATATTTGTCTCTATAATTTTGTTTTGATCATATTTATCATCTTACTTATAATTCTTATACCAATATATATAATTAAATCGAAATCACAGGAGAAAATATGATAAAAAAAAAAATCAAAGCAATAAAAGCAAAATATGATTAAAAAAAAAAACTGAAACTATAGGATCAGACATAACCATGCATGAATCGCAAGTATAAGGATGATAATGATCAAACCGAAATCATAGAGACGTATATGATAAAAAAATCCAAACTATAGGACCAGCCAATGTATTCCATCCATTTACATCTAACCTCCCTTTTTATTTAATTTATCAATATTCATATCGGACCTACTTGCTAATTGCTATAAGTAAATATCCCTTCTTGTTTATTTTATGGACCAACTAGTTAACTAAAAGTATCATAAACTCGAACCATAAAGACCGAGCAATAAAAATAATTCCAAGTCAACTTTACTTGGGGCGAAGTTTATAGTCTTTTACGCGCTCCGTGACTTATGATGGCCTTATATATCCCGTCCCTCTCTCTCCAAAGAGGCTTAGAACACAAGAATATTCATCAAAGTCTTTGTATACAATGGGGAAGGTCTGCTGCTCCGAATCTGATGATGCTGCCTTTGATATGACAAAAGTTTTCATGGTGATTATCATAGCTTTTGTTCTCATGATCATCTGTAGCCCTCGACCTCGGCCAACTCCTTATGCTATCTATCGTTGTCGTTGACTCCTCGCTTTCCACCTCATCTATTTCATTGTCTTTGGTCGGATCCGGCCTCCAAGAGCTGGAAACATGAATATGTATCAGATACTCGTTGTGAATAAGAGATTTGGTTTACTATTGTTTAGAAACTTTTAGATTACGTTTTTCTTTTCTTGTCCTTGCTAGTAACATACATTTTACTGTGATTCATTATCAGTTCTTCCTTTCTACTCAACATGTTTCCAGCAATATTGCTGGCCTTCTTGATAGCTTTTCATTTCTCTCATGGAAACTTGAAATTGAAAACTGCTTTCGATATTTTGGATTCAAACTGACATGATGAGGATGCCAAAGATTCTTAGATAAAAAAATATCACTTGCTAGATCCAGATGCTCGGCACCTTTTGCAACCAAATTTTAAAGGAGTGAAGATAATATAGCTCTCTTAAATAAGTTTACAGCAGGCCATCCCTGTTTGTTACCACATCGCACGGAAGGGATGCTACTTCATGATCACATAATTCAAATCCCTCTGGTCTCAGACCCGTCCTGTCTTGAGGAACATGACTTGGTGCATGGTTTAATGATTTAAGCATTTGGCTAACAACATAATTTAAAAAGGTATGGATACTTGAAACTACAGGAACGTATACAAACACACTTACCACTTATTTCCTGTCTGGGGCTTAAAGTTTACATGTTCGTCACTTGTACAATTCAGCTTCAGTCCCCTGTCTTCTCACAGAAGACGGAAACGAGGATTTACATAAACATCAACTATACAACATACTGGCATAAAATCCTTATGAACATAAACTGATCACTTGCCACATCCCATAGTCCATTCCTTGCATGCTTCGGCAGGACCAGGGAGTTCAATGTGGAACCAGCAATAGAAATCTCGCATGGGGAAGCACAAAGAGCACCTTCTATTTCTGTACACTGAAATACTATAATAAGAGAGCGAACATATCATGCAATAAGCCCGCCACTCTACATTCTTAACCTTGTCCCTGTGTGCTTTGACACCAGGAAGTTGATGTTGGATTTGAAATAGAGATCTCAACACGAAACACCTCGTGAACAGCACCTCGGCGAAGGACCCCCAAGACCTCTTCCCCTTTGCCTGTTAGAAGATCTTCCAGAGAAACCCAACAAGAACAAGACTCATCCCTCATGCGGAAGCCATAAAACCACCTGCCAAGCTTCCACCATTTAACATGCACTTTACGCTCTAAGATGTTGCAGCCCACCAGCGTGTCCATAACACGGTCAGCCTGCCAACCGCAATGCTCAAATATCAGAAAAGAGTCATTCACTCAAACAGCATATATGATTAGAAAAGATCTTGGTCCTATAAAGGGTTAAAGTGCCCACAATGAGACACAAATACGAAGCAAAGCACTTCTAACATATTGATGCACATGGGGTACATTTTAACAATAACAAGTTAGCCAGTCCTGCTTCTGCTATTGATGCTGGCTAGTGCCTTAAGGATAGCTCCTTTTTTCTCTCTCTTTGATCTTCTATCTGGCTAGATTTCTTGAAAGCCACAACATTAATCTCAAACAAAGCCTAATTGACCTGTGCTAGCCGCTCGTCAAATATAAGCTCCCAATCAAGTTTTGGAACTACAAAGCAGATTGACTTGCATAGCTGGTGAACTGACTTGACCAAGCCCACAGTTGAGCTGCAAAGGAATCACTTTCTTGTCCCCTATCTATCTTGAAGACACACAGCTGTCAGATTTACAAAAACTTTGTACAATAGACAGGCTTTTCTAAGCATTTACGAGGGATTGCTTGAATGTGATTTGTCATGGTAAGGAGGCCCAAAGGAGGTTTCTTACCAAAGCATTAAAGAATGCTATCATCCGCCCACATACATCCTTCTAAATTGAAGAAACAACTGACTTGCTAAATTAGACAGAACATAGAGTGCAGGGGTACTTACCGGCATTTCAAGGCAGAAAATGCAGTAGTGCAAGCCAACCAAGTTAAGGAGCACATTAAGCTTTGGTTTGAAAAGGAACATCTGCACATCTTCAAAAGAAAGCTGCATGGAACTCAAATCTTCAATTGCTTTTTGATAGTCCCCAACATCAATTGATTCAGACAAAGAACATTGCTCCACAAACCCAACTACTTCGGCAGCACTACCCGCCTTCTCTCTGTGCATCCTTATATAAATCTCTTTCCACCCCTACCTCCACACAAAACTTTCAAATTAGCAAGCTCACAATGGCATACTTGGCAATAATTTGTCACATTTTATACACAGCCACAACAGTCTTCTATCAAAGAAGGCAATCTCTTTTCTTTTCCGTGGCATTTGAATCATAAAGAAAGTGAAAAAGTACACTGATAATAAAAACCGTGAAATGAAATCAACATAAAGCAAACTACCTTTCACCATAACTAAAGCACCTAGAAGCTTTAATCAAAATTCCATTACCATTATTCAATAGCACATCTATAATAAGAAAAACTAACAAATGGGCTTCTTTCATTTTAACACGAATCACTAACAGATTCAAAAAGCACATTCATAGGCAACATTCAATAACACAGCTTGAATGAAAATAACAATAAAAGGGTTTGATTCATTTCAACACGTATCACTATAAATAACAGAATTAGCTGATTGAAATTACAAAATTCACTGATAAGATTGAATAACACAGCTAAAGTGAAGAAATAAAACTGGGTTTGCTTCATTTTCACAGAAATAGCTGCAAGAAACAGAAAAAAGCGATTAAAAACAGAAAAGATCAAACCTTGGTGTTGGGGTCGAAAGAAGAAGAATGAAGCGAAGGCCATCTCTGTTTGGTAAGTGACTCCCATATAGAATCGGACCCACATGAGTCCCTCCAAAACTGAGAGCAACTACCCAATGAACACAGATCCAATACCTTCAAAACATTTTAAAAAAAATATGAAAATATCAATTTTTACATTTAAAACAAATGAAAAAAAAAACCATTGTGGTTGCAAAAAAGAAGGAATTGAATGTTATTTCGAACATGAAGAGATGATGCGATTTTGAGGGCAATATCAAGAGGGAGAGTGCGTTGTATATTTCTCTCTGATTGTTTCATTTTGATTATTCCCTGATAGAAGCAGAATTGAATTGTTTTTTTGGAGAAGAATTGGTCCAGTTCTTATGGTGATGAGACGTAAAATCAGAGAGAAGAAGAGTGATAGGAGGAGATAAAATACAATACTGGTCCCTGTTGTTTAAGTTCTTAATCATCTTCACCCTATAGCTTTGGTTTGCTCATTGTTGCCCTTATTTTACAATTATTGGTAGCATCTGCCTCTGTTGATTTCGGGTTGTGGTCATATTTTCTCGTGTGCTGTGGCGGTAATGACAAGTCAACTTGCATCCTCCAAAAATTAACTATCAATTTAATCGTTTTTTTTAATTATAAATTAGTTTTAATGATTTGTTTTAGTTTTTCTCAATGAGGTTATTTTTATCTTGGGTTATATGGTTAGTAAGTTGACTTGATTTATATTATTTTTTTAATTAATTTTTTAATTTTAATTACATTATTCAAGATTTAATAATTTATAATTTGTTTTATATTGAGTTATTCCAGTTTTATAATTCGGGTCGTGATTTTGTCATGTTAACTGGGGTTAATTCAAGTTATTTATTTTTAATTTTATTTTTTAATATTGATTTATTGAAGATTGTATTTCATAATTTATTTTAATTTACTTTATGTTGAGTTATTTTATTCTCATGACTCAGATCGTCGTTTTAGCATACTAACTAGAGTTAATTGAAATTATCTTTTTAATTTTATTTTTTAATATTAATTTATTGAATATTGCACTAATTTGTTTCTAATACCTTAAAAAAACCAAGAAGAAAATATCAATTTTTTCATTTAAAACAAATGAAAAAAAAAACCATTGTGGTTAAGAAAGAGAAGGAATTGAGTGTTTTTTTCGAACATAAAGAGATAATGCGATTTTGAGGGCAATATCAAGCGAGAAGGTGCGTTGTATATTTATATCCTTGATTTTTTTTTTATTATTAATGTGAATATTTAATGTACAAACTCTTAAATTAATTACTATATAAATTTCCATTAGCCATAAAAAACACACTGATTGGTTGGTTTTGATTACTGCCTTGATAGCAGTGTAATTGAATTGTCTATAGGAGATGACATGCTCCAATTTTTATGGTGATGGGAAACATTCTAACAGCACAACTTTTAAATATATTTTTTCAAGGTTTGATGACAAATTGAATATTAACAAAAAGTTAAAAGCTGATGGTGATATTACTGTGCTCTAAAATACAATTTGCTATTTATTTCAATAATATAATTATTATATTGTCCCTATTATTTTCTCTTCCAGAGTAGGATGATTTTTTTTTTCATGACATAAATATTTTTTGAAAATTAAGTGGAGTTATTTTAGTAATTATATTTTTAAATGCGAAGTAAAATAATGAATGTAACTTTGGAATAAAATAATTCAATGCTTTCTACACAATGATATTTTTGTATTTTCATGTTTGGTCGAATAGTGGAATTATGACATTACCCATGTCATTCCAATTTTTTAGCCATGAATTCAGGGGCTTTGTAGTAATTTTCTCATGGTTTGTTTGTGATTGTTAATTGGTCTTGAGGGCATTTTTTGTTTTGTGCAATTAAAAAAATCAAAAAAGTTGTTGGCGCGTGCAAAGCACCTGCTAGCGCATCAACAACTCTGCTGACTTCAGGCTGCACGTGCGGCTGACTCTAGTGGCTAGACTGATGCTTTTAACGCATCATTGGATTTATCTCACCATCCTTTCCCTTCCTGGATGACGCGTATATGGTGGTTTGGCGCAGTCTGGTTGGAAATGTCTTTTTTTTTTCCTTCTCTTTCTTCTTGGATTTACGTGTAGGCCATGCCAAAAATCAAACCAACCCTTCAATTGATTTTTTCTTTCGATTCAATCCCTCTTCTTTTATTTGTATTTTTTTTATTTATATTGGTTGCTTCTAATTGGGTTTTATTTTTTTATTTCACCCCTGGTCATTTGATTTTTGAAATTTATTTTCAAATTTGGTACTCACTCTTTGAATTGTTATTTGTTTTGTTTTGAATTGTTTTCTTAATTGATTTGTTTTTTTACAATTTCACCATAGACATTTATTTTCAATTAATTTTTTGTCAAATTTGATCATGTTTTTTTTAGTTGCTATTTTTAAATCATTTTCTTGATGGATTGGTTTTTTACAATTTTATCCATGAATATTTAATTTCATTTGATTTTTATATCGGATTTAGTCTCAATTCTTTTAATTGCTATTTTTTTTTTGTTTTGCATGGTTTTTTTATTGATTTGTTTTTCTCAATTTCATTCATCAATGTCAAATTTAGTCCTAATAATTTCTCAATTTTTTTGGTATAATTTTGTTTTTTTTTTCAAATTTCATCTTTATTTGGTTTTTTCCTATTAGATTTTAAGCCTATTTTTTTGCTGCTCCTTTACTTTTAAAAGTTTTTTTTTATTAGCATTGTCATAATCCAATTTTGGCCCTTTGGCTTTTAATTTAATTTTTACAGGGTTTTAAAATGAAAAATTAAAAGATCAGAGATTTATTTCGATGAAAAGTGTTATTTGTCAACTTCTGTGAAAATTAAAGACTACAATGTGCTTTTGTCATTCTATCTTTATCTTCAAGATAATCTCTATCTTCGAGATAATCCTTGTCTTTAAGATAATGATAGTTATCTGCTTTCAAATTTGATTCTTAATCAAATTCAAACTTCAAAAAAGAGAATGAGTTTGATTGAAACTTGGTTTCTCACACGTGAAGGGACTCTGACAATATAAATATAGATCTCAGGGTAAAGAGGGGAGACGATTAAAGGGAGAAAACCCTAGGAGAAGGCCATTACCAAAAACCCTAAAAAAAAAAAAAAAAGATATTTACAACAAAAAAAAAACTTAAAAAAGAGCACGGCCGAATCCTAGAGTACTAGTCACCGTTGCCCCCTCCCCCCAGCTTTATTTTCCTCCTTTTCTTCCCCAGTCACCAAAAACAGCCAGAGAAGCCCTTCGTGGCTTTTCTTTTCCTCTTCGGCTTGAGACCAAAACCGCCACCACACCAGCCTTGGCCTGCCATCTCAGCTGAACAAACATCCCCAGCCCCACCATCGTCTTTGTCCCTTCATCTCAGAACTGAAGGTGATAGAATATATATAAAAACCAGGAGCATAGGAGACGCAAGCTCAACACAGCGGACGAAAGCGCAGAGACGAGAACCGGCATTGACCATCGTCTTCACAGTCTTCAGCAACCAGCCTCCAGAACCAGAGGCAGCAGAACAAAGAATCACAAAAGAAAGGGGACGACACCGAGAATGTGGTAGAACCAGAGACAGAGGACAGAAGACGAAGAAGAAGAAGCAGAGGACAGAGAGATAAGTATATATAGAGAGGGACAGAAGGAGAGAGGTAGAAGGAGAAGGAAACCAGAAATAAAAAGGCAAAGAGAAAGCAGACCAGAAAAAAAGGAACGTAGGAGTGGAAAGTTGCATTAACCGGCCGGCCCTCCATTACCGTCACCACATCTTCAAGTACAGCAACAGGTAAGCTGTGTTTCCCTCCCCTTTCATTTTAATTATCATGTTTCTGTAGCAGGTGTGCGTGAGCAGTTCACGCACGCCTGCGGGTAAAAAAAAAGGGCCAGCCGGGTCACTGGCTTGGGCCAGTGACCGGGCCGGGCCGCTGGGTCCAGCCCAGCCCCTATGGGCTGAGCTGGACCCAGCCCAAAAAATAATAAAAAAATAATAATAAAAAAATAGAAAGTGTAGAAATAAAAAATTTTGCATGTCTTAGAAAAAATATATTTTTATCTACTTATTCAATGATATCAGGATCATGAATAAAAAAGAAAATATACTGATTTTTTCATAGCTACGAATTTTTACCAACGCCAGAGTTGGAATTATTCGTGGTGGAATTTTTACCAACGAAAGAGTTGGAATTATTCGAGATCGAATATTCACTAGCACCAGAGTCAGGAATATTATAAACAAATCATCATAGCATAAGCGAATAAATGTTTAGCAATTTAAGACAAAATCAGCAATGCAGTTTGCCTTAGACAGAACGTTTAAGGGGTGATAATATCTTTTCTTTTACGTAACCAGTCCCGTACTATAGAATCTCTGTTGACCAGTTAGGGTTTCTAGTGACCATAATACTAGGTGGCGACTCCTTAAACAAAACATTTTCCCCTAAAAGAACAAGATGCTAGATATCTATTCTTTTTCAATATCGATATTTTTTAATTGGTCGCCGCGATGTCCGGGTGTGACAAGTATTTTTTCGACGATTTCATCATTCAAAATTAAATTGGATAATATTTAAACTTTTTAATTGAACTCGAGTCTATGATTTAACAAGTTGCAGGTTTTTAGATTAGATAAGGTTTAGGAGGTTCACTTGTAATTGCTTTGTTTTTTCCTTTTTTTTTAAGTTTATGTTTTTTTTTTTTTGAAGTTTGACTCTTTTTGTTATAGTTTTCCTTCAGTTAGGTTAACATCGAGTTGTTTGATAATCCAGATAGGTTAGGGTGTTGTTCTTTCTATCTTTTTCTTATTGTTTTTTTGGTCAATTTATTGATTGTTGTTGTGTTTTTTTTTTCATATTATTTAAATTGCCACTTTAACCAATGACTTTGGACTTTTTTTTTATGATTGTCATTTTTTTTTACATAAAAAAATTATTGTTTCATCTGCGGCAAACGCAGGCAACATGTCTAGCACTTAACTAGAAATTCAACATAAAACTTTTTTTTAAAAACAATTACTATAATTTCTATCAAATTTCTGGCAAGTTTCTCCTATACAGGAAGATTTTAAATTATTGAGTAAGATTTGTTTCACTTCTTTAATTTCTAATCCAATCATTCCAGATATAAAATTACATCAATTATATTCATTATATTACATTAATCCTTATGAAATTACACAATAGCAATTATGAAATTCTCAAAGAAAAATAAAAATCAACATACATATGTAAAAATCATAAGAATACAAATATAAAAAGGAGAAATTATGTACATATATCAATAATCAAAAGTTTAACAAATACATTACAAACCTAAAATATACATAATTTACCTAGTCTATATTAACAAAAGTGAGATAATGTAAGATTATGCTTGACATGAGTGGGATGGTCCTAAAAACTACAACATTAAAATATAATCACTTAAACAACTAATAATAACTAATACACTGAAAAATATTATAAGATCTTTTTTTTTCTTATTTCAACTTGGAAATAAAATATTTTCTATCATATGTTGATTCTCTTTTATTAACTTCCCACACTAACATTATAATATTATTAGATATCCATAACTTGGGGTAATTTCTTTTTGTCTATATCAATGTTAAATTGATATCATTAACAATCGTCTGGTTAATCAAGAAAATGCTGGCACCATCTCACTAGTATCATTAGCTACCATTTTCCTGGATAGTTAATCAAAAGCTTTAAGGAACATGTCGATGTCAATGTCAATGTATTCACTTTGACATCATTAGTCTCTTTTATTAGAATCGACTAATCAAGATCGAGTAAATGTTGATATCAATGTAACCCATTAATATTATTAGCTTTTTGAATTGTGGAATAGCTTATCAAGTCCTTTATGATACTGTAACTTATCATTCGGTAATGTCGATGTCAACGAACCCCTTGACATCACTAGCTTCCATATTAAGAATAATTAATCAAGTTTTTCCATCAATTTCCTTTCTTTCTTTCTTTTTTCCCATGTATTTGACGACCTTCTATAATAATATAATAATATAGGAAACATAATAAAATAAATCTAATAACTTTATTGGTGCTAAAATTACAAAATATAGGTGCTAGGCACCTATTTATGGTATGTGATGTCCCAACATGAATTCTACCCTATGGTCTACCAGTCGAAGTATCTCTATCAAAACAAGATTAATTCATTATCATAAATTCTCATAACCTTGGGAACATAACTTGGTATTTTATGACAAATTTCACATCTATAATCTGTCATTTTTTTTATATAAATCTTCCAATTAGAATTCTCTAAAATACATGATTACACAATCTCTCAATTTTTACTACTTCTCATACTCATAAGTAATTACAATTTCTTGTAATTAAATACCAACTATCAAAGCTTTCAAATTTCTTAATTTAGTCAACCCTAAAGGTTATAACTTTGTTTTTGCTTCATTCATTTATTTCGACTTCACCTCACCATATTTTTATCAATATTAATTATACTTAATATAATTAAAACACAATTCAAGACTTATCTCATCATAATTTATTTCAAAGTCCTATTCCTACATGACAATTTCACAACGCCTAGATAAATTCATGAATTTCATTTTAATCATTACTTCCATCTTAATTCTCACTAAACACATCATTTCTACATATACAAATTATGTACTCAATTTCCCTTAAATTCTCCCTTTTTGGTAGCCCCTCCAGACTCAATTCTCCCTAAACGTATCATTTCTACAAGTACAAATCATTTACTCAATTTCTCTAAAATCTTATCTTTTTGGTCACTCTCTTATCCATAGAAAAACACATGGTTCTTTCAAAACTTATAAAAACCAACACTTACCTTATGTTTTCCATGATCAAAATTACCATTTCAAACAAAAAAAATATCATCATAAATAATTTCTCTTATAAAACCCTAACTTCCATAATAAAATCTTAACTAATCAATTCCAAATCTTGTCAAAAATCAAAGTTACACATAGTTAAAAGGAATCTTTACCTATTAAACATAAGAAACAAGGGAGAAATTGCACTAGAACTCAAGCTTTTAACACTTTCTTCTTACTTCCTTTATTTCCTTACTTTAACGCCACCTTACCCTTCAAATTCATTACCTCTCACTTGATTTCCTTCACAAGTTCGATGTTTTTAGGTGTTGATTCTTCAAACTTTCAAGATTTTCTCACTTCCTTTGTTTTCTTAAGGTTTTCTAAAGGTTTCTAGCATGTTCTCATTTTCTCTTCCATTCTTTGAAATGGCTGGCAACACAAACGCAAACACAACAATTTCATCACTTTCCGTTATATCTCTCCTTTGTAGCCTTTTGTTTTTTCAGTTAAATATTTTCCAGCTTTTAACACTTGTCATCATAAATTTTAAGTTGGGCTATTTTGAATTTCATTACATGATAATCCAGTACCTTTTTTTTCTTACATCACTTCCATTAAATTTTTATTTGCAATTCTGTATTTTTTTATTTTTCAACCATTTTTCATATTTTTATTTTTTAAGATTACACTTAAACCTTTTATTTTAAATTCCCTTGATCCAATACCATCTCCTTATATGAATATTCAATTTAGCTACTTAACATAATATTTACTTCTCTGTCCTTATGAATTTTTATCCAAGAGTTTACAAATATAATACAAGAGACAAGAGTGAGAAAAGGGGATAAAATACAATGTTGGTCCTTGTGTTTTGGGTTTGTAGTCGTCTTTACCCTTAAGCTTTTGATTTGGTAATTGTAACCCTTACACTTACAATTTTTGGTCATGTTATTAAACTTAGGCCGATGAGCTAACCTGAAACCTGACCCGATTTGGATTTAAAAAAGAGAAAGTTAGGAATTGACTGAATCAAAACTTGATCAAAACTTGGTGTTGAGTTAGATTATAAGCTAAGTTGAGTTTAAAAACTTTGATTTTTTTTTTATCATGTTAGCCTTTATAATTTTTGTTTTTAGTCTAATTTTATCATATGATTTTTTTTTGTTTCATATTTGTCCCTATGATTTTAGTTGGATTTTATATGCACGAACAAGAATTGTAAATAAAGGGTAATAATGACTAAATTAAAAATATAAAGAACTAAGGATTTAAGAAACCGTTTGGAAAAAATTCAAAATTTTTTTTGTTAAAATTTAATATGGTTTGTATGTTTTGGATCGTTTTGATGTGCTGATGTCAAAAATGATTTTAAAAAAAATAAAAAAACATCATTTGCATGCATTTCACCACGAAAAGTTATTTGAAAAGCAACTGCTACCACACTGCCAAACATACTCAAACTACATGGAGAAATCAATGCATTGCACCATAGAAAAGGTAGGAGAAAAAGGAATAGCAATTAGATTTCAGCAACATCAATGTTGGGTGAAGGAGGTTTAAATTGATCTTGGAAGAAAATGATTAAATTTTTTATCATTTGTTTTTGTGTTATAACTTGTTTTTTAAATTGTTTTTTGCCTGAAAAAATATTAAATTAATATTTTTTAAGTATTTTTGAATGATTTTAATGTGTTGATATTAAAAATAAAAAAAATCTAAGTAAATACTTTTTTAATATATTTTTTAATTAATTTTTTTTATAAAAAAAATACTCTTTTGCAACAAGATGCTAAACACACCCAACTCATCAAAACTCGTTGATTAACAAAGCACAGGCTTTTACTTCAGTTCTTGTAAATCCCTCACTGGTTCTGGGACTCCGACATAGACTATAAGGCAACACTTGGTGAGCAAATGAAACTGATTTGGACAAACTATATGAGTTTGAGGCTGAATGAAAAGAAATTGTTTCATATAGTTATGGATAGAAAGAGAAGAAATGTGAATATAATGGGTATGAATGGTAATTTAACTGAATTTTATAGATATTAACATGAACAATTAGATTTTTTAGATAATTATTTTATTCACAACTAAAATAAGGTATGAAAATTTCCAAACTCAACTCGAAATTTAATTCAAACCCGATTAACACACACACACAAAATATTTATATATTTCTTAAATAAATAATATATATATATATATATATATAAATAATTTGTCGCACACATGTATAATTTTGAACATGTGTGTATATTTGAATAATAAATAATAATCAGGTAATAAATACCCAAGTAAATATCTAAGACTCAATAAATAAAATATTAAAATCTATATATTTTTTTTATAAATAATAAATATAATAAAATCTCGACTCGTGAATATTATTGTTTTTCAAAAATACAATAAAACAAGAACACACACCCAAAACAAAATTTCAAACTATGATATAATGCTTCGATGACACATAGAGTAAAAACGTCTTTAGAGTCTCATTGGAAAAGTTATAACTTTTAATTGTAGTTTTTAGTATGGATGATACCTATGATTTTTACGGTTGCTATAAATTAGTCAATACTATGTGATATTAAAATATTTTATGTTATGATATACTCAAAAATAAAAAAGCTTCAGTTTTTGACTTTTGATTTCCAAATGGCTTTCAAAATGCTTTTTAAAATTTTACCAAATATGTTTTTCATTTCCTTTTGAAAAAGAAAACTTTCAAAGCTAAGAACCATGAAAATCCAAAAATCCTTGTTTACCAGCTGAGTTTTTTTTTTTTTGGTAACCCGGGATGTCCGGGCCAGCTTACGCGCACCACAACTAATCCCCGGACCCACTGAACACCCTGCAAGCCCAGTAGGCAGGTAAGACACCGCGGGGGTGACAGGCGTGCACGCTAAGGCTCGAACCCAGGTGACAGAGGCAAGAAAACCTTGCCTCTGCCGCTGGGCCACAAGCTTTTAATAGTTCAAGTGGGGGATAGCAAGGTAAAATTTCTATGTATATATTTGGCATTGCGATATAGTTTATTTTTTTAAAAAAAATGTTTTTTAATTAAAAATCTATTAAAATAATTTTTATATATTTTTTATTTTTAATATCATCACATTAACACCATAAAAACACACCTAAAAAACAACATCAAAAATATTTTAAAAAACAAAAATTACAGATTATCAAAAAACCACATAATATTTGATGTCACACATCTATTTCTTTCATCTAGTACTTGGAATATGTGTTGTAAGTCAGGCTCATGGTCATGGTAAAAAGTTTACAAACCATTGCAAAGTATGCGAGGCCATTTGTAAAAATCATGAATATCATACTTGTAAAATCTGGCGGGATTCATGATTCATTCAAGGTCTTTGTCATAGGTTAAACAAATCAATTTAGGTTGAATCTGACCAATCTAAAATAGTATTATTTCACATTTTAAAAGAAAAATAAATGAATTTTGTGTTTTTTCTAAAAATCAAAATGTGTCTCACTTGAATTTTAACTAGGTTACCTAGGTTATGATTGACCCGGTCACCTTCCACCCAGTTGGATATTAACCAAAACTCTAAAACACGTGGTGAATTCACAGTAGCAATAGACTCAGTTTACTTCGGATTGGAAGGTTAGGAGATGGGGGTATTAAAAGATTGAACATAAATATTGTTGTTGTTGTGATGTCGCGGTCGCACAAATTAATTACCCTAGCTTCAAACACAACACACAAAATAGTATAGAGCAAGCAAGGGGTCGATCCCACGGGGAAGATTCAGGTCAGATTTTTACGCTAGATGATATGCAATTTGGGGGGGGGGGTTGGATGTTATCTAGGCTAAAGCAAAAGAAAACAGAAAAGTATCAAACGAAATTTAATAAAATCAGAAAATTATCATGAGAACAAACCTTGGTCACAAGCACACATCCACCTACAGAAATCAGAACTGATCATGGAAACGAAACATCAATTTATATTCTGAATATTTATCTCTTCTTAACATTGGTTAGTTAATGGATCCGCCGTATAACTAACCATAACCATCAAATAACCACAGTGTCCGCACTAGTAATTTAATTCAATGGCAGCCTTAAGAACTAGATAAGTTGATTAATCAAGAAAACATAACTGTCTGCAGTCTATGTTTGATTTGATTGAATGTTCTCCCTAAGATTAATAACGTAGATCCGCCACAATTATTAAACTCAGTTGCTTCACAAGTTCATATACCACAACTCCGGTTTTGATATCAAACTTAGCAATAGATTGTCTACAATAATAACTTAGAGTCCGCTCTAGCAATTAAAATAAACAATCATAGGAAAATAAGCATAGGAGAAAAAACATATTCATCATATAAACTGAAAAGAAAAGGTAAAATAAATCTCACAGTTCTTGAAATCCGAAGGTTTTCGTGTCCTTGCAACCAAGAAAAAGTGTTTAGCCTTGCATGTTTGTTGAACAACTAATCAAAAAGAAGGAAGAATGCATAATTTGGTGTTTCTTAGAGGAGGGGGGTGTTTTTCTCCTCTTGGCTGGCTGCCCCCCTTCTCTTCTCTCATTCTTTTTATATCCTAGGAAACCCTAGGTCTCTATTTTACAAAATAGTCCTCCATTAAGTAGACTGTTTACATTTAAGTACTTCAATAACTATTTTTCTAAAAAAGAAGAAATAGCCTTGCATGAAATCTTCAAGCTTTGACTTAGAGGAGCTAAATTGCTGAAATAAAAACTTGGATATCGGTTTAGATGCTTCAGAACGTAATTTGGACTCGTTTCTTCACGAAACCTGTTTGCTGGCAGAATTCAGATGTCATCTTTGAAAAATCATATCTCTATCATATGACATTGTTTTTGGCTGAAATTTTGAGAGTTTATAGACCTTTGAGTCATGACTCCAAAAAAATTGAGTTTGCATCAATTGGACTTCTGTAGCTCCAGATATTCAAGTTGGAATGGCTGAAGGTCAACACTGGCAGATTGCGAGATTTGACTTTGAAGGCTGCGATTTCCATGCACTTCCTTATTTTATTTTCTTGCCTTAGATTTCCAGAAAGGTATGGATGTTAGATTTTTAATGCCACTTGAATCACTTCATTTAAACCTCTAGAGCTCACGCTCTGCACAAAACATCGATTGAAGGTCAAATCTGCCAATTATCTCCAATTTACTTCTTTTTGCATCTTTCATCCATAAGTGCCTTCAAAACATAAAACAAAGAATATCAAGGCATTTTATATATAAAACATAGGCAAAACACTAGTTAAATGTGGGTGAAACTATCGAATAATATGGTTGCATCAAATACCCCCACACTTAGCTCTTGCTCATCCTCGAGAAAGGATAGGTAAAATCAAATTGAAGTTAAATTAAATTAAATCACTATGACTAATCTTCTAATCTCCCATCAATATCCAAGAATATATGCAT
This sequence comes from Populus trichocarpa, assembly GCF_000002775.5. NCBI lineage: Eukaryota > Viridiplantae > Streptophyta > Magnoliopsida > Malpighiales > Salicaceae > Populus > Populus trichocarpa. The sequence goes on from NC_037292.2 coordinate 14,954,978, forward strand.
TATAAACAAGAACACAATTAAGAAGGATAAAGAGTATAAATTTTCATGAATTTATTTACATGCAAACTTCAAAATTCAATTAATCATCGGGATTTAAATGAAATCTATGCCATGCCAAAGTGATAGGTCCTCTCATTGATATACACTCCAACACTCACGTGTTTAAGGCTTATGTGTTTAAATCTCTCAAATTCAATCAATGAATATGTTCTACCATAAGCTTGCTCTTCAATCTCATCTCCATTACTAACATATTACAAACAATGCATGAATCAAAAGGTCTTATTTTCTGGTTGTAATGGGCTAAGGTTAAGGTGAGGTAAAAGAGAGTAAAAGAAAAGGTTCAAACCAAAGAAAGTAGAGCATTCTGAAAAATGATATTTCAAACAAGATATTCCATCAAAGTACATAAATTTCCCATCTTTAATCACCAATGCTTAATTTCTTTTGATTTCAAGCTTTTTCAACATAAAATCTTAAGAACATAAAGGAACACTTTTTTCTTTTTTTTTTCTTTTCCTTTTCCTTTTCTTTTCCTTTTTTTTTTTACCTTTGGGAACTTTGCCCATCTTTTCATCAAGCATCACTTCTTCTTTCGTTTCACATAATTTCCAACCATAATTCCATGAGATATCATAAGTATATTGTAAACACCCAAGAGAAAATATATGTATATATATATATATGAAAAAAAAAAATTGGGCCGTTACAGTTGGTATCAGAGCCCCTGGTCTGGATCCTGAGGATCAATGATAATTGCATTGCTGTGGTGAATTTCAGGATGGTACGCACCCGGCGAGGGACACGAACTGAGCCGCCCTCCTTAGAAAGGAGGGGCGGGAACCAAGGTGCCTAAGGTTGGCAAGACGAAGATCCCTTGGATGATACGGCATCTCATGCTCCGATAATACCACCCGGAACCTTGCAGGGGGAAGCTGCGGTAGCAGGGGAAGGCGGAAGGCCTAACCAGACAGAGGGAGTACCCCCAGTTGCAGCAGAGCAGCAAGAAGGATCAGAAGCACAACCATCAACCATTCCAACTGGTGTGCCCCCACAATATGTAGACGCGGGACTCCTTGTACAAATAGTTAAAGCAGTGATGGAGGGCATGGCTGGTTCGGCGACACAATCAACTCCCACCACGCAAATTCCACAGGCAGCCCATATGACTAACATGGCCACAGATAACGTGGTGCCACTGGTACGACTAGTCAAGAGTATGAGGGAAATGGGCTGTGAACAGTATATGGGGGAACAAGATGCAGAGATAGCTGGAAGATGGATTAGGAAGGTAGAAAAGACCATGATTCAAATAAGCATACCCGAGGGTTTGAGGGTAAATTGTGCCACCCAGTTACTGTCTGATAGGGCCATGACATGGTGGGAAACAGTTCAGTTGAGGCATGCAACCGAGACCCTAACTTGGAGCGATTTCAAGACAGAGTTTGAGAATCAGTTTTATTCCAGTACCATCGCAAGGTGAAAGAACAAGAGTTCTTAGCATTAAGGCAGGGTGATATGTCGGTATTGGAGTACGAAAGGAGGTTCCATGATCTCTCATTGTTCGCCCCACACTATGTGCCGACAAAGGAACATATGATTGAGAAGTTGAGAGATGGTTTGCGACAGGATTTGAGACAAGGATTGATCGCCTTACGGTTTAAATCTGTGAGAGAGTTGATTGAGGCTGCCCAAGCTCTGGAGGCTTGCATTGGAGAAAGCCAAGGGGGACATCGGGGTATAGGTAAAAAGAGAGATGGGGACTATTTCAGCGGCAGACCACCACTCCCGAAGAAAGGAAAAGGTGGAGTGTTTGAGCAGTACAGGAAAAAGGGGAGTTTGATATTTCTGCCCCACCAACAGTCAAGTGGGAGAGTGATGGTGGGACAGTCGCACTCGAGGGAAAACTCTTCAACTGGGACCGGTGACCGCAAGGGTGTTGACTACCCTTTTTGTATAAAATATGGACAAAAACACCCTGGGGACTGCTCAGTTTCCCCCGGGCGATGCTTTGTGTGCAGAGGAGAAGGTCATAGGTGGAGGAATTGCCAATATTTGAGTCAAGGGTGTCATTACTGTGGTGGAAGAGGTCATTTCAAGAGGGACTGCCCTAAAAGGAACACTGGACAGGTACAAAGCTATAGGCAGCCCAGTCAGAGCCACCAACAGTCAGTCACCGTGAATAGGCCAGTGAGATCTTCTCAATCAGGAGCAAACTCCAGTCGAGGGAGACCGAGAGCACAAAATGATCAGAGCCCAGGAGGGTCTTTCACCTGACACAGGAGGAGGTCAGGGCTGCATCGGATGTGGTGGCAGGTACACTACTATTGAATGATTTTAATGTGCATGTGTTGTTTGATCCGGGTGCCACCCACTCATTCATTGCTAAGAAAATTGTCACTAAACTGAGGAAGGGAGTAGAAATAGTAGAGAAGGGATTCTTAATTGGAACTCCAATGGGAAACATAGTTGAAACAAATATTGTGTATGTGGATGTGGGGGTTAGTCTATCTAGGTATGAAACAGAAGTAGACTTGATTCCTTTAGAGCTGCATGATTTTGACATAATCCTAGGCATGAATTGGTTGAGTAAATACAAGGCACTAATAGATTGTTATGCTAAAACTGTTACTTTCCAAACCCCTAAGGGTGAGAGAATGATTTTTGAAGGAGAGAGAATTCACAAACCGATTGCCTTATTATCGGTGATAACAGCCCAAAAACTTTTAAGAAAGGGATGTATGGGATACCTCGCATACATCTTAAACTCCGAGGATGAAGGTCCACGACTGAAGGATATTCCTGTGGTGAAGGAATTCCCAGATGTGTTTCCCGAAGAACTACCGGGACTACCCTCAGAGCGAGAGGTAGAGGTGTCAAAAGACACTTTTCCTGGAGTTCCACCCATAGCTCAACAACCTTATCGGATGGCTCCAGCAGAACTGAACGAGTTAAAGACTCAACTACGAGAATTGTTAGACAAAGGGTTCATTGGCCCAGTAATTCTTTTTGGGGAGCACCGGTCCTATTTGTAAGAAAGAAAGACGGAACCCATAGACTTTGTATTGACTATCGACAGTTGAACAAAATAACGATGAAAAACAAGTATCCATTACCTCGGATAGATGATTTGTTCGATCAATTAAAAGGAGCGAGGGCATTTTCGAAGATAGATCTGAGATCAGGGTACTATCAGATGAAGATTAAAGAAGTGGATGTAGCAAAGACTGCATTTAGAACTCGTTACGGACACTATGAATTTTTGGTGCTACCGTTCGAGTTGACGAACGCCCCAACCCTCTTCATGGACTTGATGAATCAGGTTTTCCAACCATACCTTGATAAGTTTGTGGTGGTATTCATTGATGATATACTGGTGTACTCAAATTCTTTCGAGGAGCACGAAGAGCACTTGAGGCAAACCTTACAAACCTTGAGAGATCACCAATCATATGCAAAACTGAGTAAATGTGAATTTTGGTTAAAGAGAGTGACGTTTCTAGGACACGTCATTTCAGCCGAAGGTGTTTTTATAGACCCCCAAAAAGTCGAAGCAGTCTTAAAATGGGAAAGACCGACTTCGGTCACTGAAATACGTAGCTTCCTAGGACTTGCAGGATACTATCGGAGGTTTATCGAAGGTTTTTCCCTGATTGCAACCCCTTTGACCCAGCTAACTAGGAAGAATAAGAAATGGGTGTGGTCGGAAGAATGTGAGAAAAGCTTCTAAGAATTGAAGAAGAGGCTCACCACTGCTCCAGTGTTAACCCTTCCCTCAGGGATCGAGGGTTTTGTGGTATACAGTGATGCTTCGGGGAAGGGATTGGGGTGTGTTCTGATGCAGCATAGGAAGGTGATCGCCTATGCATCAAGACAGTTAAAGACTCATGAGGTGAACTACCCGGTGCATGATCTGGAGTTGGCTGCTGTAGTATTTGCCTTGAGGATATGGAGACACTATTTGTATGGGTCTCGAACCCAAATTTTTACTAATCATAAGAGCCTGAAGTATCTGATGTCGCAAAAGGAGTTGAACATGCGACAAAGAAGGTGGATAGAGCTCATTAAGGATTATGATTGCACCATAGAATACCACCCGGGGAAAGCAAACGTGGTGGCAGATGCCCTCAGTCGTAAAAATAAAGCCACCCTGGGAAGGTTAGCCGTGGGAAAGGAGCGGCAATTAGCGGAATTGAAAGAGATGGGTGCAGATTTGGACATTAATGTCGGAGGTGGGTTAGTAGCCCAACTATGGGTGCGACCAACGTATCGGGAACAGATACTACAAGCCCAATTCCATGACAAGGTTGGGTCCAAGATTAGGAAGAATGTGGAGACCGGGGTAAAAATGAAATTCCGAGTAGCGGATGATGGATCCTTGATGATGGGACAACGGTTGTACGTGCCTAATGACGAAACAGTCAAACAAATGGTTCTACAGGAAGCACATGAGTCCAAGTTCTCCATACATCCTGGCAGCACTAAGATGTATCGAGACCTGAAACACCTCTATTGGTGGCCTAATATGAAAAGGGAAATAGCTGAGTATGTGTCAAAGTGTGGGATACGTCAACAAGTCAAGGTTGAACACCAAAGGCCTGCGGGACCATTACAAATTCCAGAGTGGAAGTGGGAGATGATCACCATGGATTTCGTGTCAGGATTTCCCAAAGGGAGGAAAGGAAATGACGCAATATGGGTCATCGTAGATCGGTTAACGAAATCCGCACTATTTTTGCCTATAAAGATGACCGACTCGGTGGACAAGCTTGCCAAGATCTACATAAATGAGGTGGTACGACTTCATGGGATTCCGGTGTCCATTGTATCGGATCGAGATCCCAGGTTCACCTCTCGACTTTGGCCGAGCATACAACATGCCTTGGGGACAAGATTGGATATGAGCACTGCGTTTCACCCTCAAACGGATGGCCAATCAGAAAGAGTCATCCAAGTCTTGGAAGACCTATTACGGGCCTGTGTGCTAGAATTTGGAGAAAACTGGGAGGAACACATGGCATTGGTGGAGTTCACGTATAACAATAGCCACCAAGCCACAATAGGGATGGCCCCATATGAAGCCTTGTATGGTAGGAGGTGCAGAACTCCTTTGTGTTGGGAGGAAATTGGGGATCAGAAGTTATATGGCGCGGAGTTGGTCCAAATCACCACGGAGAAAGTGAGAACTATCAGGGATCGCATCAAAGCCGCACAGGATAGACAGAAGAAGTATGCTGATGTGAGGAGAAGACCTCTTGAGTTCAGTACGGGGGACCAAGTGTTCCTGAAGGTAGCCCCATGGAAGAACATGTTACGGTTTGGATTGAAAGGGAAGTTAACTCCCCGCTTCATCGGACCTTTCAAAATCTTACAGCGAGTAGGACCAGTAGCCTACAAAGTGGACTTGCCCCCACAGTTAGCCAAGGTCCATGATGTGTTCCATGTCTCCCTGTTAAGGAAGGCTGACGTGGATCCCGCCCGAGTTCTACCCCAGATTCCAGTAGAAGTCAAGGAAGACTTAACACTGGAAATGAGGCCCATAAGGATACTAGATCAGGAAGTGAAGGAGCTACGGAACAAAAAGATCCCCATCGTTAGAATCTTATGGTGAAATGCTCAAATAGAAGAGGAAACTTGGGAGAGGGAGGCTGAGATGAGGAAAAAGTACCCAGATTTATTTGAACTACCAGGTATAGAGTGTGAAACCCCTTAAATTTCGAGGATGAAATTCATATTAAAGGGGGGGAGAATGTAAACACCCAAGAGAAAATATATGTATATATATATATATATGAAAAAAAAAAAATCGGGCCGTTACATATATGCTCTACTAATCCTTGGCCAGGGGAAAAGGAAAACATATAAAAAGTTAAGGCTTATACATGGATAAAGCAAAGAAAAGATAAACAAGCTCAAAAGGGGCTCACTAAGGATAATATGCTTTAGGTTGACTTTTTGGCTCAAATGGTTAAAATTCTTAATGCCTTTATCATCTTCATGTATATATGTAATGTGAATGTAATCTCAACAAGATATGAAGCAAGTTCTAGAGATACATATCATTGAAAGAAGGCACAATAAAAGAATATAATGTTGAAGGCTCAAAAGCTTGCATTGGTATAACACTATAAAGTCAACATGGCATATTCTCAAAGTCAATCCCTAAACCAATTAAACCTTAAAACTTGCATGCACACTCCTTCATTCGATTCATATCTCCATCTATCTCAATTAATTCTTATATGTAATACTCACATTCTCATAAACCAATAGGAGTTCAAAAGATCAAACATAGAAATTTTTTTTTTTTTGGAATAACAAAGAAAACCAAAATAAGAAAACCAACATTCTCCCAATACCCCCACACTTAAAACACAACATTGTCCTCAATGTTGAAATAAAAGAAAAGGAATATAGGAGAATGACAAAAATAAAGTAAAATGCGAAAAATAAAAGATTAAGGAAAAAGAAAGCAAATCTGTTTTTTTTTTCTTTTTTGTGCTGGGTTGCCTCCCAGTAAGCGCTTTTGTTTTATGTCATTGGCTCGACATGTTGCATGCTCATTCTTCATAGATTGGTTCAGCTAACTCCGCAGAAGCGGTGAGTTCTGTCGTCCAACCTTTATAGAAAGGTTTCAAGTGATGCCCATTGACCTTGAGTACTTTGTTGGTTTCTAAACTTGTAATTTCAACTGCACCATAAAGAAAAATATTAGAAACAACAAAGGGTCCAATCCAACGAGAGCGCAACTTTTCAGGAAAAAATTTCAAACGCAAATGATAAAGAAGGACTTTGTCTCCAACATTAAACTCTTTTCTTGTAATCATTCGGTCATGGAGACTCTTTGTAACAACCTGGTTTTTTTTTTTTCAAGCCCAAAACAACAGTAAATTTTTTTATATATATATATACCTAACACACATGGTGCCGGTAGTCAGCGAACCTGATCCCTCACATCATCAAAATACAATCCATACAATCAACATTTCATTTAAAAGTGAATCTTACATAAACACGTAATATTATGGTTGCATGATTAGAAGTTCATATTAAAAATATACATACATAGACATGAGTTTGCATTCCTATCCTACTAATAGCCATTACGAATTTAAACAAAAGGATCTAATAAAAGTTATACATTCAGTACATTGATTCATACAAAATACATTGTGATTTAGAATACATCTACATGATTCCTTGCAAAAGTAGGTTCCCGTGTATCGGGTTCCCTAGACATCTCGTGGATGTGACGTCCCTGCAGCAGTACAAAACATTTAAGAGAATGTAATTACTTAATAATAATAACAATGGTAACTAAACAGTCTGGCAGTTAAATGAAGCATTAACATTTATAATTTCTTCATGTACTTGGTATAAACAGCTTGTAGTGCATATGAATGCACCACTTTTTGCAATCAACCATAATCTTAAACCCGGCTATCCTCTTAAGGCAACATTTGCTGAGGTTAACCATTCACTCACCCCGGTCATCCTCTTCGGATGCCATTAGCCAAAGCTAATCAATCGTTCATCCCGGTCATCCATTCGAATGCCATTAGCCGAAGCTAAAAATTCATTTGTCCCGGCTATCCATTCGGATGCCATTAGCCGAAGCTAATCATTCTTTGTCTCGGCCATCCATTCAGATGCCATTAGCCGAAGCTAATCAACCATTTGTCAACATTTAAGCGTTCGACAATCTAATATCGGTTCTAACACAATATGGTAATATTCATGTTAAAGTATTTCATTATTCAACGTATGAAAAAGGAAGGTGCAAGTCACCTACTTGCTCCACCTGTGGGTTGTTCTTGTCTTGACGATGGTCCAATCCTGACTGCACCACCTAAGACATCAATGGTCATAAATCAGTACATTTGTATTTTTGAATCACATTCGTCACCACACTTATTTCAAGAGTTCATATGTTCACATTCAAGTGTTCCACATTTTACACCATCATACCATGAAATTGTTACTAGCATTTAAGTCATTTCTGCCTAGGAGGCTTATTGTAGAAATCGGCAGCGAGAACTGGTTCACTGCAGGCTGCCCAATTCGGCAGCGAAAACTGTTTCGCTAGAGGCAGCCAGTTCGGCAGCGAGAACTGGTTTGCTGCAGGCAGCCCAATTCGGCAGCGAGAACTGGTTCGCTGCAGGCTGCCCAATTCAGCAGCGAGAACTGTTTCGCTGCTGGCGCCACAGTTTCGGCAGCGAATCACAATTTTGCTGCAGCCAACTCAACTTCGGCAGCGAATCGTAAGTTCGCTGCAGAACACGCCACTCGACAGCGAATTGTTAATGCGCTGCAGACGACACAGTTTCGGCAGCGAATCACAGTTTCGCTGCACAACACACAACTCGGCAGCGAATGCTAATTCGCTGCAGAAGACTCAGTTTCGGCAGCGAATCAAAATTCGCTGTAGACAACTCAGTTTCGGCAGTGAATGCTAATTCGCTGCAGTTGACACAGTTTCGGCAGCGAATCAGAGTTTTGCTGCACAACACACAATTCGGCAGCGAATACTAATTCGCTGCAGAAAACTCTGTTTCGGCAGCGAATCACAAATTCGCTGCAGACAACTCAGTTTCGGCAGCGAATGCTAATTCGCTACAGCTGACACAGTTTCGGCAGCGAATCAAAGTTTCGCTGCACAACACACAACTCGGCAGCGAATGCCAATTCGCTGCAGAAGACTCAGTTTCGGCAGCGAATCACAAATTCGCTGCAGACAACTCAGTTTCGACAGCGAATGCTAATTCGCTGCAGCTGACACAGTTTCGGCAGCGAATCAGAGTTTCGCTGCACAACACACAATTCAGCAACGAATACTAATTCGCTGCAGAAAACTCCGTTTCGGCAGCGAATCACAAATTTGCTGCAGACAACTCAGTTTCGGCAGCGAATGCTAATTTGCTGCAGCGGACACAGTTTCGACAGCGAATCAAAGTTTTGCTGCACAACACACAACTCTGCAGCGAATGCCAATTGGCTGCAGAAGACTCAGTTTCAGCAGCGAATCACAAATTCGCTGCAGACAACTCAGTTTCGGCAGCGAATGCTAATTCGCTGCAGCTGACACAGTTTCGGCAGCGAATCATAGTTTCACTGCACAACACACAACTCGGCAGCGAATACTAATTCGCTGCAGGAGACTCCATTGCAGCAGCGAATGCTAATTCACAGCAGCCGACACAGTTTCGGCAGCGAATCAAAGTTTCGCTGCACAACACACAACTCGGCAGCGAATGCCAATTGGCTGCAGAAGACTCAGTTTCAGCAGCGAATCAAAATTCGCTGCAGCTGACACAGTTTCGGCAGCGAATCAGAGTTTCGCTGCACAACACACAACTCGACAGCGAATACTAATTCGCTGCAGGAGACTCCATTTCAGCAGCGAATGCTAATTCGCTGCAGCCGACATAGGTTCGGCAGCGAATGCCAATTCGCTGCAGCCGACGCAGTTTCAGCAGCGAATCACAATTTCGCTGCACAACACACATTTTGGCATGAACACACACCACACATGCTGTAACAACCCCAGCATATACACTGTCACTAAGTTCCAGCAGAACACACACATTGAAACCATCAATTTCAGCACCTAATCCTTCAACAAAATCCCAGCAGAACACACACATGCATGCTGGCCAACCCCATAGTTAAAGTCAGCCCTCTACCATGATTTGTTATTTCCATTTTATTCATTTTTCTTTGTTAGATGTTCTGAAATTGGCTTCATTTCATTTCTGTTTCCTTGTTCTCCTAGTTAATTTCAGTTTCCTTCACAACTAGCTTAGGTCTTAGGTCAATTTTCTTAGGGTTTTCTTTTTCATTTCCGTTTTTGGTCTTAAGGAGAAGAGAAAGGGAGTTTCATGACCCATACCTTTCGAATCTAACTAAGTTTGAGGAAGGTTTGACACTATTCATTCTCTTCTCCTGCTGGTTCTCCTCCTTCTTCTTCCTCTCACGTTTTTCAGCCCTCTTTTTCCTTTCCTCTAGGCAGCTGTCCAATCTTCTCTCAAGGTCTCATCTTTCCCTCACACTTTCACATAGCACTCTCTACTGGTTTGGTTTAGGTTTCTGTTGTGAAAGAGGAAGGGAAGAACGACATGCAGCTGCTGTTTTGGAAAGAGGATGGATCATCCTCTCTCTCCTCCTTGTATTTATACTCCCTATGAAATGAGGTGGGTTGTTTGGGGGTTGGTTTAGATGTGTTCTTATCCTTGTTTTGGTCTATCTAAAACCGATTTTACCCCTCCCTCCCAGCTCCTTAAGTTAATTAATTTTTTTTTAACAAAAACTGCGTCGCTGCCGATCAGGAAATCGGCAGCCGAAACTGCGTCGCTGCCGATCAGGAAATCAATTCATATATATATATATATATATATATATATATATATATATATTTTCTCTTGGGTGTTTACACTATTAGTCTTTTCTTTGTAAATCCTTGCATTCTCATAAGCATCATTTTGTATTTCTTCCAACATAATTCCAATCTTTTTGGGCACCAAAAGGATAGGCGCCACCCATTCACTGTCCATGATGGGGTGAATGACTCCTGTATGATGGGGAACAGTTTGCAAAGCTTGCAAAGCCAATGCTGATTCATGCACGTTTTGGGAAACACATATATGCCTCTCCATCTCTTCTATCTTGGTAAAATCATAGCCATAGCTCAAAGCTACGCTTAATCCATCCTCACTATCAAAATCACAAACTTGCTGCGCACACTTATCAACTTGGTCATAACATGTGATAGAATAAACATTGCTACAAGGATATGTCATTGCATCATGAAAATTAAATTCAATTTTTTCATCTCCTACCTCCATAGACAAAGTATCCTTACCACAATCAATTTTTGTATTGGCAGTTTTCAAGAATGGTCTCCCAAACAATATAGGAGTGTTATTTGATGAATCATAAGAATCATGTTCCATATCAAGAATATAAAGTCGCATGGAATGACCAAACTATCAATCTTGACTAGGACATCTTCTATCACACCAAGTGGGTAAACAAAACTACGATCCACAAGTTGTATTACAATGCTAGTTTTATTCAAAGGTTCAAGACTAAGAGAATCATAAACATGTTTAGGCATAACACTAATGGATGCACCTAAATCGCATAAGGCCCTTTTGAAACCAGCATTACCAATAACACATGGGATAGTAAACGCATCTGGGTCTTTTTGCTTCAAAGGCATATTCTTTTGAACAATAGCAGATACAACTTCACCCATACTTACCATTTCATGACCTTTTAGTTTGAAAGCTCTCTTGGTAGTACACAACTCCTTCAAGAATTTGGCATACTTGGGAATTTGCTTGATAGCATCAAGCAAAGGAATGTTGGGTTCTACTTTCTTGAAAACCTCTAAAATCTCTTTTTCTTTGTCCTCTTTCTTTGACCTAGAAGAACTCACAGGAAAAGGTGGAATTGTTTTAAAACTGGAATTCATTGAGTGAGGAGTTACCTTTGGAGTGTTGGTCGATGTTTCAGTTTGTGGAGGAGGAGGATGTTCCTTCTTTGTACTCAATTCGGTTTCTATCTCTTCTTCTTCCTCCATCTCAATTTGTTTCGACCTTTTCTCTTCAAATTCTTTCTCACTTCGCAGCATAATCACACTAACATTATCTATTGGATTCAATGCTTGGGAGGGCAATTTTCCATTCATTTGTGCTTCCAATTTCCCCACACTTGAAGCTACTTGCCCCATTTGCTTCTCCAAGTTGTGAATACTTAACCTTGTTTCCTGTTGAAAAGACATGACATTTTGTTGCAAGGTCACATTGTTAGAAGCCAAAGTTTTCATCATCTCACGAAGATCATCACTGGATGACGACCCCATAACATTGGAGTTTGTGAATGGAGGGGGTTGTCTTGCTTGATAATTTTGTTGAGGCTGAAATCCATGGGGATGGAACTGTCGGCCTTGATTGCCTTGTTGAGGTGGGTTCCCATAACATAAGTTTGGATGATCTCTCCATCCGGGATTGTATGTGTTGGAAAAGGGATCATATTTACGCTGGGACTGTCCGTTGAATCCTCCATCAACTGCATGAACATGTTCAATGTAATCTTATTGCATTGTTGGGCACATATATGAGGTATGTCCTTGTAAGGAACATATGCTACAAACTTTCACCTGCTGTACATTTCCACAAGCCAAAGAACGCACAAGAGAAGTAAGATCATTAACTTTATTTTCAAGGTTAGAAATACTTACCTCATTTACTTGTTTGTTTACAAAGTCTCCACGCGTGCCAAATTGTTTCGAGTTGGCTGCCATGTTTGAGATTAATTGGCGTGCAGCCTCGGGTGTCTTATCTACCAATGCCCCTCCACTTGCAACATCAATGATACTACGGTCAGTAGGCATCAATCCTTCATAGAAATATTGAATGAGCAGCTGATCGGGTATTTGATGATGAGGGCATTGAATGCACAGTTGCTCAAATTTTTCCCAATACTTGGAAAGTGTCTCTCCATAAGATTGTTGAATCCCACATATTTTTTTCCCTATGTTGGCAACTCGAGATGCTGGGAAATACTTTTCAAGGAAAATCTTCTTCATGGCATTCCAAGTTCCAATGGAACCTGGGAGAATAGAGAAAAATCATGCCTTTGCTGCCCCTTTCAAAGAGAAAGGGAAAGCTTTCAACTTAACTTGTTTTTCATCAACTCCATTCGGTTTCATGCCAACACAAACCATATGGAACTCCTTGAGATGAGTATGAGGATCTTCTCCTGCAAGACCATTGAATGTTGGTAACAAATGTATAAAACCAAATTTGAGCTCAAAGTTTACATTATTTTCAATGTTTATGCACAATGGTTGATTTTCCACGTTAGGAGCAGCAAGCTTCTTGAGTGTTTGTTGTCGTGCAACCGCCATGATGTTGAGGCGAGCTTCCTTTCTTAACCTGCGTAAAGTGCTTTCTATTTCAAGATCAACCTGCACTTGAATTTGATTAGTAGAATGGGTCACAGGCATAAATCACTAAGAAAACTCAAAAGAAAGCAACCCACACAAGAGATAAAAAAAAACAATGCAAATTATATGAAAATCCTACGCTAGAAAACTAAAATTGCCTAAAAACCTTAGAAAACAGTGGAATTTGGCCTCGATAGGGTGGGGCTAGTGGTAAACCACTAGTCCTGTTCAGAACATCGTTTCCCTTAAGAAAACAAAAGGTCAAAACCTAATTCCACCAAAAATTCTGTTTTGAACAGTACCGCGGCCGCAAATGAACAGTACCGCCGCAAGCAAAAATTATGTTTCTCTTCTTTTTTTTGAATCACAACAAATAAAAATAACAGTACAAGCACAAGAATCAACTAAAATTACCTCCCCGGCAACGGCGCTAAAATTTGTTGCGATGTCGCGGTCGCACAAATTAATTACCCTAGCTTCAAACACAACACACAAAATAGTATAGAGCAAGCAAGGGGTCGATCCCACGGGGAAGATTCAGGTCAGATTTTTACGCTAGATGATATGCAATTTGGGGGGGGGGGTTGGATGTTATCTAGGCTAAAGCAAAAGAAAACAGAAAAGTATCAAACGAAATTTAATAAAATCAGAAAATTATCATGAGAACAAACCTTGGTCACAAGCACACATCCACCTACAGAAATCAGAACTGATCATGGAAACGAAACATCAATTTATATTCTGAATATTTATCTCTTCTTAACATTGGTTAGTTAACGGATCCGCCGTATAACTAACCATAACCATCAAACAACCACAGTGTCCGCACTAGTAATTTAATTCAATGGCAGCCTTAAGAACTAGATAAGTTGATTAATCAAGAAAACATAATTGTCCGCAGTCTATGTTTGATTTGATTGAATGTTCTCCTTAAGATTAATAACGTAGATCCGCCACAATTATTAAACTCAGTTGCTTCACAAGTTCATATACCACAACTCCGGTTTTGATATCAAACTTAGCAATAGATTGTCTACAATAATAACTTAGAGTCCGCTCTAGCAATTAAAATAAACAATCATAGGAAAATAAACATAGGAGAACAAACATATTCATCATATAAACTGAAAAGAAAATGTAAAATAAATCTCACAGTTCTTGAAATCCGAAGGTTTCCGTGTCCTTGCAACCAAGAAAAAGTGTTTAGCCTTGCATGTTTGTTGAACAACTAATCAAAAAGAAGGAAGAATGCATAATTTGGTGTTTCTTAGAGGAGGGGGGTGTTTTTATCCTCTTGGCTGGCTGCCCCCCTTCTCTTCTCTCATTCTTTTTATATCCTAGGAAACCCTAGGTCTCTATTTTACAAAATAGTCCTCCCATTAAGTAGACTGTTTACATTTAAGTACTTCAATAACTATTTTCCTAAAAAAGGAGAAATAGCCTTGCATGAAATCTTCAAGCTTTGACTTAGAGGAGTTAAATTGCTAAAATAAAAACTTGGATATTGGTTTAGATGCTTCGGAACGTAATTTGGACTCGTTTCTTCACGAAACCTGTTTGCTGGCAGAATTCAGATGTCATCTTTGAAAAATCATATCTCCCTTATATGACATCGTTTTTGGCTGAAATTTTGAGCGTTTATAGAACTTTGAGTCATGACTCCAAAACAATTGAGTTTGCATCAATTGGACTTCTATAGCTCCAGATATTCAAGTTGTAATGGCCGAAGGTCAACACTGGCAGATTGCGAGATTTGACTTTGAAGGCTGCGATTTCCATGCTCTTCCTTATTTTTTTTTCTTGCCTTAGATGTCTAGAAAGGTATGGATGTTATATTTTTAATTCCACTTGAATCACTTCATTTCAACCTCTAGAGCTCACGCTCTGCACAAAACATCGACTGAAGGTCAAATCTGCCAATTATCTCCAATTTACTTCTTTTTGCATCTTTCATCGAGAAGTGCCTTCAAAACATAAAACAAAGAATATCAAGGCATTTTATATATAAAACATAGGCAAAACACTGGTTAAATATGGGTGAAACTATCGAATAATATGGTTGCATCAGTTGTCTTTACATATTATTTTGTACAGTAAAAATACTCTTCTATTCCCAGGGTCAACGAAATTTAAACCCACTGACTAAGGGTGTTTTTGACTTTGCACAGACTTGAAAATTGATAAAATACGGTTTTGCTTGTAGATAAGACAAAATAGCTTCTATGCATGCAAATGTGTTTTGGTACTTTCACATTGGTTTATTTGTTATTTCTAAGGTTATGATGGGGCGTTGTAGTAATTTAACATTTTTTTAATATTAAATTCTAAAAAGCTACTGATGTGTGTTTTCCACGCGCCAGCATGTTGGTGATGTCCGCGTTCTTTTGACGGCACGTGCAATGCCACTGTTTGTCAGAAAATGGTCTTCCACTGTGCACTGGAAGCACCATCACATGATCTTCCTCCAGCCCTGGAGCGTGTCGATGGTGGTCCAACAGTTTATCGCCGGTGGTTTTTTTTATTTCTACTGCCTACTTTTCTCTCTCTTCCGGTTAAAGTGCATGTTTGTCCTTTTTTTCAATTTCATTCCTTATGTTTTTTATTGTTTATTTTCATCTTTGACCCTTTTAGAAAAGCTTTATATGTTTTCAATTCAGTCCTTAAATTACAATTTGTCATATATTGTTTTCACCGATTCGGTCCTTATCCTTTTGATTTGTCATTTTTATCCTTGGATCTTTTTTTAAAGTTTTATTAGTGTTCAATTTCTTCCTTAAATCAAAGTTTATATTGTTTTTTCTTTTCAATTTAGCTTTCATTCTTTTGATTTTTTCTTTTGTTAATTATTTTTTTCCTTTTGATTTAACCCTGCAATTTAATTTTTAAATACCCTCAAATTTAGTTTTTATTTTGGTTTCCACCCTTATTTTTTAATTAAATTTTTTTATGTGGTTGATTTTTTTTCTAGATACATCCTTTGATGTTTGATTTATTTGGGATTGAGCTTCACGGTTTTTTAGTTGTAATACTTCCAATTTAATGACACGGGTTACAAGTTTTAAGTGTTAATATGGTTATGAATTCTTTTTTTTTTCCTCATTATATTTTGTGATTTTATCATTCTATATTGTTTTAAAAAAATTGTTTTTTGGTTACCTTCATTTTTTTTCCTCGTTACTTAGAGCACGAGTTTTGTAAGTTGTTTTTTGATATAAAAGTTTTTTTAAAAAAGGCTGTTTTGTTTTGTGTTTAATTTTTGCTTATTTTTTAATTTATTTTATAAAAGTAGGTTTTGTTTTGTACAAAAAGTAGTTATTTTGAAATAATATTTTTTATATGTTTGGCCATGCATATTTTTTATCTTTTTATTTTATTCACTCTGTTTCATATGTGTTTTTATTTCTATTATCTTTTATTAATTATAATGAACAAATTTAGTGAACACAAATAGGTAAATATCTCATTTTACGAGATTAAATATCTTGATTTATGTCTGATTAGTACTTAAAATTGTATTTTTATCAAGGTTTTATATCATCATTTTGCACTTGAAGTATCAATATCTCCTTAACTAGAGCATGTTTTATAATGACATGTCTAATAATATAAGATACATTTAATTTATGGTAAATGTTCATCTTAAATGCAGGTCTATCACATAAATCAAAGGATTGATTGATGAGTTTAATGCTTTGATTACTAGAGACTAGTAATAAGCTGGTTGGGGGGTGTGATTAGTACTTAAAAGTGCATTTTTATCAAGGTTTTATATCATTATTTTGCACTTAAAGTATCAATAATAAAAGAGAGAGATTATCTTGATTTGTTGTGCCAAAGATGTTAGAAATTTCTGTTCCATAGCTTGATCAAGAAAAGACAACAAATTATCATAAAAACCATTAACATTTAACAAACCTATATGTTTATGGTGAATGTGCAGTTGGGCCCAAGAGGAAATATGAAAGATCTCTTCCAATGTGCCTAGACCACCTGGTAAGGCAATGAAGGCGTCAACATGGTTAAACATTGCATTCATTCGATCAGACATTGTGAAGACCTGTAGTTCTTCTCCAATTGTTTTTCCAACGATGTCCCCTTTTGCTAAAGCTTTGGGGACGACCCCCAAAACTTGTCTGCCTTCTAAAACTACAGCTATTGACATACCCCCCATTAACCCAAGGCTGCCTCCTCCATACACTAAATGAATCTTTCTCTCAGCTAGTACCTGACTAAGATGATTTGCTGATTCTAAAAACTCTTTTTCTTTCCCAGGACTGGATCCACCGAAAACACAAATATTTCTTATATGATTACTTGAGGAACCTGACATTTCTACACACTTCTATATCTATGTGTGGGTTGAGTAAAAATGAAGGGAAGGAAGAGAAGATTTTATAGATGAGAAATTGAAAATGCAATCATACCACCTATATGTAGGCCAGCTGGAGTCTCTCTCTCTCTCTCTCTCTTTCTCTCTCTTTGAAAACATGTGTATGTACAAGTAGTTGTGATTGTGGCTCACATCTTCCCTTGGTTTTACGTCCAAGAACGGCTTAAACGCCCTTTATAGGTCAGGGATAGGCTTCCCATCCAGTTTTCTTAAAAACTAACAAACAGGGTCTTTTTTAGTTAGATTCCCAAGACTATGATGAGCATGTTCTTTATGAAAATGGGGCTATAAATCATGAATTGCACGATGCACATCTTCACTATGATGAGACTTAAGAGTCAATAGAAGATTATTTAAAGACTCTATGTTTTGAAATAAATCCACCTTGGATAATTTTCACAGGTTTTCCAGAATGTATGTGAGTCCTTGAATATGGTGGGCCAGTAAAATCCACTTTGTAAGATTTTTGCAGTTGTCTTTCTTGATGAGAAATGACCCCACATGCATCGGAATGACAAAATTTCATGACACTACTTACCTCATTATCAAGAATGCATCTTTGATATATTTGATTAGGACAATATTTGAATAAGTAAGGGCCATCACAATAAAAGTTTTGCATGTCGCTGAAAAACTTTCTTTTGTTTTGGGTATCCAAATGAGCTGGCAAAAAACTTGAAGCAAGAAAAGTGTCAATATTAGCAGACTAAGGTATTGAACTAAGAGAAAGTAAAGATTCATTAGGAAACTTATCATCAATTGGTGTGATGTTAGATGTCGAATCTATTGTCAATTTTGAGAAATGATTCGCAACAACATTTTCGGTGCCTTTTTCGTCCTTGATTTCTTCCTGTTTGAAATTTTCAAAATTTCAGAATCGTGATTGACTTCTTTTTGTTTGGTCATGACATAAGAAAATGGAAGTACTGGTGGGGAATCAGTCTTTTCTTTACAATACTCAGGTTTAATCTCTTCCTTACCCTCAAAGATTGACTCATCATCTTTCTCACAAGGTTCAAGAATGAGTTTTTCAATAACCTTACCACTGTGGAGAGTAATGACTTATTGAACTTGATCCATGTGTTGGCTTCTAGAGCTGCTTGCACTTGAATTGTATTGGCCTTTGGGATTTTGTTGTGGTTGAGATGAGAACTTACCTTTCTCCTGAAAACTGAGAGTAAATGTGAATTTTGCAAGAGTATCTTTAAAATTTGTCATGGTTTGAGCAAGTTGAGTGTTGATTGTCTCTTGCTTTTCAATGAATGCATGCAATGTCTCCTCAAGATTTCTTTTAGGAGGGGGGACATAAGGAGGTGCATATCCATGAGAATTTTGAAAATTATGGTGTGCTTGAAATGATGGTTGTGAAGTTTGTGCATTGTTATTACTACTCTTCAAACTAAAATTTAAATGATCTCTCCAACCAGGGTTGTACGTTTGAGAGTATGAATCATGATTTGGCCATTGGAAACTATTTAAAGCACTGGCTAGTTCATGGAGACATTCCTTGAAAGAAGGCAAATTTAGACAATCATTGGTTGAATGTTCATTAGTTTCACAGATTTGACACACACTTTCTTGAATAGATTTTAATTAACCACTCTTTTTCAATTTTAGTGCCTCGATTTTTCTAGCTAAAGATGCAAATTTGGCTTGGAGGTTATGATCTTTCTTAAGGTTGTACATGCCTCTACTAGATGTATGAGGTTAAGTTTTACCTGGTGCCTCATAAGTTCCTGTAGTGTCATAATTTTGAGCATTTTCAGCTAACAAATCTAGGTACTCCATTGCTTCATCAAGGTTTTTATCTTCAAAAGTTTCATTGCACATTAATTCTACCATTTGTCTATCTTTAGGTGTTAACCCTTCATAAAAATATGAAACCAATCTCCATGTTTCAAAACCATGATGAGGGCAAGTATTAAGCAAATCTCGATACCTATCCCAACATTGGTAAAATGTTTCTCCTGGTTTTGAGTGAATGTGGTGATTTGTCTTTTGAAAGAGTTTGTTCAGTGAGACGGAAAAAAAACTTTAAAAATTGTTGTTGCATTTCATCCCAAACACGAAAGGATCCTGACCTAAGATTTTGTAGTCATGTTTTAGCTTTATCTTTTAATGAAAAAGAAAAAAAGATTTAATCTGATGGCGTTCATGCTACAATTTAAGTCATTATAGGTGTTACAGACTTCCTCAAATTCTCTCATATGCAAGTATGAATTTTCTAGATCTAAGTCATGAAAAGAAGGTAAAAGTTGAATAATGTCTGGTTTAAAATTAAAATGAGATGCATCAGGAGGAAAAACTATGCATGATCGCGCACTTATTCTTGTTGGATTTATGTAGTCTCTAAGTGTTCTCACACGATTATTCTCATTATGAAACGATTGATTATCCTCTTCAGCCATGTTTTCTGAAAATGATAAGGATTTCCTAGAAAGTCTACCACTTAATATGCGTATCCAAACTCTCATGCAAGTGCAGAAAGAAAGAAAGAAAAAGAAGAATAAGAAAAGGAAGAAACAAAGATTAGAAAAACAAATAAAAGTGAAAAAGAAAATATATAATTTATACAATAACTTACCTCCCCGGCAACGGCGCCAAAAACTTGACACGATCAAAGAGTTGATGTCTTCTCCCAAGTGCAAGAGTGTCGAAGTGATAAATAACCCGGTAAGACCGGGGTCGAACCACATGGAGGTGAACTATATAAATTACAAATGATAACAAATACAAAACATGTTAATATCAAACATTAAAGTTCATGTTGAGTTTATACTATACTTATTCTTACACCATTAGTGTAACCTTTTCACCTTGACATAATAAATTTAGCTGAATATTATGAATAAGAGAAACATAAATAAACAAGAGGAGAACATGATTATATAAGTATAATAAAGGAAATGAAAGGCATAAACAAGAGATTAATGAAAGCAAAACTTAAGCATTACAAAAAATATAAAGAAAGAGAGCAAGAACAATGTCCATCTCTCATTTTTTCAGTTTCTCTTTTAGTTATTATTAACAAATTTATTTATTTATTTACAGATATGATTATTAAATGTTTGGATAAACTTTTTGATTTTCACTTATAATTTATATCATGTAAAAAAACATATCAAAATAGTCTATATACTCAAGTTTTGTTTTTAAAAAAGAAAAATTACGACCTATTACGGAGTGCATATAAAATCAGATTTTTAGTTGTCCTCTAATTAATTTTTTTTTTCACTCTTATTTTTAAATCATTTTGTGTAATTGATTTTTTTTATTGATTTCATCTTTTGACATTTGATTTCTTAGATATTCGACTTTATACGATCTTTATCGCTTTGCATTTGTTTTTTTTTAATATTATTTTTTTAAGATGTTTTTTTTTTCAAGGTGTTATGCTGATTCATTTAGAATTTTTTTTTGTTTTATACAAATGAAGTTGATTTTTAAAAATAAAAAATATTTATTTTTAAATAATATTGCTGATGTGTTTGACCTTGCATAATATTGTTTTTGGACATGAGTTTATTTGTCAGTTTCATTTATGTTTATCTTTTAAGTCAAGAGTGTTTTAGGCTGTGGATTTATCTTTTATTAATTTTAATAAACAAGTTCAGTAAAAATAATCAGGTGAATATCTTATTTTGTGTGGTTGAATATCTTGATTTACATCTCTCAATTTTATCAATTTCTCTTTTGGTTATTGTTAACAATTATTTTTCTCATTTATTTATATAAATGATTATTAATTTATTTAATGAGATATTTGTATAGGCTTTTCAATTTATACTTTGAATTATTTTATCTTATAAAATACATTAAAACAACCTATATAACTGGTATTTTTTAAAAAAAGCATTACTACTCGCACACGAAACATGAGTTAAATAGTTAGTTAAATAGTTGACTTGTTGGGCTAGTGCCGATGTAATAACATTGTTGATCAAGGTTGTCAATTCCGTTCCGTTTCGCCCGGAATGACCGAAACATTCCATATCAATTTAAAAAACGGAACAAAACGGAACAAATTTCATCTCATTTTAAATCTCGGTCTGTTCCGGATTTTTCAGCTAAATTCCGTCCGGAACGTTCCGGTTTCATTCCACATGTTCCGTTCTGCTCTTGAAAAGCCATTGAATCAAATTGAACCTTGTTCAATTTAATTAATTAAACCATCCAATTATAAAAAGCTATTTTTCATTACTATTTTCAATAACAATGATATTGATAATAATATTGAAAATTATTATTACTATTTTTATTAATAATGATATTAATTTTTTAAAATTAGATTTATCACTAATATATATGGTTTATATTCATGTTGTTTTTTTCATGTTTATACTTTGTAGGAATTTGAGCAAAACAAGGAATGCTTTAGATTTCATTAACCTTGATAACATTGACATAACTTTATATTTAAAATATTTGTGTTAAAACATTTTATTTTCATAATATTTTGATATTTTATTTAACTTGAATTACTTTAAGTTAAAAACCTATTTAATCTTGACTATTTAGGAATATTTTAAATTTTGAAAGCATTGTGTTTGTATTGCATAATTTATAATTAATTTATCTTAAATTTGAATTATATTTATTGAATATATATATATATATATATATATATATAACAGCACATTGAAATTGAAATACTTTGAAATTAAAATATTTTATTTTAATTAAAAAAACAAAATATTTATCAAAACAGAATTGATAACGTTGCTGTTGAGTACCTCTTCATTAAGGATTGGGCTCTTCCCCCAACAAACTACCCCAGTCCCCAGTCGCTTCCTCCTCTAACAAAAAGAAAAGCCCAAGCTGCTATTTTACAAAATTCTGCTAATAAAATCCAACAAAGAGTTATCCACCTATCGTTTTTAGATTCTCCTTTGATAGAGCAACAAACAACAACCATGAAAGTTCACTCTTCCCCACTACCCACCTCACATTTTCCTTCACTTTCTTTTCCTTCTCTGATTGTCCTATAAATACTAAAAAAAATCCCATCTTTTATTTTCTTTGTAAAAATTTTGAAAAAAAAGAGAAGATGTCCCTTTGTTTTTCTTGCAATGTGTCCTCTCTCAACTCACCAAAGTATCAAAGCCACAAAGCTCATTTCTATTCTCAATTCATCAATCAAATTCAGGTAAATTCACTCTCACATTCATTACCTTCTTTTCCTTTGAATTCATCGCTTCCCTTTAAGTTTAGTGTAAAAAGAATCAACCCCATTAGAGCTTCAACACCAACAAGTGTTGAAGCTACTCAATCTTCATTTAGAAACAAGAATCCAAAAGATATTAACATTTTGGTTGCGGGTTCAACTGGATATATTGGAAAGTTTGTTGTTAAAGAGTTAGTTAATAGAGGGTTTAATGTTATAGCCGTTGCAAGAGAAAAGAGTGGCATTAGAGGTAAGAATAGCGAAGAAGAGACTTTGAATCAGTTACAAGGAGCAAATGTGTGCTTCTCTGATGTGACGAAGTTGGAAACTTTAGAAAAATCTTTGAATGATTTTGGTGTTTCAGTTGATGTTGTAGTTTCATGTCTTGCTAGTCGTACTGGGGGTGTTAAAGATTCATGGAAGATTGATTATGAGGCAACAAAGAATAGTCTTGTTGCTGGAAAAAAACTTGGGGCTAAACATTTTGTGTTGCTTTCTGCAATCTGTGTGCAAAAACCCCTTCTTGAATTTCAGAGAGCAAAGCTTAAATTCGAGTCTGAACTAATGAGAGAAACTGAAATGGATAGTGGTTTCACATATAGTATTGTACGGCCAACTGCATTCTTTAAGAGTTTAGGGGGTCAGGTCGAGTTGGTTAAGGATGGGAAGCCTTACGTGATGTTTGGGGATGGAAATTTGTGTGCGTGTAAACCAATTAGCGAGGAGGATTTAGCTTCGTTTATTGCAGATTGTGTGTTGGGTGAGGATAAAATTAATCAGATTTTGCCAATTGGTGGACCAGGCAAGGCTTTGACACCATTGGAGCAAGGGGAGATGTTGTTTAGACTGCTGGGTAAGGAACCGAATTTCTTGAAAGTTCCAATTGGGATAATGGATTTTGCCATTGGGGTACTTGATTTCCTCGTTAAGATCTTCCCTTCAATGGAAGATGCAGCCGAGTTTGGGAAGATCGGAAGGTATTATGCAGCTGAAAGTATGCTGGTTTTGGATCCCGAGACTGGTGAGTATAGTGCTGAGAGAACTCCTAGTTATGGTGAGGACACCCTGGAAGTGTTCTTTGAAAAAGTGCTCAGGGAAGGGATGGCAGGTCAGGAATTAGGTGAACAAGCAATCTTCTAATCCAATAGAAGTTTGCAAATTTGAATGCTAAATTGAGTTAAACCAGTTTTGATACCCAGCCTGCTTAAAGGTGTGCAATTTGCAGAGCTCTGAACTCATTTTCAATCTATTGTGTGTAATGTGAGTTGTATGCATAATTCTTTTGTAAAGATTACAAAAATTGTGAATTCCTAGTGTTTTAAAACTTTCCAAGATAAATGTGTTTCATGTCTTCAAACTCAGTTGAGATGTGAACTGGTTAATACCTGATGTAATAGATTTCGTATTGTAGTCTTATGTAATAGATTTGCTATTGTAGACGGTCTTATGATAACATTAATGCTTGAATGCAGTCCGCTCGTGGCCTGTCCAATAGGACCAAAACATGTATTTTTTTTCATACTAATGATATAATCTATGGACTCTCTTGGCCTCTACTCTTCCACGACAACCATGTACATTCATCAGCTCATGTACGCCCAGTCCTGGAAAAAGAGAAGATAAGAAAGATCAGAAAACAGCAGTAAATGGTAGCTTTGTATCTAGTAGTGCCAATATACCACTTGACTTTAAATAGCTTATGTATGCTGAGCTTCTATGTTTTATCTCACAGAAAATAGAAAAAGGTTTGACTGAACTTGGTCATAACAGGTTGCTCATCGGTCCATATATGTTAATTGAAGTGAGAGGCACAGCATTTCGAAAGCTTTTTTGATTTCTGAATCCATGACTAGATTTGCCTGTTCTGCATATTCTGCCTGACTTTGTGGAATTCCTGAAAGCTAGCTGGCTGCTCCATTTAATTTTCTTCCGTTTTATTTTTCTGTTGGCATGAGTTCTTCATCAAGTCATTTGTGTTTGATTTTGCTTCCTCCATTTTAATATGATTGAACTGTGTAATAGATGGCTGCCTCATCTAAAATTCCCCTATCTAGCAGGCAAACAACACAAATTTCAGGTTGAGAGACATGCACTGGAAACCTGTATATGGTGCATTTGGATTGCGTTTAAAAAGTGTTTTTCAAAGTGTGTTTTAACCGAAAAAAAACATTAAATTGATAATTTTTAGATGCTTTTTGATATGCTAATATCAAATTTGATGATTTTTCTGCCCAAATATAATTTTATTAAAGCATCTGCGTTCTGTTATCAAACACTTGCATAATCATCATGGCATGCAGCTACACGCAATCACATTTCCTAGAATACTCATTACAAAGGCTTAACCTACTAGACGAAGGAAGGAAAACAAGTGGGATTTGTGATGATGATTTACACAAAAGATCAAGTCCAGCTCTAGAGGAGCACAAATGCATATCAATTGAATAGAACTTACAAACAAGTACTTGTGTTTTTTTTTTTTTTTTTTTTATGTGGTTACAATGAACATTTACATTCCAAATTTAAGAAACAGGTTACACAAACATACAATTTACAGAAAAGAAACCTTAGCTATGAACTGATCCAACACAACACAACAGTAGCAAGGCTCAACCTTAATTACACGTACAATTTCTAGGTGCACAAATTCTCAGCAAGATGGGGTTACGAATTTGGTTTCCACAGAGCTCTACTTGGGGATCTTTCGGTAAATGGAGAAGACTGAGAGCATGGTGAGCAAAACGAGCAGAACTGAAGCGAACAATGCAACTGCAATGGAGCTTCCAACATGTTGACAGAATTTATCATACACATTGCACACCTTGCCCCATCTTACATGACTGTTGCCCTTCAATCCGACATATGCCACGCCTCCGGCGGCACCGGTTGCCGAGGCTACTATTCCCAACATAAGCTGCACCATCAACAGTATTTTTTGTTTATTGTTGTAGATGCGAGCTAATTTATCATTAAAACTATAATATCTATATTTATCACGGTTTTGTAGTTAAACTGTAGTGTAGATAGACATATCAAGTCAACTTAATCTTGAATTGGAGGAGCAAACATATCCTATTTATCAAGCCAACTCAATATTTATTAATTATTTAGTGTTTGGATTTGGATGGAAGGTCTTATTGAGGTACAAATAAAGGATGACATTAAAAAAACTTAATTGAAGGAGGACCATATTAAAAAACTAAGAAAAGTAAAGGGATGTTTGAACTTATCAAGATGTATAACAAAACCAAATATAATTAACAAAATGGAAAGCTTACCACGTCCAACAAAGCAAAATGGAGCAAGAACCGTGTTGCATAAGCTGGCTTCAAGACTGTTGAAATTGCTGCTAGGGTTGTCAGGATGCCATACAAGCCGGCAACGGATAAGGCCGAGATAAAGTATCTGCACAGAATCATACTTATATTAATTTCCATTATTCAAAGTTAAGTTGTCTTTTTAAGTTAAAATTATATTTAATATAAATAAATCAAATCAATTCTTTAATTTGAAGAAGACATGCAGTAAGATTTAAAACTTTTAATTCTTGATTGCATAAAAATCCCGATTCACTTTTATAAAGAACTTTTGATTTATAACTTTATTACAACTAAAACTAATTTAAATCAATTCATAAAAATCAAAGCAAACATAACCTAAATTTATGAACTATATTTTAGAATATAGAATAGTAATATTAAATCACTTTTATGCTTCATCAATGTAATTAAATACTAACCAATAATTGAAACTCAACTTATTGAACTTACTGTTTGTTTGTGAGTATGATTATAGTTGTTTTTCAAAGTGTTTTTCACTTGAAAATACATCAAGATAATAATTTGTTTATTTTTTAAAAATTATTTTTGATATTAACGCATCAAAATGATTTGAAAACATTAAAAAAATTAATTTAAAATAAAATAAAAAATAAAAAAAATTTAAATTTTTTTAAAAACATTTTTAAAATACAAAATTAAAATTTAACAACAGACTTAAAAAGCTACCTACAGACGCTTTACACCCAATCAATCATTCCGGATAATAAAAACTTACTGAGGTGGCTCACCAACTTCTTTTTTTTAAAAAAAAAAAAAACAAATCATTTAACACTCGACTAAAAATCAAACAACAATATCGGAAAAATATTCTAAAAATATAGAGTGGTCGACGTCGCGTCCGTAAGGGAGCAGACATGGTCGTATGGGACCTTTATCGTTCTTCGACGGCAATCATCGCCTTATTATTTATTACTTATAGTGGCGGCCCACGTCAATTTTCTATCTAATCGTCGTTTAATCTCAAAGGGTATTTTACGAAATTTTCTATCTAATCGTCGTTTAATCTCAAAGGGTATTTTACGAAAGTGTTTTAGGGTTCACTAATACAGCTTATGGTGGATTCCATATCTTCTTCTTCTTCTTCTTTTGCCTTTAATTTAAAAATAAATTATATTTTTTATTCAGTAATAAAAAATATTTCGAAATAGTTTGTGCATTAGTCGAGACTAAATATATATATCTCTTTCCAAGTACACTTCTTGGTGAGTTATTACAATATTCCATGCAATCAAGAACTTGAAGACCATTTCTCCAAAAGAAAACATAAACAAAAGAAAAGGTGAAGATCAAAATAGTTTTTTTTTTTTTTTGGGTTTCAGATTAGAATAGCCGCCATGTTTTACAGGTGGATTGACTAGAATAATTAACGCAGGCAATGAATTATTGAGAGCCTTTTGGACTTGCTGCACGCTGCCTCATTTATGAACAGATAAGAACATTACAAGTGTTTTAAATTGGAAAATATGGTAATGATTTGAAATTCAAAATCTTGATGAAAAATCTAACCTGTCCTGTAGGTTTTAAATTAACTTCGTTTTAATAAAATAAAGTTAAATTAAAAAAAAAAAAAAAAACAGGACAAGAAAAAAGTTTAAGCATGCACACCATGTCATTATTCAATTAATAAATAATTTATGGAAAGAATTACACATGAACCATATTAAAAAACCATAACTCTTAATCAAATGCATGCATGCCTAAGTATTAATTCATGGAAAAATATTAATTTTGTGTTTTTACTGAAATGATTAATGGAGTTTGTAATTAGCTAATAGTTTCGGCATGCTATGAAACTAACCATAAATCATGCTCAGTTTTTTTAGCTAAAGTTTAATACATGCAAGAAACCCGCTTACAGAAAGGCTGGGGAGTCGCTGAATTTGGCTTCGAGAGGAACGCTAATAGGTAATCCAGGCACAGGAACAATCTCCGTTTGCTTGGCAGTGACCATGACCACGACAGCAGTCACTGAGGCTGCAAACAACAAGAACCTGAGAGCAACATGAACAGAAGAATAGTTGGAACGGCGAGGATGGGCTGCAGGTGCCTCCTCGGACTTGATGGATTCACGGTCAGGCTTATCAGTGGATGCCATGAGGGTTTGGTTATACGGTGGCTAGCTAGCTATTATGGTTTGATCAATATGCAGCAAGTGATATATGTTCAAGAGTGGTCGAAAGTTGATATTGTACAAACGAAGATGGCTAAGATCTAATGTGTCCTGTAAGCATTTATATATTTTATTGTGGTGGTTAAAATCAAATGGGAATCCAATAAAAATTAATAATTGATTATTAAATAAATAAATAATGGTTGGTGATACCGCCGCCACAAGTGATTTCAAGAAAAATTCAATTGAATGCAAAGTTGACATTGAATGGTAAGTTGCCTAATGTGAACAAACTTTGGAGCATATTTGTTAAATCCATACCCAATACATGTTGATTTGAGAAATTGGTTGACTTGTGCCGGTTTCAGGTAGAGCCAAAAACAATATTGATTGAAACCTGAAGTTTAATCTAAGTGGGTTTCAAGTTGATCCTGAAAATATATTAATCCAGTGAAATCATGCATGTCCAGACTTGATCAAGTCAATAGTAAAAAAAAATATTTTAATTAATTAGTAGTCTTCTAGAAATTTGTTGATGTTGATATAGCATATGTATCTATTTCCCCGTGTTGTATTGTTATTTATTTTTTACCCTACAAAAAATCATGAGAAGAAAAAAAATAATCCAAAATACAAGAGGGATACACATTACAAAAGCTCACAAGATTGTCCAAGTTGATGATGAAAGATAAAAATAACAAGTGAAAAAGTTGAAAGACTAGAATGTACAAGATTGGCAAAATTGGCGAACTAATTCTGATTGACAAAAGACCCATTTGGTGAAAATATTTTTATTTGGGGTAGGGGTCTAAATGCACAAATCAGAAACCAAAGACTAAGATGAAAATGACAATAAACTTCGGGGCTCATATTTGAGTCTGGCGAGGGTTAAATTGAATACAATTAAAAGTTTTTCTGTAAATTAAAGGTGAATGTTCCATAATTAGAAAAACATGGACTAAAATGAAATATGTCAGATTTCAAATTAAAAACTCTAATTTCTAGGGATTTAACATAGACGATGTGTTGTTCAACCGCTGTTTATCTTCTTCATTGACAGTTCTAGATGATCAGGTTAACATCTTTTAAGAGCTCGTTGAGGAGTTCTAGACAACCAATTTTTTTTTAGTCTAATAAAAGTGTTAAAGTGTTAGTTTTGAATCTCAGATTGGTTAAACATGTTTCTTGTTATAATTTAACAGTTTTGAAAAATAAAACTTAATGCATATTTATGATGATTTGATGTTTTTGTTAGTTTTTTTTTATTCAACTATGCTTGATATTGATAATGTGGTATGTGAGGACCAAAAGCAGTAGGTTTAGAGGCCTAAAAGTCCATTTTCTGGGTTTGGTAGCTTGTTCTTCAATTCTAGGTTTTTGATGGGCAATGTTCCTTGTGTTCTTCGAAAGAACATTGGCTTAGCCTCATGATCTGGACTAGTTTTGGTCTATTTTTTTGCAGCAAACCATCTGGGAAACTCGATTAGTCAATAATCTATAATTTATTTGCATCATTAACAAGTTTTTAGGGGTTTTAATCATAGAATTTTGGTTTTGAAACGAAACTCATTTTGATCAAATCCTAACTTTTAAGTGATAATCGATGGGATTTGATGCTTGATTCTTGATTTATGCATGTTTACGAATAAAAACATGTCTTTGTTTGTTTGAAATTTGGTATGGGTTACGTTTCATGTTGTTAGGTTCAGGTTTGAATGTTCTTCATTTTCTTTGTGTTTGATCTATTTTGTTTAAGATATTTTAAGTTTTTATATTTTTTTTTATGTTTAATATGTTTTTGGCTTTGGTCTTTGTTTTTTATTTGTTTTCGAGTCAACCAAGTCGGGTCAGATATTTAAGGCTTTGTTTGGTTTGTCATTTGTTTTAATAAAAGAATTTTTTGTCTAAGGAGGTATTTGAAAAACACAACCTTAGATCGATTTTGGCAATTTTCTAAGGAAGAAAAAATGGTAATAAAAAAAAATATTAATAAAAAATAATTTTTGTCTATTTCATACGGCCCAATCCTTATAAAAAATTACATTTTTATTTTTATATATAAAAAACAGTATTGTTTTAGAAAATACTTGTGTTGATTTTCTTTTGCATTGTTTTTTGGGATTTACAACAAGTTTTAAAATTCCTTAAGGATTTGATCAATATTTCAATAACTCTAAAATTTCTAATCACTGAAAATTAATGGTCAATATTTTGGTATAAATATTGGACCTACAATTAGGCTGATATTTAAATATCAGGAGTTGACTAGAAAATTCTTGGAATTATTCTGGATATTCACAAATTTTATTTGTGAGTATTTTTCACCACAATATACGAATTGCGGAAAACCCTTTCGCCTTCTAGGATAGGTGAACCTTGTCAAGGCACCTACATGGATCATTTTCATAAGAATTTATCTGGGTATACGAGCCCATTATAAATTTAAAATATTAGATTTATTCGTATTATCTTAAGTCAAAGACTGACCATCAGTTAGAAACTCATCAAAACCTTTAAACCATATGAAAACCACACAATGCAGCTTACCTCGGGTAAGATACGTTAAGGGTGCTAATACCTTACCTAGCTACAATCAGTGCCTTACCATAGAATTTTTTATAAGACTAGTACACTCAGGTCTCCTAGTGACCCTAACAATTAAGTGGCGACTTCTTGACCCCTAACGTTATTCGCCCATGTGTGACATGTTGAAACATTCACAAATAAATAAAAAAGGACGAGAATATTTGTTAAACATGGATGGTGATGAAGTCAATAAAAACTTCAATGAATCTCTGAGCCTTTTTCTTGCTGGTAGTGGATTGAACTTGTATTTTTATGGTTGGAATTACGTATGAAAAAAACAAAAAAAAAAACTCTGATGCTTAAATCAGTTTGAGTTTTTTGTTAAGATGTTCACCAAGTAAAGATTTCTTTGGAAAATGAAGAAGATGAATTGTGTTTTTTTTTTTTTTTGGTATAGATCCTAGATCCTTTCACCTCACTCTGGTCCCTAAGTTTTTTTTTATAAAAAAAACTTATTACATAGATTACCTTTACCTTTCCTAATAAAAAAGGCCAAACATAGGGCGAGGCATCATAACAGTTCATAGCCCATTGTGTGAAAAGATTCTTGTAAAATAATAATCAGTGAGTTTCATTGGTTTAGAGGACGAAACCTGATTGGTTGTGTATGTTGTCCAATAAAATCACTTGAATTGAATTTATTGAATTGTGTGAAAATATTCGTACAAATAATATAAAAAATACACACAAATATGTGAAAATATACACAAAATGAGTAAAAAATACCCGATGGCATGGCCAGCTCGTCTGGGTTGACCAAATGTGTAGCTTGCGGGCCTTTGGCCCTTTTTTTCACCAACATTGCTCCCAAGTTATTTCTAATGTTATGTGTTAAAAATAACTTATCATGTCAAAAAACAAGAAGGAAGACAAATCCATTTATGAATGGAAATCTTAGTCGGGTTGTAAATTCAAACTTGGTGTCATGCATTTAAGGAACAATAGTTTATATAAAAATATTAGAAAAAAGGAGGCATAATTTGTATTAGTTTGGTTTGGGAGGTAAAAATTATGGGTGTGGAATGCATGGTTTTTTTATTGGTGTGTAAGGAAAAGAGGAGGGTGGGTGATGAGCTGTAAGGTATAAAAAATGTCTTGGCATATGTGTTGGCAACCATGCATTGTGTTTGGATGGGAGAATGACACTTTGCATTTATGTGGTGGAGGAAAATAAAGAAATGAAAGAAAAAACAAGAAGGAAGGTAAATTTTGTTTGAGTGGTCTTATGGTCATTAATATGTGTTCTTATGATGCGTGATGTGGTCCTATGTGTTAACATGTGTTGTATGTATTTTTTTTATCAGCATGAATGTTTCTTAATAAAGCATGTAGTCTAGATTGTTCAGGTTGTGTATACGTATTGTTTGTATCAAAACCTCCTTCAATATGAAGATTATGTGTAATCTATTCTACCATCTATGTAGAATGTGTAGAATAAAATTTTTTATTTAGCTATAAAGATTAATTAACTATGGAGATTATGTGTAGACAATAAACACATAGAGACATGAAGAATATGGAGATGTAAAATAATCATGGAGACAATTATTTATAGGAGATTGTCCATTCCTAAAAAGAATCATTAAGAGAAAACCAAACTTGGAGGTAAATAATTTGGAGGAAACCAAACATGTAGATAAATAATTTGGAGACAATGAAGGTGATATAAAAACTTAGATGACATAAAATCCATAGGCAAGCATAAGGCAAACTAGAATCATAGTCAAAATAAAGCACTTAGTATAATGAAACATCACTAGTGCTAATAGAGAGGCATAAACAAGGAAAAAGAATTTCATCACAAAAATAAAGATTAAAAACTTGATGTTTCAGCAGAAGCAAGTAAATCTTTAAATGGTCATAGTTCCACATATAGAGAAGATTTTCTCCTTGCTTATCCTGCAAGTGCTCAGTGTTGGATTTAATTGATCGTACTACTTTAAATAGGTCATCCCATTGTGGCACCAACTTTCCTCTTCCTTCAATGTTTTCTATTGCCTTCAGTTTTCTTAATACCATTTCCTCTACTTTGAAATGTTTGTTATTCACCTTAGCATTGTGGTATCGAGCAGCTTGGTTTCTGAAAACCTCATTTTTTTATTGTTGCATTAAGTCTCACTTTTTCCACCAAATCTAGATTTTCTTTCAATTCTTCATTATTCATATCGGTGGAGAAAAATAAAACCATCTGATTGAGGCACTTAGTTTCTACTGGGATCATTGCCTAAGTTCTATATGTAAAGAGAAAAGGAGTTTCACCTATGAAGGTCTTTTGTGTTGTCCTGTAGGCCTATAAGATTTTGTCTAAGAGTTCGACCTATTCTCCCTTAACCCTTTTAACTTCTTTTCTAGACCATTTAATAACAACTTATTAGTGAGTTCTACTTGTTTATTTGTTTATAGGTGAAAGACCAACAAGAATCGATGTTCAATATTGAGCCTTTAACATTGCTCTGTCATCTTCTTGTTATCAAATTAGTTTTCATTGTCTGTTATCAGTACCCGTGATAGTCCAAATCTACAAATGATATTTTTCCATATAAAAGAGATGATTTTGCTGGTAATTATTTTTGTTAAGGCTTCTGGTTCTACCTATTTTGTGAAATATTCCACAACCACTAAGATGAATTACTTTTTTTCAGATGCCTTGGGGGGAATAGACCTGGTACATCCATTCCTCATTGAGAAAAAAGTTATAAAGACATGATGGTGGTTAACTCAGCTGATGGTCATTGAGGAATTGTGTGAATCTCTAACACCTATTGCATTTCTTCACAAACTTGATTGAATCCTTCAAGATGGTTAGCACATGAATACCACATATCCTTTCATAGATTTCCCTCAATACATACTAGCTTTCATATGGCTGCTTCTGGCATTTTAAATGTGCTCTCTAGAATTAGAAAGATCATCATAGTTGTCCAAATTTATCTTTGTAACGATAAACTCTCTAGGGAGACATGTGTTCAACATATCTTGGCATAATAGAGAGTCCTTCATATGTCGTGTGATATTTTTGTCACTTATATCCTCTTACCTGCATGGTTTTTTAGGCTTTGGGCTATTAAATAGAGATTCTGATGAAAAATAGGGTCATTGTCGAGAGGTATGTCTGTAACTTTTCCACTTGATATTTCCATGAGAACAAGCAACAATAAGATTCAAAGAAATTGGGATAGAAAACTAAATAAAGCTTTTATTCAAGTTTCTACATACAACACAACTAATAAAATTGATAAAAACTTCAACAAATATCTGGATTTTTTTTTCTCACTAGTAATTGACAAGACTTGTATTTTTATGGTTAGGGTTACCTATAAAATAAAAATTATAATGCTCAAGTCAATTTAAATTTTTTTGTTAAGATATTCTCAACAGAGGATATATTTGTTTCTAGCTTATTGGAGGCATGGTTTATTTAGGAAACCCTTTTTATATTCTTTAAGTTTGAGAATATCATTCCTCTCTCTCTCTATATAAAATCATTCATTAAACTTCATTTCAAAGCTTAATTTTTTTATATAGAATATTAAACTTGGTCTAAATGTACACTAACTTTTTTTAAAAAAAATAAATATCTGGAACGCATTTAAAACAAAGAAAAGGTTCCCAGGTAGGCCACCAACCCCTGAGAATAGTCAAAACACTTTCTTCGAAATTGGAGAATCCCGATCACCTGTTCTGACCCAGATCAGCCACCGATCGAGACACGTTGCCTTTTCTTATTCTATTTGCTTCCTTCTTACGAAAATGGAGGAGCATTGCTTATTTTTTATAATGGTGATAATCAATTGCCAGCAATCAACGTTGTACGATCGGAGACTATATTGCCAAAGCTTCGTTGTAAAGAAGATATCAACAAGATATTTGCCACCTTAGCACCTAATAATTCTCTCAAGATTATTTTACCTTTTATATATATATATATATATTGTTTGGAATATTTTTATCCAATCTTTACTTTAGTT
This sequence comes from Populus trichocarpa, assembly GCF_000002775.5. Taxonomy (NCBI): domain Eukaryota; kingdom Viridiplantae; phylum Streptophyta; class Magnoliopsida; order Malpighiales; family Salicaceae; genus Populus; species Populus trichocarpa. The sequence continues at coordinate 14,989,486 of NC_037292.2, forward strand.
GTATCATTTAAAATTAATTAAAATTGGGAGCACAAAAAGGCAATCGTTGTGTTTCAATCCTTCTTGTTAGTTGCTCTACCAAAATGGATTTTCTGTTTCAATAGTTAATATAAAATTTTAATTTTATAAAAATTAAAAGAATTTGTTTTTCATTCACTGAGATCTTACATATAAAAATTTATTTCATAATATTTTTGATCAAATATATATTTTTAAAACCTACTTTTTAAAATCATAAATAAAAATACCTTTTTAAAATTATAATTATAGAAGTTATCACAGTAACAACCAAACACACAGATATACAATCAGAATTGAAAATACCATAAAAGAATATGCTCTTCTAATCACTTCTCTACCAAGCTCAGAATGAATTTTTTAATCCAAATGATAGCATTAATAGTAACTTGTGTAGATCAATAGACAGTGAAACATAGCATATCCTTTAATTCAACCTTCAGCCCAAATTAATTGATTTTTTATATATAATTTATAGCAATCTGATTTCGTGATCGACAACAGTGATGTAACATTCAACTTACTTCTTGACTTTTCTAAAGAAATATGAGAAAATAAGAAAGATCATGATGGAAATTAATTTCCTACATTCAAATTAGGGTAGAAAGGCTTTCACACGACCATGTTTTGATGGATGCATGCATGGTTGCCATTAAATATTCTCATCATTTTTGGATTATTCAGAATAATTCTGTCTTTTATACAAGAATATCTGAATATGTGATGGAAATAAAATTTGGAGAGACTTTTTAGATTTTTTTAAAAAAAAATACCACAATAAATTAAAAATATTGATGGAATAGAATAATTTAAAAAATAATTAGTCAAAATTCGTAATACCTTATCCTTTCATGTTTTGAAATAATGACACGTCACAAAATTTAATCCTAACATCGCTGTTATTAATATCGTGTTTTGTAAGAAATTCATCGTTGAAAAACATGACATTTACTTAATCTCAGGTTTTATAATCACAATTTTTTATATTTCTTGTTTTGAAACCATGGAAAGCGTAAACTGTGATATATTACTAAAATTTTAAATTTTCTACGCTAACGGCCGGAAATAGCGGACTTTTTACATGGAGCTGGTTCAGACAGTTGTCGTTGGATGTTGATATCCTACGTTCGTCCAGGCAATACATGCGTGGCGGGCTGCTTGTATCTTTTTGGCAAGGCAAATGGCAAATGACAAATCTCTCCCCGTAGCAAAAACAAGATATTTTCTTCAAATTATTTAAGGAAATTGAGAGTTGTAGGGAGAAATAAGTTGCAAAAAACGATGTTATACATGAACAATAAAATAAGTTTAATTCGTTGATTGCCTACAAAGTTATTTATCTTTGTCCACGTGGTATAATTTCATTATTATTATCAAAATATATAAAAAAATAAAGACTTTTGAAGATAATTTCATTATTTTTTTTTCTTTTATGTTTACACGTTAATTAAAATAAATACTTTTCTTTGTACGATTTTAAGTACAACACTTTTTATATCTTCCAGTTATATTTATAAAAAAAACAAATAATAAATCTTTCAAGAGACTAAGTCAAAGTTTCAATGTAACAAGATTAAGGAATAAAATATTTTATTGAACATTGATAATAGTTTATTTTTATAATTTTCAAATAAAAAGTTGTCAATTTGCCTCATGGTTTGACAGCGAGCGTGACCAGATTTATATATGACATTAAATGTTTCAATGATTATCTAATATTTAAATATTAATTTATGTCTTTTTAATTAAATTTTGTTGTAATTATCTAATTTTTAAATATTTAAGTATGTATTTCTCATTAAATGTTGTCATAATTATCTTGTATTTAAATATTTTTATGTCTTTTTCATTAAACGTTAATTAGTGAAATATGAAATTAGTTTGTGGCGGGGTTGATGCGTTATGCACAACTAATAAAATATTAAAGGTGTTGACAAATCATTATAGTCCACGCCACTATGAGACCATTTACACGCACGTAATTCATTATTTAGTTATTTATTTATGTATTTTACTTGATTAAATCATTTTAGACATAATTAATGATCAATTCATGTAAAATTGCTAAGAAATGGTAATATTGAAAGTTAGATGATAAAAATGAACAAAAATGAGAACATAAGTGGCGATTCAAAATTAAAGTGAAAAGTTCTTATTTTTAAAAAATAATATTTTAGTTTTTGAGAATTCAATTTTGATATAAAATTTTATTTTATTTATTTTAATTTTAATACAAAAATTTATTTTACTTATTTTCTAGTTTGAGAGAGAAAAGAGAGTTATCAAATTTCAGTTATAAAGAGAGAAAATTATTGGAAAACTCCATTTCAATCACTAAAAATGTTGATTAGTGAAATGTGAAATTAGTGCGTGGCCATGATGTGGCGGGGTTGATGCGGTATGCCCAATTAACAAAATATTAAAGGTATTGACAAATCATTGTAGTCCACGCCACTACGCGACCATTTACACGTAATTCATTATTTAGTTATTTATTTATGTATTTTACTTGATTAAATCATTTTATGACAGAATTAATGATCAATTCATGTAAAATTGCTAAGAAATGGTAATATTGAAAGTTAGATGATAAAAATCAACAACAAAAAAAACATAAGTGGCGATTCAAAATTAGAGTGAAAAGTTCACTTTATTCCTAGTATTTTTAAAAAATAATATTTTGATTTTGAAATAGTTTTGAGAATTTAATTTTGATATAAAATTTTATTTTATTTATTTTAATTTTGATATAAAATTTTATTTTACTTATTTTCTAGTTTGAAAGATGAGAGAGTGTTATTAAATTTCAGTTTTAGAAAGAGAAAATTATTGGCAAACTCGATTTCAATCACTGAAAATATTGATTTTAGAATCCACAAGTCTCATTTGATGTTACGAAGTTTAACTTGGGTATTATTTTCCATTAAAACTATCTAAAAAGATAAATCTCACCTCATTAATTTTTTAGATTTCATGTTGATTTTTTTATTTTTGGATTGTTTAAAAGTATAAAAGAGGTTTGTGTGGGTATTTATGTTATTTTGTAGGTGTTCCGGTCAAGAAAAGTTTTAAAAAATAATTTTTAAGGGTTGAAAAACCCCTGTTCTAGTGTTTTAGTGACCTGGTAGTCACTAGAAACTACAAACGTTGATGATGGGTAGGTAATATGTTGTAGTAAATGATGTGTCGTCTCTGTCGTTTACAAAAGTTAAATGGACAAGCACATACGCTCATGCCCTTCCTATTGGGGTAATTCATTAGGCCAAAGCTCATGTGCTCCTTTTTAAAGGGTTTCCTTTAATTTATTTCTTAACTTTGTTTAAATAAAATCAAAAAATTTATTTTTTAAAAAAAATCATAAATTTATTTTAGATTTGAATCACGAGTTTAACATTTATATTTACTTGAGATGTTTATTTAAATTATTTTTAAAATTTATTTTGTTATTCTTCAATATTTGATTTATTAAAATTAAATTTTCTAATTTATTTTAATTTGTATTTTATATTTCATCATGATTTCATAAATCGGATCTTGAATGTATCATATATATATCTCATAATCTTAATATTTTAAAAGTGTCATTCAATATACATTAGATTTTAAATTTTCTAAAATCTTTTATACTTTATAGTTTGAAAAAATAATTTAACTCACAAAGCTTAACTAATTACGACAACATTTAATGAAAAAGACATAAATAAATATTTAAATATGAGATAATTATGACATTTGTATTATTCAATATACCAGAAATTGTATTTTAATTTTTATAAAAATATAAAAAACACATCCAACATGACAATAGTTCAGAAACCTTATCTATCTATATACGATAAAAAAAAAAAAAAAGAATACAACACGGAACATATCGAATAATTCTTTTTTTGCTCAAATTACACAGCATCGACATCATCTAGTCATGATCTTTTGTTTCAAATTTCAACCTTAAATTTGATTCTGGACGTTTCATCAAAATTCTGGTTTTTTTTTTGTGGGCTTGTGCTGGTATGTTGTGTCGGCTATTTTTTGGACGGGCCATGGCTTTTGTACTTCTACTGTATGCCATGGATTTAACCCACTTGCTGTGGGTTCATAAAAACCAACATCTTTCTATTTAAACCAAAATTATTAAACCCAGTAAGACTAATGGTCACACTTAAAATTCAAAACAAGGGTTGAATGAATTAATTAAAATTAATTAAAATAATACAATTTTTTAATTTTTCTAAAAAAGTTAATAAAATTTTGACCAGTTCAATCATATTACGAGTTAACTTTCACTTAATATTTCTCAAAACACAACCCATGTTATATTTTAATTCAACCTGCCGAGCCGAGCTAGATTAATTAATGATGATTTAAACATATGAAAAATTATTTATTAATAATTAGAAATATATTGTACCATAATAAAGATTATGTAATAGTTTTTTTTTTTAAAAAAAAAACAAAGTTTATTGATGCAGTAGCATCTATGGGTCTAACAAGATGTCAGGTCCAACTTTTTGGACTCAGCTACGCATCAAGCCCAATGGTCGTGGGTCTAGCAAGATGACAAACCCAACTCCCTTAAAATCGGCCACACGCTAAGTCCAAACGTCTGCGAGTCTGTCAAGACGTGAGGCTCAAAAGAAGCCTGAAGTTGGGCATTGTTCTGGATAATCCTAGGTCTAAGGACTTTTGAGCCTAACTTTTGCCACACTCGCAGGCGCTTGGCCTTGACATGTAGCCGATCTCAAGGGAATTGGGTTCAACATCTTGCCAAACCCGCGACGCATGGGCATATCGTGTAGCCAAGCCCAAGGGATTTGAGTCTAACATCTTGCTAGATCTATAGGTGCTTGGGTCTAATGCGTAACTAAGCTCAAGAGAGTTGAGTATAGCATCTCTCCATATCCTCTTCTCATGAGTTTTGACTTGTGGCAGACTTTTATAATGAGCCTTCTTTTTCTAGACCCTTTTAGTCATGGGTCTTATAAGAGTGGATTTTAGTATGAAATAAATTGAACCATCATTGATTAAATAATTGTTCATTCTTTAGGCACTAAAAAAACTAAAGTTTCCTAGCATTTTGAGCATCATCATTTAAAATATATACTTTTTATATTAAATATGAACTAAAAAGAAAGTTAAAGTGAAAAAAACTTAAAAAGAGGACTAAAAAAACACATAGAAATATTTAAAAGCTAAATGGTTTAAGGACTTTAAAGTGTTTTGTGGAAGTGATAATAGTGTGCATGACTCATTTGAGTTGAATAGAAGGGAAAAAAAACCAATTTGAGTTGAATAAATTGTCCAGTGACATCCTTTAGTTGTGAACTAGAAACGTGGCCCGCGCTATGTTGTGGGTTAATTTTTTTTGCATAAAAAATATTAAAAAAAGTTAAGATATAAGAGTGTTAGGTCTTTCTGCAAAGTTATACCTAAGAGCATTGGGTCTGTCTGCAACGCCTGACCCAAAAGTAATATTTATAATATTAATAATAATATTAAACTTGCATGACTCAAGTTTAAGTGGGTTTGGCTGCAACACCAGACCCGAAGCCTTGGATATGAGTCTAGTTGAAAGATCGTGTTATAAAAGTGTGATAATTAAAAAGAAAAAAATTTAATATCACAAAATAAAATTTAAAAAAATTAATTGAAAAGAAAAAAACAATAAAGCAAAGCACTATTCATTAGAATAGTGCTTTGCAAGGAGGGGTACAGTAAAATCCTCTCATGAGATCACAATAATATAATGAACAGTAAACAAAACAAATTATAAAGTTTAATTCTTAATCAAATCGATATTAAAAGATGAAATTGAAAGAAAAAAACTACTTAAGAAAAAGAAAAAAAAATTGAATCAACTGGTTTAACCCGCCAAACCAGGTTAACCCGTCAAACCTGGGATCCATGTAATGAGAGTGTGATAACTAAATAGAAAAAAAAAATAATATTAATAAACTAAATTAAACAAAAAAAGATTAATTAAAAAGAAAAAAGCAAAAAAAAAACCTAAAACTAATAATATTTTTTTTCAATTTTATTAATTATTATATTAGCACTATTCATTATAATAAAAATAATAATATTTATAATACAAATAATAATATTATAATATTAATAATAATATTAAACTTGCATTACCTAAGTTTAAGTGGATCTAGCTGCAACGCCAAGTTCAAGAGTCTTGGGTTTGGCTGCAACACTAGACCCAAGAACCTTGGATGTAGGTCTGACTGCAAGATCGTGTCATGAAAGTGTGATAACTAAATAGAAAAAAAATTAATACTAAAAAATAAAATTAAATAAAAAAAATTAATTGAAAATGAAAAAAAAAAAAAAGCAAAGCACTATTCCAATGAATAGTGCTTTGCGAGGAGGGGTACAATAAAATCCTCTCATGAGATTATGATAATCTAATGAAAAGTAAACAAAACAAACCATGAAATTTAATTCTCAATCAACTCGATATTAAAAGATGACATTAGAAGAAAAAAACTAATTAAGAAAAAAAAATCTGAATCAACCGGGTTAACCCGCTAAACCAGGTTAATCCATCAAACTTGAGATCCGTGTCATGAGAGTGTGATAACTAAATATAAAAAATTTAATATTCACAAATTAAATTAAACAAAAAAAAATTAAAATTAAAAAGAAAAAAAAACAAAGAAAAAAGCAATAAAAAAACCTATAACTAAAAGGTATCTGCCTTTCACTATGGATTTGCACAGTGCAATCCACAGTGAAAGATTGATATATTTTACTTATAGTTACAATATTAAAAGATGAAATTGGAAGAAAAAAACTAATGAAGATAAATAAAAAAAATCTGAACAACTGAGTTAACCAACCAAATCAGGTTAACCCGTTAAACCTGGGATTCGTGTCATGAGAGTGTGATAACTAAATAGAAAAAAAAACTATAGGTAGAAAAAACTCATGAAAAAAAAGAAAAAAATCTGAATTAACCGGGTTAACCCGTCGAACCTGGAATCCGTGTTATGAAAATTTGATAACTAAATAGAAAAAAACTTAATATTAGCAAACTAAATTAAACAAAAAAAATTAATTAAAAAGAAAAAATCAAAGTAAAACATAAAAAAAAAAAACTAAAGACACCAGCATTTTCACTGTGGACTGCACTTCGCAATCCACAGTAAAAGGTTGATACCTTTTAGTTATAGTTATACAAAATAAAATTGGAAGAAAAAAACTAATGAAAAAAAAATATGAATCAACTGGGTTAACCAACCAAATCAAGTTAACCCGTCAAACCTGGGATTCGTGTCATGAGAGTGTGATAACTAAATAGAAACAAAATGTATACTAATGAACTAAATTAAACAAAAAAACTGATTAATTAAAAAAGAAAAAAAAACCTATAAGAAGAAAAAAAACTAATGAAGAAAAAGAAAAAAAATCTGAATTAACTGGGTTAACCCGTCAAACTTAGGACTCGTGTCACGAAAGTTTGATAACTAAATAGAAAAAATTTAATATTAGCAAATTGAATTGAAAAAAATTAATGAAAAGGAAAAATAAGAAAGAAAAAAGCAAAAAAAAAAACTATAAAACAAAAAAAAGATTAATTTAAAAGAAAAAAACAAAAAAAAAAACATACATGAAGAAAAAAACTAATGAAGAAAAAGAAAAAAAATCTGAATTAACTAGGTTAACCTTTCAAACCAGGTTAACCCGTCAAACCTGGGATTCGTGTCATGAAAGTTTGATAACTCAATAGAAAAAAAAATTACGGGTTAACCCAGAATTAGTTGGGTTAAACCGTCAAACCCGGGATCCGTGTCATGAAAGTTTGATAACTAAATAGAAAAAAATTTAACATTAACAAACTAAATTAAACAAAAAAAGATTAATTAAAAATAAAAAAACAAAGGAAAAAAAAACCTACAAGAAGAAAAAAACAATGAAGAAAAAGAAAAACAAATCTGAATTAACTGGGTTAACCTGTCAAATCTGAGATCCGTATCATGAAAGTTTGATAACTAAATAAAAAAAATTTAATATATAACAAACTGAATTTAAAAAAAATTAATTAAAAAGAAAAGAAAGTAAGAAAAAAGCAAAAAAGAAAGAACTATCAAACAAAAAAAAGATTAATTTAAAAGAAAAAAACAAAGGAAAACAAACCTGCAAGAAGAAAAAAACTATTGAAGAAAAAAAAATTGAATTAACTAGGCTAACCCATCAAATCAGGCTAACCCGTCAAATCTAGGATCCGTGCCATAAAAATTTGATAACTCAAAAGGAAAAAAATATTTATAGGTTAACCCAGAATTAGTTGTGTTAACCCGTCAAATTCGAGATCCGTGTCATGAAAGTTTAATAGCTAAATAAAAATAAATTTAATATTAATAAATTAAATTTAAAAAAAATTAATTATTTAGGGTGTAGTGCACTGCACAGTAAAAACACTTTGCCGTTATTTTAGTTATAGTTAATTAATAGCAGGACCTCGAGACTTGACGATTTTATCCTAAAAGTATTGAATGAAAATCAAATCTGACTTGATTTCTTCATCACCAATTTCATTTACTGGTTATATGCATTGAATACTTTGTTTGCGTTTTGCCCATTTTTGTCTGAATTTAACATTAAATGTCATTGAAGAACCCTCTTTTTTTCAACAATATATTGTCGGCCGATAGACGTATCTCCCAACGATATATGTGATAGAACCCTCTTTTTTTCAACAATAAGATTCAACTGAAAAGCGATATTCATTCCAAAATGCCATTGAAAAAACAAAAAGTCACTCCTTTTCTCTCTGTATGACGGAAGCATCCTTGTAAAACAAACAAATATATATATATATAATCTACACGTATTTAATCAAGAAATCTAAAAACTCCTAAATTAGAGTAATTAAGAGAGTTACCAGACAATCCAACATTCAACAACACACATACAACAATATATTTACACCGCGTTCTTAAATATATTCTTACTCTATCTAACAAAGTTATGTTTATTCTTCTTCTTTTTTGGGTAAATATTGTAATTCTTGTTTGTGGGTTCTAGAATTTTTATCTTTCCGGGTTTACATCAAATATAAAGTTCTAATATAATTTAAATTCATACGAAATTTCAACAACATACCTCTTCAAAACATTATAAAAAGTATGAGATTACTTACTTGGAGGGTATAGTAAGTATTGGGATGTTGTTATAATAACACTCTATTTAGCAAAATCAATTAAGATTATAAGGAAGTTATTGAGTCCCCTAATTATTCCGAAGAAAAGGAAGGACATAAAATACTTATCTACATATGCTCAATGATCTCAAAACAAACTTCAACATTAAGATTATGTTCTAAGAAGAGCATCCGTGACTAGAGTGAGATCATTTGGCTGTTTAGTTTTACTCTTTGGATGTTATGTGTAATAACTTTTTTCCTCTTCCAAAAAAACAATGGCTTTAGAGTTGGGAGTATAAAGCTTTTTTTTACATGACCCATCAGTCATTATAAATTGATCAAGGATTAATGTGTAGTTTCTATTTTCTATACATTAAAATTACCCTTAAAAGCAAAAATATTTTAGAACATGCTCTTTTCTTTTCTTTTCTTTTTTGTCTTTTTTACATACCCAAACACAATAAAATAGTTGATTTACCCTTAGGAGACAAGAAAAATAAATGTTGCATAAGGGGGTTTTTCTTTTTTTCATCCTGTTTTTTCATATTTATTATCAAGTTGGTCGATGACAGTTTGGTCTTTTAATAAATATAAAATATTATATTAATGAAAAAATTATTGGTGCTAGAGAGACACGCACCAGCGTGTGGGGAGTGCCTATAGCCTTTTGGTGATGTGTGTGACTTCTCTTGATGACCGAAAACACCCTTCCGCTGGAATCTTCATGACATCTTCTTGTTGGGGTGGCGCGTGGAGATTGTTGTGAGACGGATTATCACCAAAGAGGCTTTTTTTTTCTCTTTTCTCTTTTATCTCCAAAAAAATCACGTCGCAGTTCAAAATTTCATGGTTATCCTCTTAGTTATTGATATATGTTAATGATAGAGAACTTTTTTTTTATTGTGTTTTTTTCCTAGCCAGAGACCCTTTTTTTATATATTTTTTAGTTGGTTATCAACCCTTTTCAAAGTTCATTATATAAATACTAGAAGAATGTTTTATTTTTTTCAATGTGTGATTTGAAACCCTTTAGTATATATACTGTATGTTCACAAGAAAAAAATTATTTTTTTAATATGGGATTTGAAGCTTTTTAATATATATACTCTATGTTCACAAGAAAAAAAGTCATGTTTTTTCAATGTGGGATAAAAAACCTTTTTTGTTTAAATACATCAACTTCAAATGATAACATAGTATCTTTTTAATATGGGATAAAAAATCTTTTGAAATAATCTTTTAAATTTCATTATTTACAACATGTATAGCCTATATTCACATGGATTGTTTTTTATTTTTTTATATAAAATATTAAAACTTCAAATATTTTTTTTAATTTTTTCAGGTTGATTCGGGTTGACCCGGGTGAACTCGTGTAACCTAGGACCCGACTCCTTGGTCGGGTCAACCCCTGTATCAGATTTGATGACTATGATTAGGACTAGGAGATTATTATATTCTATGCTGTTTGGGAGTACAATAGGTTTTTCTTTTAAATGATTTTAAAAAATACGTTTACTTTGAAAAATATTAATTTTATTATTTGCAATGTGTTTTTAATAATTTTGATGTGCTGATATTAAAAATAAAAAAATTTATTTTCATATATTTTCAAATAAAGAATACAATGCATTGCATTACCAAGATAAAGAAGATGAGAACAAAAGATTAATTTTCTATAAATCTCTATTTATCTATTCAACGATCACAACGTCAACCTTAACGTAAAATAATAAATTGTATTAATATTTTTTGTTATCAAAAGTTCTCATTTGGGCCTCGTTTGCCTGGCGGAAAATGGTTTCCTGAAAATTATTTTTTAAATTTTTCTGTATTTGTTTGCCATTAGAAAAATTAGTCAATGAAAAACACTTTATAATCAAAGAAAAATTTGGTTTGATTTTCAGAAAAGTGTTTTCCTTTTATTTTAGGTGAAAAATACTTTCCAGAAGTTATGAAAAAAAAAATTAAAAATATCATATTATTTGCTGATTATAACAAATTTGGTCCTTAAACTTTTGATTGCTATATATTTTGTTTTGAATCTTTTTTTTTATTTCACCCTTTAGAATTTAATTTAATTTGATTTTTATATTAACTTTGGTCCTCATTTCTATGATTGTTATTTGCTTTTCTTTTATTATTTTTTTAATTGAAATTTTTTATCTATCAAATTTGATCCTTATTTTTTTTATTGTTATTTATTTTATTTGAAATAATTTATGAAATTGTAATTATTATTATTTTAATTTCATCATCTTTTAATTTTTTTATCTGTTAGATTTGATCTCTATTATTTTGATTGTTATTTATTTCATTTGAAATAATTTATGAAATTAGATTTTTTTTCTCAATTTTATTTTCATTCAACTTTTTAATTTGTAAGATTTGTTCTTTATTATTTTAATAAACTTGAAAAAAATATTAATAAGTTATTTTCCAGCTCATTTTTCATGACATAACCAAACACTGGAAAATATTTTCCAACTTATTTTCTATGACACTACCAAATATCGGAAAGTAATTCACTTTCTAAAAATCCACTTTCCAAGAAAACTACTTTCCAGCAAATAAACAGAGGCTTAGAATGTTTCTTTCATAACAAACCAATCATGTACTCTATGCTATAAGATGATATAATTTTAGTTATTTCATATATATATTTGATTATATTATCATAAACGTATTTATATATTATCAGCAATGGAGCCTGTCAACATAATTTGTAATAATTGTGAAAGAGAAAACTACAAACTATGAATGAGACTCACGTTTGTAATTAATATATTTTTTTCATAGAAAAATACAATTTCTTTAATATTAATGATAATACATTACTATTACAATTTTTATAATACTCGAATAACGATTAAAAAGGGTGAGACTTGAATCTAATTGAATGAAAATAAACAAGATAACTAAAATAATAATTATTAAAGCTTCGGGTAGCATTTCTTCTCTATTTAAGAACTTTTCAATGAGTTCATGGAGCCTTTCTCTTTTAAGTTGTCCACAAAGACTTTTTTCTATACATGTCTGCGTATCTTCGTCGAGTGGAGCCACAATCATTTCGCTAAATTTCGATTATTATTTTTTTAATTAATTTTTTATATGTTTTTTTATTATTTAGATGTATTAATATCAAAAATAAATTTTAATATATATTATTTTAATATATTTTTATTAAAAATAAATTATACATTTTAAAAAATAATATCTTGAAATCTGTTGCAACCACTTAATAATGAGAGAAAATGTTGGGCAACTAGGCCACATGGATAGAAGAATCCAATAACTTCATCACTTGAGACCACTTCACAATTGCAAGTCTATTTTTTAATCCACGATTGGTCCTTGAATAAACACGCAGCCGACGTTAATAAATAAATAAATAAATAATCTCGAAAACCAAGGATGAAAAACCAAACAAAATCACATGATATAAAACTTACAATTATTTGAATCTCTAAGAACATCGATCTAGGAAACCAAATATGAAATTGTTAAAAAGAAATAAATATATAAGGAGGGAGGGAGGAAGAGGGGTTGTCGTGACATTATATGAATCGTGCAATTAATAGAATTAGTTTATCGTTTCCCGCTGGACTGTCACACACACATCTTCTCATCTCTGGCAAAAATAATATTGACAGGATTTCTCAACGAGTGTGAAAATGGCTCCACTGCCTGCCTCGCACATATCACAAATCTTCTGAGACGTGTCAGTGGAAGACCAGCTTGTACATCTCTGTCTATATCTTCTAGACACCATTAATTCCACATTAAATCGCCTCCTTTCTCTGCCCTACTGCATCTGCCTACGAGACTTGGGCACAATCCATCGACCCCATGCCCTCCACTTCCTTCTTAATTCACGCCAGCGGCGCCAAGCATGTATTATAGTTTTTGTCTCTCTCACGCCTTCCTACCTGACCAAGGTTCACACTATTTAATGCCCCTCCTCCTTTCCTAGTGCTCGATCGACCGAGCTCCCTTTTGGGACCCTCCCTGCTAGCTCACCCTCTCTCGTTCTCTCTCTCAAGGCCAGGCTAGATTGTACGTACGTAGTCATTATTAGCATGGAGAGCCAAAACAAGGCCAGTCTTCCTGTAATGGATGGGCTTGAGAGGAGAGTAGTGGCGAGCCAAAGTGAAGGAGCAAGTACATGTGACTTGCTTCTACGAGTTTTAGCCTTGGTGCTGACTCTGGCTGCTGCTATAGTTCTTGGGGTAGACAAGCAGACGAAGGTTGTTCCGATTAAGATTGTGGATACCTTGCCAGCGATTAACCTTCCTGTCTCTGCAAAGTGGCATTACTTGTCTGCCTTTACGTAAGTTCTCTCTTCCAAGTTAATTATGAAATATATATATATATATATATATTTGGTTTATGTGTTTTTAATTACCATGACCTTGATTTATTATCTATTTTTGCTAACATGAAAGAACAAAATCCTCAACTTACAGAATCTCAGCGGTATGTTGGGATGCCATATAAAGTCTACAAAAATCACATAATAATAGATAAGAGATATAGATATTGTTTTGAAATGAAAAATAAAATAAAATCAATGTAGCGATCGATGATTGGGTTTTAAAACTCGTGAATAATGTCATTAAATTAACTATTTTTTTATAGAATTAATCATGTCTTTTTTTATTATACTTGAATTAGCTCAAATCTTGAATTGACCTATCATGTTACACTTATCTATCAAACCGATCTAAATTTTACACCTTTATTTACACCAATAACTCAAATATTGTACTAATTATAGTTGTGAAGCTCAAGTTAATATGACAGGTTAAGATTTACGACTACGATTAATACAAGATTTGAGTCATTAACGTAAATAGGAGGATGACGGTGACGAGGGCTAGTATGGCCCAGACCTCTTACAAAAACTCATTAATATTATGCCTTTATAAAAAGAATTTATTTGGCGCGGTGGAGCCACCCATCATTTCACTAAAATTATTAAGATTTAATTTCTTGTCTCTCTAGAATAAATTTCCTAGCTCCGTCGTAGAGGACTCAATTGCATAATGATCGTTTGTCGAGTGAGATTTGCGTAAAACAGCCTGGATCTTGAGCAATTCAAGTTGAGTTTCTTTATATATATATATAAAAAAAGAGGCCTTTTTACTGTTTTGGAGAATTATGCGGGGCTAGGCCTTGCCACTTGCGAGCCTGGTGGTCTGCCTCTCATAAATGTGAGCTTCTTAACCTCCTGTCATTTTAAATGTTACGAGCTCGTGACCAGAGAATTTATTCTTATGTTGCATGATGATGATGGTAACAGCACAGTTTTTTTCTTAGAAAGAGTTCCATTTCTTGTTATGATATGAAGATATTAGATCAATCTACGTATATTTTGGATGTGGAGCTACATATATCATACGTACGGGGGTTTTATACGGACCCAAATAGAAATTTACTTTTTTTTTTTTTTTTTTTAAGAATTAGGACAGTGTTTGGCCTTAAATATATATATATGAGCACTATATATACAACCAATTGAAGTGATAGATTTTAGTTAACCTCTATTAATCAAGGATCGTCGTCTACATGCAATATGTTTTACCCGACCACTTTGTGTTTGATAGGTATTCTGTTGCATCAAATGCGATAGCATGTTCGTATGCAGCACTCTCCCTAGTCCTTGCCGTGAGTGGAAAGAAGGGGATAATGTCCATTGTTATCGTTCTTGACCTGCTGATGGTGGCAATGCTGTTTTCTAGTAACGGAGCTGCCTTGGCCATTGGTCTTATGGGTTACCAAGGGAATTCGCATGTGAGGTGGACCAAAGTGTGCCATGTTTTTGGGAGATTTTGCAACCAGGCTGCAGTTTCTATTTCCCTTTCTCTGCTTGGTTCCATCTTGTTCCTCTTGCTCGTCGGCATCACTTCTTTGCGGCTTCACAAGAAATCCAAGTGAAAATCTGGCCCGGACCTTGTTTGTAATCTTATATTATAAAACCCCTTTTAATTCATGTCCTTAATTAATTTCTCTTATGTAATATTGTAGCCCTATATATATAATGCCTCAACTCTCAATGCTTAATTTATAAAAGAATTCCCCCCCCTGGGTGTAAAAGCTCTGGATCTGTGCTTGCATGTGTCAAGATCTCTAGCAGTCAATTAGTGAGTCAACGACCATATAGGGATTGTTGATTGAGTGTTCAGAAACAATTTTATCACAATTGGGCCTAGGAGGCTTAGAAAATTGTTGATCTAGTCCTCCCCATCCATATTGATCTAGTCCTCTGTGTATTGTAGCCCTATGTATTTATGTTAGGACTTAGGATACACTGGGGAATTTTTTAGGTTACAATAATTAAGACGCATAATTTTACAAGGTTAGCTAGCTAGATATATAGACTCAATTAATGTAATTAATATTCCAAGATTTAGCTCGGTCTAGGGGGTACGATTTTCAACTAATCAAATGGAATGGTTGGACTGTCACCTCCATTTGACATTTTTTCATACAAATCAATGTTCAAAAGTTTGAAAATTCAACTCCATTATCCAATCAGATACAAGAACTTGTTGCTATCTGAAAGGCTAGTTTACATATTGTTGATATTGATAGCAAGATTTTATTTTTTTCATGATTATAATGTAAGAAAAAAAAATATGTACTTTTGTAATTGTATAGTTTGTTACACTAATATTGCCGTAGATATCTAAACTAATTTACGCCTACTTTGACCATTCCAACACGAAACTTCAATTCTCTTGATATTAATGTTGTCTTTGTCGATGATTGTAATGTCCCCTTCCCGGCGACTTCCAATCCGAATTTCTTGGTACAACCTCACAATAATATGATAAGAGATTCCTTGGCAATTCCTACGCCAAGAGGTTTAACTCACGATTAATACTTACTAAAATTGCTATATAGCAGGAACATTCTCAGCAAATGTTAAATGTTTTTTAATTAAAAATATATTAAAATGGTCATTTATTAATTTAATCGAAATCATCACCAAAAAAATATTTATTTAATATTTCTTAAAACAGAAGGAATAATTTGTAAAATACATTGAGAAATCTAGGTTAAACTGCAAAAACTAGGAGAGAAGATCAACCATGTCTGGGCGCACTCTACACATGGCCTCAGCTGGCTCTACTCTGCACATGAGTGTGTGCATCTTGTCAGTCATGTCGATGTCCTTTCCATCAACCTTCTCCCACTCGAAGCATTGAATCAACGAGCCCAGTGTTATGGCCATTATTCTCTGTGCCAGCCCCTCCCCGGGACAAGCTCTCCTTCCCATCCCGAAAGGCATATGCGTGTATGCTTCGGATTTCCAGTTTTCAAATCTCTCAGGCTTAAAACTTGTTGGGTCATTCCACAGAGTAGGATCTCTATGAATACCCCACGCATTTGCAAACAGAATTGTACCAGCTGGGACATCGTATCCTCCAATGGTACAGTCTGCAGATGACATATGTGGTGCTAGGAGTGGAACAACTGGATGTAATCGTAAGCTCTCAAGGATGACACTTTGAAGGTAGGGTAGTTTCGAGATATCTGCTTCATCTACCGTGTGGTCTTGACCAATCTGAGTATCCAATTCTTCTCTTGCTTTCCTTTCCACGTCAGGATGGTTCAGCAGATTGCAAACTGCCCATTCTAAAGATGTACTGAGGGTCCTTGTCCCCGCAAGCAACATTATCTGCAGAAGAAATATAGACTCTTAGATACAGAGTTAATCATCTATGATCAGCTAGAGCTAGAAAATGAGATCTGAGGCTAATCAATCACCAGAATAAGCCCTTTAATTATGTCCTCTGTGTAGTATTCCGGTTGAGAATCCTGCAGAGTAAGCAAGTGGTTTATCATGGTATTTCTATCCCTGTCACGTCGATGCTCATCAACCAGTCCTTGCAAGATCAAATCCATCCTCTTACTGAGCCCCACGCACTTCTTCACAAATCCATTATAATCAACACTCTGGAAGATTGGGAACACATCTGCTAGATTTGTCAACCCACCAAGGTCAGCATACTCTTGCATGGTCTCCTTAAACTTTTTTGCCTCCTCAATTAAATTCACATCTTCACCGTAATACCGCTTCCCTGCAATCATTCTCATTACGATATTAAACGTCAGGTCTGTAAACATGGACCTTAAATCTACCTTAGCAAAACCGGTGTTGGAAACCTGCTGAAGTCTGCGTGCTAAGTGCTTGATTTCGTCTCTTCGGATGCCCGAAGAGGAGTTGAGGCGGGACGACGAGAAGATCTCAATTGCGCATATGCGGCGAAGGTTGCGCCAGTGATCACCATAGTTGGCTGAAGCAACCGTGGTGAAGTTGTAATGTAAGTGCTTGCCATTTAGAAAGGGAGGGCGGTTAGCGAAGTTGATGTCGTTCTTGGTGAAGCATTCTTCTGCCAGAGATGGGGAGGATACAAGAATCACGGAGCGGGAACCAAATCGAAGAAAGACGATTGGGCCATATTTTCTTGAGAGATTCTCAAGAGTTCGATGGATGGGTTGTTTGAGAAGATGAAGATGACCGATGATTGGAATAGCTGGCGGGCTTGGTGGGAGATTTTTGCGCTTTTTTCCTGTTGGTAGCAAGAACTTAACGGCAAGGACAAGAAGGAAAAAACCAAAGAGTGAGTATAGATGAGTGTTAGGCATGGCTAGTTCCTGCCTGGTCGCTATGCCTCCAACCTGATGAGTTCGGCCGGTATTTAAGCTGGCTTGTCAAGTTGTATATATTGGACATTGAATTCCTTCCTCGATAATGTGTGGTTTTGTGAGTTTTCTTTTGCGCCTTTTTTGACCATAACTCCCCAGAAGGACCCCAAGTCAAGGGATGGCTGCTTCCTAAGCTTTTAAAAATCAAATGTGTTGTTGATATCCATATTTTCAATTCCGTTTCGTTTCCGTTGGAATAACTGAAATATTTCGTATGAATTTAAAAAATTAGAAGAGAATAATATTTTAAATCTTGATTTATTCTGGATTTTTTAGATAAATTTTGATTAAAATATTCTGGTTTCATTTTATATGTTCTCTTTTTGATCTTGAAAATCCATTAAATTAAATCCAAACTTCAACTTATTTTAACCAAAACAAATCGTAAAAATACCATATAAATATTAATAACTTCATTTTCAACTACAAAACAATTTTTAATCAATCTAAAAAAAATCAAACAAAACAACAATAATAATAAATTTACGATCCTGATCTATTTTTTTGACACGGTCAAAGAGCAAATTCATCTTCTTTGAACTATCCTCTCCTAACAAACCTTTATTAACACCAATAATTATTTCATTCCTTTGGTTGAATAAAACATGAATTGCATATTTTTTTTTATAAAATGTTAAGAAATAAAAAAATCACTCCATTAATATCACAATAAAAATATATTTTGCAATACGATTATAATATAGAAAAATCATTTTTCATTTTGGTTTTTGCTTTAAAACCAAAATATTTCATTTTAATTAAAAAAATTAAACATTTATCACAATAGAATGGACAACCTTTATCGAGTTATGTAGTTATAAGATGACATTTTCATCGAAAAAGAACTCCAAGCTGTAGCTGTCATTTAGCTCCATTGATTCGTTTTGATTTTGGGTATAAAGGACTTTATGTTGGATTCTTACAGATCTTTTTTCAAAAAGATCTGACAATGCCATGGTCGGCTCTAGATCGATGAATTCTTTCACTATTCCTAATTTAAGCAAATGATGTATGAACACCATATATCCAGTCTTTCAGATGCCATGAGTTAGTAGCCTAGCCAACAAGTATGACTACTGAATCCACAGTAAATTAAGGAGATAAATATGAAGAATGCTAAATTTTATTGCAGAAAATGAAAGGAAAAGGAAAAACAAAGACAGAAGATGAGTTACAGCTACGTTATTCTTCAATCTTTGGCCCCTTTGAATTTCTTGCCTGAGGTTCTGTCCTGTCCATCTTTCTTTGTTTCTTGTTCCTAATTCATTTTCTCGTCTTGGAATTATTATCCTTTTGGTTGGTCAATCACGTATATAAGTTGTTATTTAAGGATATCATGTATGTAACACATAGACTCCTTTTGCCCTCACATTACCCAGGAATTTGCAGTACATGGACTCCTTTTTACTCAAGTTTGGACTTCTACAAAATGAAGTTTGGTCCATTCTTCGTGTCCCAGACTTCATCTCTTCTTAATTAATTTTATGCATAACATATCTCAACTTCTTTGATTTCTTAGGCCAAAAGAGACCTCCTCAAAGGCAAAAAGGCCGCAAGCCGCAAGAGAGATGATTGTTGGTGGAACAACTGCATCCATTAAGTCACTTAAAAAGGAGGTAAGAACATTGGAGAGGCTGAAGAGGCAAAAGGATTCATCAAATAGTTGGAATTCGTCAATAAATATAACGGTCTCTAGTACTGAGGTCTCCATTTTCAGGATTCAGGCAATGGCTAGACAAGGTCTGGTGAAAAGAATTCTCAGGATCTTCCAAAAGAACAAGTCTGAAATTTTGGATGCAAATGGAGTCCGCAAGTACTGAAATTAACTGTCACAGCAACTACTTACTCATGGCAATGCCATGTTTAACAAATATTTCATTAGATGTATCATTGGTGAGGAAAGGGTACTGAACAAAAAGAAGAGAGGATTTTCATGTTAACAAATATTTCACACTTTTTGAATGTATGAGTTTTTACGCCTTGTTTTTTTTATGCATGTATGTCTGTGCGAGCACGTGTGGATGAAGATTAGAGCTTTTTGAAAATGTAGTTATGATTATTTTTTAAAGTAATATAATTTTTTTAAGTTTGTTTTAAACATGGTTGAGAGAGAAATGAGTTCAATTTTGCATAACATCATTTTTTAATAGACTACTACGTACATCCACTTAGCTGGAATCGGATTATTATTTAAAAAAATTTTAAAAAAAAATTATTAAGAATATGGAGATTTTTTTGACATGATGATCTTGAAACCTGTTAACTCGGTTTTTTGTCTAACTTGAATTTTGAATTAAACCATCTAGAAGCTGATCTAAAGTGAATCATTAAATTTAATGGGTTCAAAAACAACTTAGATAAGCGGTAAAAACATGACATAACTTTTAAAAAAACTTTAAGATGCTATTTTTTTTTAATATTAAGATAATATCAGATTGGATCGACCTTGGTCACCCTGCGACTTGGATTATGGACTTCAATGGATTTAAAACTTTGTTATTTTGTAAATTATTTTTATTTAATTTTATGATAAATTAGATGCTTTTAAATCGAGTACCAACTCTAAAAAAAACATTTATTTAAGATCGTGATATATAAAATAGAAAAAAATAAAAAATGAATTTTATTTTTCAACCAATCCAATATTGAAGAAGAGTGAAATAAAAAATAATTAGAAAAATTAAAGGACCGAAAACTAAAAAAAACAAAACATATCGGGTTTGATGGATAAATCAGTGAATCGGGTAACCCAGGTCAACATGTCAAATCCGCAAACTGGGTAATGGACTCTATTAGGATTAATAACTTGTTTTATTCTAAACTATTATTTATTTAACTATATGATAACAAAAATAAACAATCATAAAATTGAGCGTCAAACTAATACTAAGACTTTTTTTTAAGATTACAATAACATCTTAGAAAATTATGGAACTCAATTCTCAATCAGCCAAATATCGAAAGATGAAATAAAAAAAATAAATTTAAAAAAAAAAGTTAAACTCGTCAACAGTCATATGGACTTTCTAAAATTTAATAACATGTTTTGTTCCAAAACTATTTTTTTAACTATATGATAAAAAAAAAAAAACACGATCACATAATCGAGTTCAATAAAAAAAAGGTATCCCGCCAAACCTGCGAACCGGGGCAACCAAGGTTACCTCGTCAAATTCACAAACCGAGTCAGTAACTCCAAAAGCTTTAATAATGCAGTTTTTTTTTAAAATAATTTTTTATTTAACTAAACTTTTTAAAAAATAGATCATATTGTGATGCTGAGATATTTTTCTGATACCAACCCGATGTTGAGATATTTCTTTGATACCGCGATAACCATATAAAAAACAGATTAAAATATATTATCAACTCTAAATCCCTATAAATGCATCATATAAGAACTAAATAAAAAAATTCAAAAGTCAAAGGGAAAAAAAGGCGTCAAAATGCAAATGAAAAAAAAAAAAACATTATGGATTACTATTGTAATCCACAGTGCTAATGGGTGTGGGAAAACTATATTTTCACTTTTTATTTAACTAATATTTTTAAAAAATAGATAATATCGCGATACTGTGATTTTTTTTTATGCTAACCTAATGCTTGAATATTTTTTTGATACCATGATAACCAATAAAAAGACAAATTAAAATAAATTATCAACTCTAAATCTTTATAAATACATCATGTACAAGAACTAAATTTAAGAAAATCAATAACCAAAGGAAAACAAAGGGGTCAAAATAAAAAAAAAAAAATACCACTTATTATTATTGTAATCCACAGCTTATTATTATTGTAATTCACAGTGCTAAAATGTGTGGAAAAATAATGTTTTCCCTCTGTACCTCTAGCTGTATACTTTACATAAGCAATGTTAGTTAGGTTGATTTCTGAAGCCTTATAAATCAGTTATGAGATTTCTTTTATCAGGATGTGGTTAGGAAGCATAGCAGAATGAATATTTGTTGACTGTACTGCAAGAAACATTTGGAGGTCAAAGGTTTTTTTCAAATATGGGAGAACTGGCTTGATCCTCTCAATCATGCAATTGCTACTTGCCCTAATGCTACATGTTCTTCCTCTTGTTTATGTTCTTTTCTTCCCGACCTAAATCAAATTGGATCATCAATTTGATAAGTCAATCAGTTCATTGAAAACCTAATTGGATCGAACAGGCAATGTATTATCCAATTTAACTGAAAACTAATTAGGCTCCAAATTCTGGGTTATCTAAATCTAAACTACTAGCCATCTGATATGCTCGTAATTCCACTGCCTTGCACTGTGGCTTATTGTTAAAAAATAAAAGTCAAACCAGTCCCTTGAGCTTCAGTGCCTTCTTTCATCTTTTTTTCCCTTTTCGAAGAAATGAAATCCCTATTTTTCCACCTCACCTGCCATCAAAAAACAAGCAAACAAAAAAAAAATCACCCAAGCAGTCACAAATGCGGTTCTGCCAATAGACTGGCACAAAAAGGCCTCCAGGCTTTACTGCAACTCTTTATAACATTCTTCACTTCTGAAGAACAAGAAAATTGCTTGAATACCATATACAAGACACACAAGCTCATGTCATTCTCGGCAATATTGATTATACAGCATTGGCATTCAGGCAGAGGATATTATTTACAATAGAAGCAGAAAATCTAACTGGCAAGACAAGGAGGAAACGAAGCAAAATTAGAATAGAATCTGCGACGAGGGACATCCATAAATGCTGTACCGCCAGGTTCATCTGAGATATAAACTAGAAGCTACAAAATTGTCTCTTGAACATGGAGATCGAATGAATATCCTACAAAACAATCTAGTCTGAAACTTTCTTTGGTTCCTCCAATCGATTCTGAATTTAGAAAATTACTGTATGAACATTGATTCTTAACGTACTGTTATGAAAGATAACAAATTTTTTGTTACAAGTCCAGAGATGCTAACAATTGAGCTCCAGCTTGGTCCTGCATAAAGAGGTGATTATTGAATTGCTGCTCCCAGAGTTCTGACACGGTTGTTTCTCTCTTAAGGTTCATATTTCCATGCTCAATTGTCCATGTCCTAGACATTTTAGCATGGGATTTCTTCCTTAATTGCTAGGTCTTCCAAATTTACTTTCGCCTCCACGCCCATGTTTGGTAGACCATTAACCATTGCAGGAATGCCAGATTTTAATACAGCAGCTAGTGCCTGATTGATCAGATAATAACAAGGACAAGCAGGGTAAACTAAGATCCCAATCCTCATACTACAAGAAAAACATGTGTGTGCGCGCGTGTGTGAGTAACTTGACCCTTTAAAATAAATGCACAAAATATCAGAAAATACTGTACCTTCCTATTTTCCTCTTTCTGGTGTTTGACAATAGCCATAGGCCATTCATTTACTAACTTCTGAAGTTCAACCACCATACCTGACTTCTTGGTGTCAGGTAATGTCTGCATCCAAGGAAACTGACTTGGATCAACAGTGGTGCCATACAAAAACAAGTTGGAAATCTATTTTTCATTGTATTCTAGCTAAGAAAGTACAAAAAACCTCTCTCGCTGCGTTAACACTTTTCAATATTATTTTCCCTGATGCATAAGAATGCATCTAACCTTATGATGTTCAGTTGAACCAAAATTTAAACTGCTTAAATTGCTGTTGAGGTTTTTAATTGATCTATGTCAATTTAGGAATCCATGACAGCTAGCAGACTTACCAACCAAGCAGCTTTAGCTTCAACTATTGTTAAACAGCCCTTCCTTTTGGTAGAAGAAAAATAAAAAATACTCCCAGCAAGGAGAAACTGAGTGGATATGGGTCTACAGTTACCGATACAAACTATGAACAATGATAGGCACCTGATCAAGGACTTGAATAACAGCAGCAGCATCCAGAGGCTTGCCTTCTAGTATTAAACCCTGAAAAAAACAGCACCATTCAAGAACTTCAGAGAAAGTTTTCCCTCCAGAAATATCCATGCATCAGTGTAATTTTGCCAAGAATGATGAATTCACAGAGTGATCACATTGCACTTGACCTATCAAATAAATCTTGATACTGGACTATGCATGCGAAAAAGATACAGAAGGTTGATTACCTTAGCACATGAAAACGCACTCACAAGAGTGTGCTGCTTCATCGACTCGGATCTAACCTTCTCAGTTTTCCATAATGATTCGGTATCTCCTGTAAAATATGAACTTCAGATTCTATATAAAAATGATATTTAATTCTGGGCTTCAGAGAATGTATTATTCTCAAATCTCAACCAAAGGAAAACAGAGGTTTGACTGCATTGAGATTGTTCTCTGACAAAAACCTCTTTGTAAGAGATGATATTCAGACTCCAGACACAAACAAGAGAATGTTTCTATAAAGAAATTCTCTCATGCTAACGAGCTGACAAAACCATACTATAGCATGAGAAAATTAAGACATGAGCATCTGTACTCTGAACATATGCACCTGCACATATGCACCCACCCTAGATTGATTTGTATTTTGTCCTGGCCCTTAGTAAAATAGAGGAAGAAAGACCCTAGCTCAATGTATGAGCAAATAAAACCAAAGCCTAGAGTTCATGGCTAGGGAAATATCTCAACTACAACCTCCCATCCTCAAAGACATCCCAATAACGGCAAGGAACAAACATAAATCACAGAACAAACAAACAGAGGCAGGCCTCACAAACAGCAAGCAATATTTATTACAAAACTGGAAGACAGAACAATTAATCTATACTAGTAATAAACAAGGGAAGTGCATGATAAAATGCATTCTGAAAATCCATCTACTTTCTAAAAATATCAACAAAGGAGTTGGTATTTCAAGCTGGAATCCTTACCAACAATCACAGTGACCACAAAAATTGATGGCAAGTGGATGAAAAACATAGGCAATTATTTGAAAAAGGAGAAGTAAGAGATGTAGAGACCTCTTTTGGCAGCAAAATCCATCCATAGGTCAAATGCATGTCTGCGCAGTTTTACCCCAGCCTTGAGAAACTTTCTTGAATACTTAGAAATCAACTCCCAATTATCAGAATTGTAACAGATGCTGCAATTGTTAAATCCAAATAAGTTAGTGAAATCATTGTTGGAAGAGCACTAGAGCAACATAATACTCTTGCACAGACAAGATTCTTTAAGTAACGTCCAAAATATTTTTGATCAAAGAATGTGTAATGGTACAGATCCAAGAACAATTGCACAGTTTTAAATTCACTAATACTGAATCATAATCTAGAAACGTTAATATGGAAAAGTATTTTAGACTCGAGGGGTTGTTGAGGTGCTAGCCCTTCAGATTGCAGGATGATCAAACTTGAAATGTACATTTTCTTTGGAGATCTAGTCTTTTCCTATTTGGGGTTAATGGCTCAATTTTTCCTTATATAATGAGGCATTTCACCAATCTGTCCTTATATCCCTAATTGAGCCAATTTTATCCTTGAATATACATTGAGTTTCTAATCTATCCTTCTGATGAGATTTTCAAGCCAACTCATTGGAATTAGTACAAATTACTTGAAGATCTCATCAGAATGATAGATTAGAAACTTAACATATATTCAAGGATAAAATTGGCTCAATTAGGGGTTTAAAGACAAATTATAGAAATACCCCATTACATAAGGACAGATTGAGCCATTAACCCTTCCTATTTGAGTATAAATCAACAAAACTATTTTTATTTCGTAGCATTTGGAGTTTACATCACAAAAAAAAGAAGAAACAAGCTATAACAAATCCAAAATTATGCACCTGGAAACAAGATCCGCGGTACTGGGCTGTAATGGGATGTGATTCCTTTCCAGAAGTTTCATTACTTCAACCATGAGTTTGACATCATTATGATGCTTAGCATACAACTGCAGAACAAAAATACCAATCATTTAACAAAAAAAAAGAAAAAAGAAATACATGAAGAACAAGAAAATCTGACAACTTAATAGAAGAGTACCAGCAAATGGTTAGCAGATGCAACACTTGGAGTCAGTCCATACATATTATGATTCCACAAGGCCTTCTTTCCTGCATCATTCTACCATGCTTAAAATCCTAGCAAGTTCACAGTTCCAAACACCAAAACAAAACACAAATTTTTGCTACATGGCTTGAAAGGTTATATGTAACTAATAAAAGCAAATCTAATAATTCGAAAATAAAAAAGCAGACTAAAGAAATTCAGCATACACCTACCGAAGTCAACAGCACCCAAACGAGCACATGCTTTAGTAACTTCGCGGCAAAGATTGCAATTAAAATTGTCATGAATTCGAAGATTTGACAATCTCTGCATACCAAATACACACGTTAACAAAAAATTCAAAACCCATTAACCAAAAATCTCTAGTTACAACAAAAGGTGCTGCAAGATTAGCCACTAACAAATCTTCGGAGATTTTGCAAAGCATCAAAAAGAAGCTTAATATCCTCACGGGTCTTGCAATTCTCAATCAATGACCACAACCATGCATTCGGCGCCATTGTGCGTCTAACATTCACCGAGTCAATAATATCATCATAAATCTTCTTCACAGCCTCTGTCATTCAACAACACAAACCAATCATCACTAGAAAAAAAATAATTAAAACTTCAAATTTAACTAAATTTTACATATACATAAAAAAATATATATTAATTCAACAAACCTGTTGCAGTGCTCTCTCCACCACTCGCAGTACAAAACGAACCCTTTGATGTCCTAGAGTACATTAGATCTCGCACCGTTGCGAAACAATAATTTCCTGTAAAAATTTTATTTACACCATATGACAAACAAATAAATAAATAAAATCAAAATCAAAATTGAGCAAAAAATAAAATAAAAAAATACGATGCCTTAATAACATTTATTCCCCAATTTTATTATTAATTTTCTCAGAAACCAAAAGGAATAGGAAAAAATCCTTCTCATAACAAGCAAAAATACCAGAAAAAAGAAAATAAATAAATAAGTAAATGCGAAATCACTAAAGAGTACCTGAGGAGGGGAGGGAGCGCGAGGAGTAAGAGTGGAGGCTTTGACATTGAGAATAGATGATTAATTTGTGATCTGAGGGTACTGAGTTGAGGAGAATTTGAGGCTTTAAAATCCTGGTGAGTCCACGCGCGTTTGATAGGACTTGCATCGTTTCTGTGGAATCGAGATGAGCTGGTGACTGTGAGTGTGAGTGTTAGTGTGAGTTACGAGTTTTGAGTGAGTGGACTCGGCGGTTTGCGGAGCGAGGGAGCTGATGTCTCAGGGTAGGGAAAAATGATCGAGAGGGTTTAGAAGGGGAGAAGAGAGGGTTTTGCTTATGTGGTACGGCTGTGTAGTTTGGCTCCCTGCACTCGTGAGCTTGGAAAGAAAAACTATTGCGGTTAATTAGGTTCTGTTCGGAATTATGTATTTAGTTATATTTTTTAAAGTATTTTTATTTTGAGATGTATTAAAATAATAATTTATTTATTTTAAAAATTTATTTTAAAATAATTTTAAAATATTAAAAAAATTAATTTAAAATAAAAAAATTAATTTTTTTAAAAACACGATATCACCACAAAAATAAACACCCTTAAAGCGATTAATATTAAGTTTATATTTATTTTAGTAAGAAAAGCTAATTATTGCACACACAATGTCGTGGTTAATATAAAAAATATCTAAGTGTTGTTAATGTATTTTTTAGCAGAAAAAAATTAAACTACATGAGAATTGACTTGATGTGACCTGGTCAATTTTATAAATTTAAAGACAAACTATATACCCAATAAAAATATAGTTCGACTCAAAGACAACATCATTTTTAAAATATTGAAACAACTCAGGTTAACCTGCAAAATTCGTTGAAACCTTGATAACCTTATAGAAAGCCAATAAAAAAAATATTAAACTCAATTATCAATCAACTTAATGTTAAAAAATGAAATGAAAATAAAAATCAACTAAAAAAATAAACCAAGTTAACTCAAGTTAACTTATAAAACATAGGTCATAAGACAATAATAATTCTATAGAAATTAAATCGAAATAAATTATGAAGCTCAATTTTCAATCAAAATAATGTTTAAGGATTGAATTAAAAAAATCAATTAAAAAATGACACAAAAAACCACTCAAGTGAACCGACAAACTTGCGACCAAGGTCATGAGATCAAAATAACTTCGAAAAACACAAACTAAAATAAATTATAAAATTTAATTCTCAATCAATCTGATATTGTGGAATGACATTGAAAGAAATTCAACTAGAAAAAAGAAAAAAAGAAAACATGAGTCAATCAGCCTAACCGCGTCTCGGGTCATAAGATTATGATAATCTTATAAAAAGTAAATGAAAAAAATAATATAAAACTCAATTCCAAATCAACTCAATATTGAAGGATTAAATTGAAAAAAAAGTTAAATAAAATAAAAGATAAAAATAAAATCAAGTCAACCTAGTTAACTTGTCAAATCCAAGTTAGAAGACCAAGATAACTTCATAAAAAATAAAAAATAAAATATAAAGTTCAAATCTCAATCAACCTAATATTAAAAGATTAAATTTTAAAAAATATATATTCAATGAATAAAAAGGACAAAAAAAAACACGAGTCAACTTGGCTAACCCATAAAACTCGCGACCCTGACCATGATAACCTCATAAAAAGCAAATCAAGAAAACAATTATGAACCCAATTATTAATCATTCGGTGCAGTTTTGTTTTTAAAATAGTTTTTTTTTAATATATAAATTTAAGATAAAAAAAATATTGAACCTAGTTGAGTTCATGACCCGGATCACAAGTTTGACAAGTTAAGCCACAACACCCGAGTTATTATTTTTTTCTAATATTTTTTTAATAAATATTTTTTTAAAATAATTTTTAAATTAATATCCCTCCTCTGTGATTTCTTTTTGCTCATTTAACCTTTTTTGATAGATTTTTTTTTTTGGTGTTGTGTATTTAATTTTTGAAAAGATTGTTTTGATTCATCTATAATTTTTTTTAATCTTTTGTATGGATGGACTTTATTTTTGAAAATAAAAAATGTTTATTTTTATATAATATTTTTAATATATGCAATCTTGCATAATATTTTTTTTTCTTTTATTTTATTCAATCAATTTAATATGTGTCTATTTCTATTATCGATTGATTAAAAAAAAATCATGTTAATAAATAAATGTAGCAAACACAACTTGATAAATATCTTATCTTACAAGATTAAATATCTTGATCTATATATGACTCTTTATTTTTTCAATTTTATTTTTAGTTATCGTTAACGCTAAAGCATGTGGTGTTTTTACTATAGACAAAACACTATGTTGCATTGTTCACGCATTCACAAATTATTATTCACTTACTGTATATTTTCATTTTTCATTTTAGTCCTCAAACTTTTATTCTTGATGATTTGACCCTAAATTGAAAGTCAATTGCTTATGATTTTTTAGGCGAAGGCAACATAGAAAGAATGAGGATCTAAATGAAAAATACAGCCAAAATGGGTGGTGTGGCCAATATTTTTTTTTAAATACACTTTGGTCTTAAGCTTTACAAATAATATAATTTAGGTCTCTTTTAACGTCTAAGATTTAATTTCACTCCAAAACTTTATTTTTCTTATATTTTAATCTCTAGTTAGAGAGGAGAGAGAGAGAGACTTGTTGGATTCTATCATTATAGAAGAAAATTGATGTTTACAATGATTCCAGCCACCAAAATTATCTATCTTGATACCAACGGGTTGCATTCAGTAAGAGGGGTTCAACCTAGTTGTTTTTAAGCCTTATAATTGCCTAAAAAAAGATCTAAACTCAAGAAGTGTTTTTGTTTTAGGTTTGTTTTATGGGTTTTTAGGTTTATTTATGGATATTTGTGGGTTTATCAAGGTGTTTAAGGTCTTTTCTAGGAGTTTCAAGTTTAAAATGGGTTAAAAATTGGGTTTCTATGGAAAAAAAACCAAGAACCCCAGTTTTTTGGCCACTATAATAGTTGAAATTTGGGTAATTCCAACAACGCGTCGTATGTTTTATTTTTTTTAAAGAAAAATCGGGGCAGATGACTTCAGCTTTTAAAAAATATTTAAAGGCTAGGGCGCGTGAGCCACCCTTGCAAGCCAATACACAGGCTCTATCCTTATGGGTCAGGTGCCTAGCCCAACTTACCAAACCCAACAACACCTGGCCTGTTTTTTTTTTAAAAAAATGTTTTTTTTGTTTTCAATTAATAATTTTTTATGCCTTTTTAAAATAATTTTTAAATTTATATTTTAATTAATACCCCTCTCTATGAGTTTTTTTGGCTTATTTAGCCTTTTATAAGTAGCAGTTATTTTTTAATTATATAGTGTGTATTTAAGTTTTTAAAGGGTTAGTATGATTCATATATATTTTTTTTTTGCATTTTATATAAATTTAA
Source organism: Populus trichocarpa (assembly GCF_000002775.5). Taxonomy (NCBI): domain Eukaryota; kingdom Viridiplantae; phylum Streptophyta; class Magnoliopsida; order Malpighiales; family Salicaceae; genus Populus; species Populus trichocarpa. The sequence continues at coordinate 15,019,745 of NC_037292.2, forward strand.
TTTAACTTTTTTAAAAATAAAGATAAAAATTATTTTTGGATAATATTTAAGAGGTTAGTATGATTCATATATACCTTATTTTTATATTTTAGAAATGTAAAAAAACACTTTGAAAATGTCCCGCAACGAATCGAAGGTCAAATGGCTAGTATTATACAACACCAGAAGATTCAACAAGATGACACAATCAGGAGGAGTACATAACAGGAACCAATGTTTTGGTTTGTTTGTGTATAAAGAGAAGTTTACATGAACCCAGAGACTCAATAACTGGGTTCCGACTCCCAATATTGGAGGAAGAATAACTTGAGAGAAGTTTCTGAGGCACCCAGATGCCACTTCTGAATCGTTTTGCAATAGAACAGAATTAGTAAACAATTTGCCAGCATTCAAAATGGTCGAATACACGTAAAAATATCCAGCATGGTTCACATGCAAGCAACCAATGCTCCTACGAGGCTGGATGCATTTTGCCAAGCCTAATCATTGAGGTAGAACTGGAGGTGCAATTGTTCGGGTATTGTATGATTTGCAGTGGCTGCATTTCTGCCCGATTATGTGGAAATAAACTTCGGTAGTGTCGTTGCAGTCGTTACATAGGATCCAGACCTGCAAATTCACATACATACCAACTCCGGTGAGTTTATTACCGCAATACTGATGTGTGTTTAGTCATATGAAACGAACCTGGTTGGAATGTCTGCAAAAGTTTTTAATGCTAATGAAAAAGAAAAACGCCTAGCTATCATCTTTTTCGACGCGTTGGAAACTTCATACAACTTTATCGAAACCTTTTCCTAATAATGATGACTACATGATGAGTAAAATGCCCAAAGCCATAGCCATACTCAATCTTAGCTTCACATCATACCGCCCGTCGATTCAACATCATAGTTCACAAGCAGGTAGCTTGACTTGTGCCGTGGCAATGTTTAAATGCAATTGAATAAAGGGTAAAATAACAGACAAAATGAATATGTAACACCAGGTTGGCTTAAAAGAATGAAAAGCAGGCGCGCACCTTCCTGTGGCTGTAATCCTCGGGCATGACAGTTGCTTCTATCTGACAACATATGTTGATAACAAATCAGTATCTGACAACATATAGTGTTATAGCAAGCAAGTCAGAGAAGATTAACTAAAACTAGCAGTCCAGCATCCATGTTTAAGCTCAAATTTAATAGTAACTTACCTCCTCATCTATTCTCTCCCAGGTTTTAGACATGTCAATTATAGACTTGGAGCATATGGGACAGCAGTATCTGGTGAATGTTATCAATTCAATCAGAAACCAATTTTTGACATGTACATCACTAGAGAAAAAAACATAAGAACTGAAGGCCACTTACTTGTCACGCTTTATCATCTCATCGTAGCATTCACCATGCATAGTGTGCCCGCATTTCATTACAGTAGTTTCTTTTAGTGAATCAAATAAATACTACAGAAAAAAGGACGGAAATATCAGTTTTATATATAAAAAAAAAATTACTTCTTCACACAATTAAGGCAATTATAATAACAACCTCATAACATATGGGGCAATGATGACGCATAGAGTTCTCCACACACAAATGATTATCAAGAAGAGATGTTGCATAGCAAGAACCTGCACACTTGTCAAACATAATTGGTATTCAAGATTTGAAAATGGAAAACAGAAAGCTTTAAAACCATATCCATGTAATCTATAGATAGACGAAAATCAAAACTCTTGACAAAGAGCTTACATCAGCAGAGGTATAAAAGAGAGGTTGGGAGGCATATTGTTTTTGTAAAGGTTATGTGCTTATGTGCATACCAACAAGGAAAAAAATATCAAACATGGTAACCAATTGCATGCTGAGGTGATGAGATTCCAACTGTTGGGAACAACAAAGCCAAAAGGTAGTGAATGCATACCACACTTCTTGCAGTGAAAATAATTTTCGCGACCACCAACTCTGTTTTTGATGAAGAACAAACACAGAAGTTTAGTCTTGTGACTTCCTTAAACAATTTTTCAGAAGAAAGAAACAGGATAAACTGATCAAACAAGCTTACTCACCTACAGATCCCACAATCATCACAATGGAACTGTCCTTTTGCGGTCTGCAATGAACATACCAGATCAAGTTAGCATCAACTACAAATGTTAAACAAGTACCGTTCATCAAAAATCAAATAACAACCAAGTAATAAGATGGTAAAAGAGGTAACTCAATAGCAATAAAGAAGCGAATGTTCTGACAGTAAAGAATCAATATCTAATAGACCAAAGCTGAGAAATCAATTTCAGAAGGTAAAATTACATCATCATCAAAGAATTTGCAAATTTCGCAGAAATATTCCCCCATATTTACGCCACAGTTCGTGCAAACTTGAGCAACCTGGAACACAATTGAAATCGGATAATGTATCAAATACAATCAAGATCAGAAAAGAAAAGAAAAACCCAACAAGATAACTTTCAATTACAAATCCAGAAATATACATACTGGCTGTTCTGTGTCACAAACTGCACATATAACCTGAAACATCAATACAAACCACATCTCTCACATCAATGCTAAGTCATAAACCAGTAGCTTAAGAAAATAAAAAAACATGCATCGCAAAACAAAATTTGCGAGCAACAAACTAAGGTTATACAGCATACTTGTTTGACATCATATCGATTGAGCTCATGACGATCGCAGAAGTTCTTCAACATATTCTGATAAATCAAAGATACCAAATAACCCCGAATCAATACGAATATTTAACAGTTTCAAGCTTAAAGGACAAGAAGAGACAAGAATATTGCTCTAGAAGAATCAAAGAAGAAATGATACAAGAGTAGCATATTAATTAAACTTTCAAACTAAAGAAGGAAGAACAAGATAGAGAAAATCTTGCTGCAAAAGCTCCAAGAAAGACAATCCAGATCAAGAAAATGTATAAAGATAGAAACATTGAGCCCAACAAAGAAGATATAATATTATAATACCGTGGCCTCGTTGTGACAGTGGCGACAAGTGAAAATCTCGTTGCAACATGGAGCCCGAATCTGGCACCTTCTCCTGTAGTGTTGGCATCTACAAAAAAAGAAAATTTAACATCGAGAAACGAATACCAAGCTAAGAGATGGAAGAAGGGGAATGAAACTACAAGAAAAGTATGAGGAAACATCAAGAAATGAGAGAAGGGGGAGAGAGAAAAGGCACCCGTAACCCATCTTTCCAAAATCAAGACGTTCATTGGAAACAGGAGTGGATTCCATGAGTTATGGAGGAATGGATGAGAGGATAAAAAAATGAAGAAGTAGAGAGAAAGAGGAAGGAAAGACCAGGGGTGCACAAAGGACTTTCCTGATTTGAGAAGGATGGGATGGTCTTGTCTTTATCCTCAAAATAGCAGCAATCGCAAAAAAGCCACCCCGCCAGCAATTTGCAACGAGAAATATAATCTTTTTTTTTTTTTAAGTGATCCACTGATACTTTTCCTGTCCTTTTCTTTTAATGGCAAAAATATTCAGACATTAGCTTCAACCAGATTATCAGAGAAGGTTAACAAATATATATTCAAGGTATTAGCTTCAACGTACCAGATTATTAGCCAGAAATTGTGAGTCAGACAATAATTTTTTAAAATATTACGACAGTGACATGTTGGCCTACATTTCTTATATAAAATATTAGAATAATATTATACGATTCAATGGGTTGATTTTCTTATAATATTATACTTTTTTTTAATATAAAAAAAGTCGATTGGATAGATGTAGAAGTAACTCATCAAGAAAATCTAAATCCAACTCACTTGTTGATGGATAGATAATATAATAAATGGTGATTTCGCTTCATGGAAATAAAAAAGTGTCGACAACCACTTATAATAATGTAGAAAATAAATTAGAGAAGTATAGTTTAATTGGATATATTTTGAGTTTATTTTCTAAAAATCACCTGTTCTAGTATTATAAATTTTAAAGCCACTTGAGACTTATATAATCGTTAATTTCATGGTTTTAAAAAATTAGTTAAGGTGCGGATAAACTTATCCGGATACTTATAATTAAAAAAATAAAAAAAATAAAAACAACAATCACTATATATAGAAAAATTTTGATAACTATCCATGAAAATCATCAAGCACATATAATGGGGCATGTTAGGCCACTTGGAGGAGAGAGGAGAAGGAAGGGGATAAGGTGGGGCTGCCAACGGGTGGTGACTTTATACAAAGCAACACGCGCCGCAGCATGGACCAATTGGAAATCACTACAACTAGCACAAAAAGGCAGCGGGCATTTTCACATACATATCTTCCCCCTTTCGTGGGAGAGGCGGAGGGAGTCTATGTTTATCATTCGGTGCAGTTTCGTTTTTAAAATAGTTTTTTTTTAATATATTATAATGATTTTTTTATATTATTATATTAAAATAATAAAAAAATACTAAAAAGACATCAATTTAATAATTTTTCAAGTTAAAAACACTTTTAAAAAGTACTATAAAATTAAAGCAGAAACATTGAGTTCTCAAACAACAAGTTATGAAGTAACCTTTCATTTAAAAAAATATTAAAATAATTTTTTTTTAGTTTTTTTATTTTTTGATATTAACATCTTAAAATCATCAAATAACACTAAAAAAATATTAATTTGATATCTTTAATAATTAAAAGCTGCTTTACAAAAAGCATTCAAAAACAAAAGCATAATCACAACCTAAATCCATCTAAAACCATTGAGTTCTGCAAATAAAAAATTATGAAAAAAATATTATTTTTCAGTATTATGTTTTAACATAAAAATAAGATTAATGGGTGGTTAACATTGGAACATAAAAAAATAAGATTTTTTGTTAAAATATTTTTTTAATTTCTACTAATATAGATTAAGCTTCCAAACAAAAAGGTTTAAGAAAATCCCTTTACATTTAAGTTAATACATTTAGGAAAATCTTCCCTTTTAAAATCTCTTTTCCATTAAAACCTTGACTGTAATGATGAAATAAATCAGCTTAATCTTAATAAAAAAAAATATATGTGACTTAATTAAGTATAAAGCTAAAATTTGTGTGGAAAATATTGTTTCTCCACACCCATTAGTACTGTGAATTACAATAGTAATCAACACTGTTTTTTATTTCTTTGCATTTTGACCCTTTTTTTCTTTTGGTTATTGATTTTTTAATTTAATCTTTATATAATTGCTTTTTTAATTGTTTTTTTTAATTCACTTTTCTTCAATATTGGGTTGGATGAGAGATAGAATTCATGATTTATTTTTTATTCTATCTATTGGGTTATCACGATCTCAAATAAATGTTTTTTTTTTAGGGTTGATGTTCGATTTTGCAAGCATCTAATGTTATTATAAATAAAAATAAAAATAATTTACAAAAAAACAAAGTTATTAAACTCATTGAAATCCATAACTCAGGTTGCAGGGTGACCGAGATTGATCCAATTTGACATTATCTTAATATTAAAAAAGATTATTGTTTTAAATTTTTTTCAAGACAAAAAATTTTAAAACTCATAAATCTTTAACATGGTGGTGTAAAAATCAAGGTTTTTAACTCACTTCCAAGTTATTCATTTTAATTATAACACTTAATTATTGATTTTAATAATTATATAATTTTATTATGTTATTTCAAGTTTACGAGTAATATCAATTATTACATATAAAAACACACAAAATACATTTTTATCTTATTCTTAAAAGTATTTAAGAGCACAATTATATCCTAGTGTGATGTTTATGTGCGGGGGTAAATAAACACATTATAAATATATTTTTTTTTAAATTCCAAGTCAAATTTTTTTTTATCAAGATTACAACTCCAACATCAACTAGAATTCATTGATTTTTTTTTCTTAAAACAAACAAACAAAGTAAAGCATTTTCTTAAATAAAACAAGACCCAGTTAGAAACTTGGTTTTAATCCGTTGATTATTATTTTAGTTTTTATCAAAACAACGACGTTTTGATTTATAAAAAAAATAAAATTGATTTGGTCAAAACTTGTAATCCGAGCCTTAAACTGAATCAACCACCAAGCCGATTTTAAAAACATTAATTGGGAGTAGAACATGTGTAATTCCCAGTACCGGCTGATTTTCCTTGGAAAATAACATCACCATGCGTGTGGGCTTCCGCAAGATTTATTCCTTTCATGTTCGTTTCCAAGTTCCAGATAAAGGAAAAGAGTCTGCTTAGAGTTCTGTGCAGTTGCAGTTAAATTGGAAGTGCACATGCAAACAAGCTTCAAGTTGCACGCAATATATTTAACTTGTAAAGGTGATAGAAGATGATGCAGTTTAAAATATACAAGATAACATGCTCGCGCGCTGCCGCGGGCTTATAAAACAAATATATTTGATAGTGTTATAATTATAAACCAGCGCTAGATAAGTAATAGAAATTAAAGGTATGATGAAGTAAATATTTCATGACGAAAAAAAAAGTTGTGTTGGTGATCCAAAACTTAGAGACTGAATAAAATGATTTGTAGTAATTTACAGTGTTTTGTGAGGAAAGATACAGTGCTTTTGCCACATGATTTAGCTTTTCAGTTAATAAAAAGAAAAAAAAATTACAAAGCTAAATTCTCTACCAACTTAATATTAAAAAAAAAACCAACAAAGATAATTTTGGAAGGAAAAAAACCCATGAGAAAAAATGTTGTAGCAATCCACAGTGTTTTGTGAGAAAAACTATAACGCTTTCCTTATATGATTTAGTTTTACTGTAATTATAATTCTTAACCAACTCAATATTAAAAAAAAAATCGACAAAGATAATTTTGGAAAAACACTGCAACAATTCACAGTGTTTTAAAGAGAAAAATTATAAAGCTAAATTCTTAATCAGCTCAATATTAAAAAAAAATCGACAGAGACAATTTTAGAAAAAAAAAACAAACACCAAAAAAAGGAAAAAAAATCATGTTGGAAACACTGTAGCAATTCACAGTGTTTTGTGATGAAAGCTACAGTGCTTCCCCACATGATTTAGCCTTATTTGTAATGACTTGTAATTGTAATTCACAAATAACTTAATATTAAAAAAATAAAATTGAAAAGGATAATTTGAAAAAAATTAAAAAAAAAAAACCATGTGGGAATGAACAATAATTTTTTTAAAAAATTACAGTGCTTTCCTCACATATTATAACTATAATTTTTAACCAGCTCAATATTAAAAAATAAAATAAAAAAAAAAGATAATTTTGGAGAGAAAAAACCATGCGGAGAAACACTGTAGCAATCAACAATGTTTTAAAGAAAAAAAATTACAAAACCAAATTCTCAATCAGCTCAATATTAAAAAAAAATCGATAAATATAATTTTAAAAAATAAAGAAATAAAATAGAAAAACTAAGTGGGAAAACATCACAGCAATTCACAGTATTTTAAAGAAAAAAATTACTAAGCAAAAATTTTAACCAGGTCAATATTTAAAAGGTAAAACCAACAAAAATAATTTTGAAAGAAAAATAAATGGAAAAAAAGAAAAAAATAAGAAAATTGAAAAAAAAAAACGAAAAAAAAAAGGGAGAAGAATCACTGTGGATTACTGTTGTAATCCACAGTGATTTGTGTGTGGGGGAACAGTAAATCCCCCACACGTTTTAGTATATTAGTTAATTTTATTTGGAAATGTATTAAATTAATATTTTTTATAATTTATAAATTATTTCTAATATTAAAATATCAAAATAAATTTTAAAAAATTAACTTTTTTTTTAAATACAATGTACACATGTTCCCAAACATGAGAGAATGGATGTATTAGAGAATAATATAAATCATGTCTTGGGATCTAGCCTAACAGCTTAAACTATTGGGTTGAGATGATTATTTGATATAGTATAAGAGCCTTGATAATCAAGCGGTTACGAGTTCGAATCTCATCATTTCCATTTATTTGATAAAAATTAAGCACAAGGTAATGTAAGCATATGCAAGTTTTAAGCTTAAAGGGCTTTCACTTGAGGGGGTGTGTTAGAGAATAATATAAATAATATTTTAGGACCTAATTTAACAACTTAAGTTATTAGGTTAAGATGATTATTTAACAAAAGAGGGGCGGGCACTATCACATTTGACAAGGTTCCTTCCACAGGCTTTTACCATAGTTTGTCTTTTCACTATAGATATAATGTGTTTGTTTTTGTGTTTTAAAAATGCTTTTAATTTTTTTAAAATTAATTTTTTAGTTGTTTTTAGATTATTTTTATGTGCTGATTTCAGAAATGATTTTTAAAAAGAAAAAACATTATTTTGATACATTTTCGAATAAAAAACACTTTAAAATATAACCGCTATTATACTCTCAAACATTTCATAGTCAAATCAGATTTTGATTTATAATTATAATAACTCAATTTGAGTTAATTTTTTTTATATAGATATTACATATATCTACATTTTGTGCATATGAATTTTTTCATTATTCAACTATACTTAAAAAAATGCATTTATAAAGGAATCTGGAAAGGTAAAACAGACTATACATCTTCTCGACTCTCATTTCTTTCTTGCTATCTTGCCCATAATCACAAAGCCAGGAACAGTTCGAGGATTGAAAAATTTCAATGATATTAGATGTGTATTTACAAACCTTCTTTCTGTAACTTCACTAAAAGCACATTTGATGTTGTTGTGGAAATTTCAGATAAAAAATATTTTTAATTTTTAATTTTTTTTTTAACATTAATATTTCAAAACAATT